>NW_005842278.1:1366120-1384155 GCF_000455745.1 Alligator sinensis
CAAGGAAATTGCACTAAATACCCTGCCTATCATTAAACTCATTTTCTCAGAAATGGAAACCAACTATGAAGCTGATTGACTACAACCAACACTGATCATGACTATAAAACACATAGTCCACATTGGGCAAACATGCTGATGGGAACCTACCACAAGAATAGGTTAATATAGCCCATCTGAATAAGACATATGAAAGCCCCCACTAAGTGTAGGCCCCTTCACCGCTAACTCTTCTTCAAGACACGTTGAGCCACAATACTGCATACATTTTGACTCCCTCTTCTCTCCCATAGATAAGCTGTGCCTTTCTTTTCCATTTCCAATTATTCCTGTTTCTTCACCAGCCTTAAATGTCTGTCAAACATCACCAAAGAGGGCCAAAACTATTCACCAAGAACTCCACCGAGTTGCCCCCTCTCTCCGCCTGGAACATATGATTAGTGTGGCCTTGCCTTCCATGAGGTGAAGCCAGACCACGTTGACCTGCATCTCATCTGCACATACATTTTTGGATCACCCCAGGACTTGTGACAAGAACACCTAGTTCCAGCCATGAGTGGAGGCCAATTAGCACATGGATCTTTTGTTGTGGGTAAACACACATACTGAGCAGTGCTGAGCTATGGGGGCACCATGGCTTGAAATGCTGTCGACTCTAGGGCTGGATCCAGACATGCAGGCACGTGTGGTTTGTGGCACTGCAAATCTCTTTGCAGCGCCACAAACTGCATGAGTTGCACATTAATCAGTGCTTGACACTGCTAATTTGTTGTGCCAGGGCAAACTTTGTTACCAGGATTTCCCAGTAGCAAAAAAGAAAAAAAAAAACTATGCCAAAGTGGTAAGTGCCAGGACAAATGCGGAGATGGGGGAGCAGGTAGCCCAGGGCTCTTCTGTCTCCATGCATTGTGGAGCCCTTGGGCTGAGCCCCGCCAGCTGCCCTGGTTTTCCTGCTCCCCTATCTCAATGTGCTGCTCCCTGGCAGGCCATGCCACAGGGTGCCTCAGAGCAGGGGATGGCTAGCCCCTGCAGAGGCACCCTGTGCCCTAGCCAGCCCCATCCCACACTTCCCTCCACACCCCCTCAGAACATGGAGCAGTGTGACAATGTGTCCAACTGCAAAGCACACAGGAAGAAGCATGCACTGGGGCACAAAGTACATGTACAAAGTACATGTACAAGTACTGTACAAAGTACTTGTACATGTTTGTGCCAATACTATTTCTGCTGCTGTAAAGGCACACACCTGTTTGTATGGACCCAGCCTGGTGGGGCCCAGCCCAATGACCTACATGGTAAATCATGAGCCTTTGGCTTTGGAGTAATATCATGCATAGTTACAAAAGTACTGCTCAAAAGTGTGTTTATGGAGGACCTATGCTAAAAAAAAACAACTTACAACTGTTACAAAAAAGGTAACGTGCATCAATGTTGTATGAATTAAGTGCATGGGTACTATATGAAAATTGTTATAGCCATGTTTCATTTCAAGGTTATTGTTTTAAAATTTGTTCCTTACTTCTATGCACTCAGGGAAAGCAGGGTCTAACAGTAACGAGAGGTGGAAGGAGCTATCAGGGGGAAAAGTTGGGGGGAAGCAGAAAGCAAAGGGGCTATCTGACCCCCCAGATTTATTTTCCCTGCTGTAGCAGTGGAAGGGGGATAAATCCAAAGTAAATCTCCAATAATTAGGTACTATATCTGGAAAATATTAACAAATTTATAAATTTTCCATATATCAAATCTAAATTATGGGGGGTCATCTTATAATGAAGGTAATCTTCTATCTGAGTAAATATGGTATTTATAATGACAAATATAAATAATCATCATCTTATATTAAGCCAATTCTTTTAATCCCAATGCACTTTGAGGATAGACCAAAATTTAAGCCCCAGCTCCTTATTTTAGAAAATGTAAATGTTTGTGCCAAATAAAGAACAGAGGAAGCCCAACTAAAGGGTATGTGTATGTACTTATCTGGTAGCAAGCTCCCAACTCTTTTCTCTGTTACTTGCTTTCAAGATGCTACATTTGTACATGTGTTTTCCAGGTGTAAAAGTAGAGCTCAGTTTGAGACATCTAAAAATCTGATCCTATATACTGCATAAGTATTAAGTGTCATTCTTCCTCCACTGATGTGGAGCTACATCTAAGGAAAAATACAATAGTTGAGTTGCGTACAATTTTACTCACTGGGCAGACTGTTTACTACTGCTACTACTAATACTACAGGAACTGATGAGCCCTTTAATGACTACATTAGAGCCCTGACCCCTTCCTTCTAGCCAGAAAATCCCCTCTACATTCAGCTTCATTAAGCAGAACGTCACTCTACCGAATCACTAGCATCCTGCAGATCAGATTTAGGAGTCACTGTACCACAGACATTAAGTAAAACAGGGGCTCCAATTCCATCTTCAAATATGTTGCGTAATCAAAACTGTTGTGGTAATTGACAATAAATCTGCATGTAAGACCACTTTATAAATTCATAATTACCACACACCCAAGACAGTTGCTGGCAAATCAAGACAAGTGGGCACTTTGAAAGAAGGCTGTACAGCTAAATTGCTCCTAGAGCTAATTGAAAAATTTCTAACAGAATACTTTTCCCTAGGAAATTTGGATTCAAGTAAACTGAAAACATTCCAGCCTAATATGTCAATCTTGATACATACTTGGCTTTAAAATAGTTTATTTTGACCATAATAAAACAATTTGGCCTTTTCAGAGTTCTTTAAAATTTTATTTTAAAAAACCCAACACTTTCCATTTAGCAATCTTGTATTTCCTATTTTTATAAAATATTAAAATATAACCCACAGGTATAAAACTAACACACACACACACACACACACACACACACACACACACACACACACAAGCTTTCTGTAAAACGGTTCATCTGAATTTTGATTTTCTATATTATACATATAAACTTATACACACATACATATACCTATATGTGTATAATATAGAAAATCAATATTCAGATGAAACATTTTACAGAAAGCTAAACATTGACTGACCCAAAACAAAATGTCACTAATTTCATGTTGTAGGGAATTTTAATATTCAGCATTTCATTCTTCTCATTCCAACCCAGAATGAAAACAAATTCTTAAAGGCAAATTCCAGTTCTTGACCAGTTCTACTTGCTCCTGTGGTCTTTACATCAATGCCAGCTTGGGGAATCAACTTGAATATATGCTGAATTTGGTTTCTGAGGACTAAACACTGGGGGTCAAATTCACTAATATGCTAAAGCTGCTTTGTGATGATCCAGTTTTTAAATGAAAATCAGAGCACAACAGTGAATCAGACTAGAAATATTATCCTTAATTGTGTAAACGTGGAAAATTTAGTCATTGTGTAACTGTGGAAAAACGATTAACAACAGTACACACAATTGAAAGTAGGAGCATACTTTATGGGCAATATGCTCTTAATGTCCTGTGCTCTGTTACGAAACAGAAGACTATATTGAGTAAGAAGGTCGAATTGTTCTGATTTTGTTTAGAATCCCAATGTGCATGGAATGTAGGGCCAGAGGGACTGTACATATTTCAATAAAAATACACACTTTTGCAATTTAATATTAGACTTGCTATAAATATAGCAGGTGGAAAAGTAGAAATACGTGAGCCTTCAGTCCTTCCTCAAGCAATTTCTCCAGGGGAGTTTTGCCTAAGAAATGAGGAATAAGGTCATAAGTAACAATTATGCAGTAAATACTGAATTTTTTGTTTAAATTATTTTGCCTTCAACAACAAATACAAACCATTACTGTGAAAGACAACAATTTTAAAGGATTTTAACCATAAGGTTAATAAAATAAGACGTTTGCTTTACAACTCGTAAAACAGATATCACAAGGTAGAATGACTTGTCCAAGGTCACACAGCATTTCACAGCAGAGACAGAAATAAACTATAATTCTCCTAACTTTCAGGTCAGGTCCCTAGCTAGGCAGACCCTTAACTCCTTTAAAAGGTCCATTTAAGGGGAAAATGATAAGTACGTTTACTCTTAACAATGAGAAAGGGAAAACATTTAAAACAATAACTGGTCTATTTTAAAAGATTTATTATATTAATTAAGACTTTACAAAGGACAAATTTCTGCATAGAATATTACTACATAGTTGCATATAAGCATATAGGCTCATAACATATGATCAGCCTATATGCATAATTTAATATTGTAGGCATTTATGTGGCAAATTCTGTATATATTTATGGTAGTGTAAGAGTGATGTTGTAGTCATGATGATGTAGGGTAGGGGCAGGCAAAATATGGCCCATGGGCCACATTCGGCCCTTGAGGCACTTTGATCTGGCCCATGGTATGCACCAACAAATTGTACCTCATCCAGCCCTTCTGCCCACAAAAAGTGGGACTGAGGTGTCTACAGATGCCCCCGACATACCCTATTATGTCTCACTCCCACCCTCATGGGTGGAAGGGCCCAGCCCCACTCACACTGGGTGGAAACTCTGCTGCAGTTTTCCCCAGTGTCCTGCCCCCCTCCTAGCAGCACGTAGGGAAGTGGAGGTGTGGGGAGGGAGTGGGGCTGCACCTGGGCAGGAGCACTGAGCATGGAGCTGTGCGGGCCGGCTCCCGATCTCGGGGGCAAGCCGGGCCCGTCTTTGTGCACACAGGCTGTGGCCAGCAGCCCGGGCACCCGGGGCCGGAGAAAACCGCGGCGCGGTTTGGTACGCTCGAGCTAGAATCAGTCACGGAGGCGTAATGGTTGATTGAAAAGATTATTTACTTACACCCAAGGTGGTCACGGTGTAGGCTGGTCAGCTTTCCAGGCACAGCTCCGCTTGAGTTTTCGGTGGAGGACTCTGATAGACTCGGTTCCTGACCCCGGAGCAGTTTAGGCTCCACGGGTTCAACAATTCTCGTTCACAGAGCAGCTGAATCTCCGTGGGTTACACTCGGTTCCCAGGTCCCCCGGAGCTGTTAAGACTCCGTGGGTTTGACAATTGGGTCCATAGGATAGGGATACGTCTAAAAGCTGGGTTCGAGAGGATCAGCAGCACTTAGAGATCCTCACGCTCCTTTCCCGAACTCCACGTGCTTTCTCTCTCTCCGACTTGGGCGTAAACTACCCAAGCCTTTTGTACAGCTAGCAAGCCAATAGCTAGCTGCCACGTGTGCCTATATTAAGATCGGCCAATAATGTGGCGGAAATCTTAATACAAATGGCGGGAACTTCCTTGTACCGTGCATCACTATAATGCAAAAGAAATGCACGATGCAAAGAAGGCTACAAAACTGGCAGGAAAAAGCTCCTGCACACAGGTTCTTAATTGCAACAGAACGTTCTACCGTGCAAAAGAGCTGCAATTTAGCGATGCCGAAGCGCACACAAACAAAAAGACCCGCAACTTTGGGTTGTGACAGGAGCTAGGGCTGGCAGCAGTGTGGAGCTCAACTGGACAGCATGTGGGGGGGGGTATGGGGACCCCGCCCACACTCTCCCCATGGCGTGCAGCCCTGGTAGGCAGCAGCAGCAGGTGGGGAGAAGGGGGCACTCATGCTCAGTGCTGGTGCCTGGCTCTGGCCAGTGCTGCACATTGCAGCAAGGAGCACAGCCCCTGCTGGGTCATCTATAATCGCCGGCACTCCCTGTACTCACACGGCACAGGAAAGAAGCCCCAGGCACTGGAGCCAGCTGGGGTGGGGAAGGCAGCCAGATTCAGCACCTTGTGATTCCCTTACGTGCTGCGCGAGTGAAAGGACCGCCAGCAATACAGACAGCGTGACGGGGACAGCACAACATGAATGCGCTCCTCGCTGTACTGTGCAGTGCTGGCCGGATCCAGGCACCAGCACCCCAAGCATCCTTGCCTGCTGCTGCACCATGGAGGAATGTAGGGGGGGTCCCCACACACCCCCCTCCCACCCCACATACACCACATGCCCACACCTCATTGCTGCCTGCGTTGACTGCAGGAGAGGATAGTGCGTTCCAAAGCCACATACCCACACATGCTACACAACCCCCCAACATACCCTATGCCTCCCCACACCCATATGCCACTATACACACATGCACCCCCCCCACAACCCACCATACACATACCCCCCACACCACTATTATACACGTGCATGCACCCCACCACACACACACAACCACACCCCAAACACGATATAAAAGACTAAGAATTTATTTTTCAGTTATTATGCAATTGCCTCTACATACAGTACACAAATAAATCATGACAATAATATTTTTTGTAATAAAATTAAAATATGTTATAGTAGGTGTTTCACTTTTAGTGTATGATTGTTTTTTTCTGGTTCTAAGATGGCAACCCCCACCTCCCAAAAGCAGTATTTCTGGGGGCAAGGAGAGGGACTTCCAGTGGCAAAGGTCAAGGGTTAGGGGTGGGACTTCGGGACCCAAGATGGCAACCAGGGAGTGGGGCAACTGTCAAGGAGTGGGGCTACCCATGCAGCTTTCAACAGCTCACCAAACCTTGTTAAGCGGCCCTCCACCCAAAATAATTGTTCACCTCCAATTTATGATTTATTAGTGTGATAACGTTTATGGTCCAATACAATAAATCATCCCAAGAAATCCTTGCTCCTGTATATATTAACTTAAGCCACTTACCAACATGTATCAAGAACCGGAGACAAAGTATTATGGTAAATGTCAAATGTCCCAGCAAATTGGAAGGAGGATTTTCCAGAGTAAATGATCAGTAATGACATTCTAATCTCTTTTATATGAGCATGACTCCCATTGATATCACAAGGAAATTCAGTATACCTGCTTACTTACCTATTTGTATTATTAGGACTGTTATCCTCCCATTCAACACACACAGCACTGCTGTTAATTATTATAGGGAATTAAGAGCATGGGCCATTGTTTCTTAGGATTCATTATAGAAACCTTTGTAATATTGAATGTTGTACTGAGATTTTTAGTTGTTCTGTCATTTTTGGAGACTGTGGGGATTTTATTTTTTTTAACATGTTCAACTAATCAGGCATTTGAGCACTGTTGCAATGCAAAGACCTGGATAGACGGACAGGAAGACAGAGCCGATAGCCATTTTGTCATCACATCATTTTATTAAAATAATTTTATTACAGAACTTTAGGGAAGTGCTAAATGAAATCCAAATGTAATAAAGTTCCTTTTCGTTGCCTGCACTTTTGAGATTTTCATTTTACTGGAGCTTATTTATACAACTCTCTTGTAGCTCTTTGGATGCCTTTGTGGATGGGTTTTATGGCGGCTTTATTTCCATAGTATGTATCTGTGGGTTGTTTTCAGTCAGGGGTTATCTCCCTACCTATTTTACTTAGAAATCCTAAAGACAATATTTAAAATATTTGTTTCCCATATTAGTCATACTAGATATCAAAGAGCATTTTTTTTAAAAAGCACCCACGGGATCACATACCAAAAGACTCAGCTAGGATATTTATCAAGGTAGATACCTTTACAAAGCACAGGAAAAGCACTTACCCATGTTAAGGAAAATGTAGATCAGAGGTTGGTAACCTCCTTCCCCTGTGTTCAACCAGGCCCTCTCCTGTGGGCCACAAATATCCGCACCCCCATGACAGCTGGGCTTACCCTTGCTGCAGATACCCAGCCCATAACAGAGCAGCAGGGAGTGCTCCAGAGGAAGGTGCTGTGTAGGGGACAGGTAGTTTGATGCAGCTGCATGCTGCCCTATTCTCTGTGCCACTCTAGACTGGTTTGGACTTTTCCCACAGGGAGTCAAACTGAACTGAACTGGAACAAAACCTGAGTCATTATCTGAAAGTCTCTGTTGAACCTCAACCAGAACAGAACCACAAAAAAGTTCTGGTTACCAGTTTAGAATAAGGGTTCAACCAAACAAAACACACCTGATGTGGTACACTCACTGGCTCCACCAGAACCAGAATCAAAATGAGCACATAAATAAAACCAATATCTGGGAGAATTAAGGCTTCATATATGTTGGGTTTATACAGACTTCTATACTCTGCCCTCTTCAAGGGGTAGGCATGGGAAGCATTAAGCAGGGATTAGACTGGAGGCTTGCTTGCTGCTTCCCCTGTGTGACTGGGGTTTGGTCAACATACAGTTACAACATGGAAGAGATGAACATACAACACGTATGAGGTGATACATCAATACAAGACAGGCAATATAGGACATATTTGGTGTCTATCAAATGGTCTTTACATGTACAGAATGAGAACATATATGTAAATGTAAAATGAAGTAAGACTATGTTTAGAGAAATAGGGATTAATCTGTGAACCCAAAATTGGGGTAAGAAAATAGGAAATAACAAGATTACAGAAAGACAGGAAAAGCAGAGTCCCTCCCTCATCTTGCAATGCTCAGCCAGCCTATGTAGGTGGCGGCTGTTAACGCATCTGTGGTGGCTAGGCCTTCAGGGCCCCAGGCAGAGCAGAGTGCACAGTACAGCAGCCAACTAGCCTAGTCCAGGCCCTGAGAAGCCTAGAGTCAGTGAGCAGGCTCTCTGAGGTCCAGGAAGTCTGGAGGATCCCTAAATCCAGGCAATGGGGAGCACAGTGTGTGGGGGGAAGGCTCATTGGAGAGGGTGTTCCACTTCTGGGCTGCCTCTGGAGGTCCCTGCTTCCCAGGGGATTAAAAATGTTTGAACACCCTTAATGTTAATGCCAGGTAGATAATCTATATATAGCAGGGAGATTACCCTATAGAAGAGGGAGCTTTTAGGGTAATGTGGGGTGGGTATCACCAGTGAGTGATGCTAGGTCACTGAGACTGAGGCTGAGAGGTAGCAGCTTCCAACAGATTAGAGAGGAATGTCAGGCAGCATGGGGATAGGTGGTGAATGTGATGGAGCAAGAGATTGGTGGGGGGATCCTGGTCCCATGATATGACTAGTAATTGTTGTTAGAGAGACTGTGTATGGGAGTGATTTGTGTGATAGAAGCGAGAGTGAGGCCATGATGGATTGGGCTGGACTCATGATGATGTGAAGTTACATGAGTAGTCTTGTTGCTTATTACAGATCAGCATCACATTCCATTTCCAACATGGGGAGGGAAAGGAGCTATTTCAAGTTTGATTCCACAAAAAATGAATCAATATGTCAAGTTGAAGGCTGTTCAGTAGAGATGAAGGGCAATCATGCACCCAATTTGGAAAGGCACATACAGAGGCATCACCCAAAACAATACACTCAACTTTTGCTTTCAAAAAGGAAGAGAAGAATCTGGTGGTGAATCAGAATTACAGAAGAAAAAGTCAACATTCTCAGTGCAAAGTACTTTATATTTACTTTTCATAGGAAAACAGTTCAAGTAAATATTGATGAAATGAAACTTGTAGATGCTTGTGTGGAACTTGTAGCATGCAATGGACATTCATTAAGGTGAATGCAACATTCACCTTAATGGAAGATTCAGGATTTAAGAAGATAATTGAGCCCATAATTGAAGGTCTTGGAGGGAAAAAAGCAATCAATGCCTAAAACCTGAGACACAATGTTGCAGAAGCAGCAGCCAATATGTGCGATGTAATCAGGGATGAAATAATAAATAGGCTCATTTGCTTGAAGTTGAACTGTACAACCAGAATTGATAGATCAATACTTGGAATAAAACATCCAGTTTATTGCTGGGGGCCAAATTGTTCTGAGGACTCTTGCAATGAGGGAGATTAAAAGGGGGGCATGCCTCTGAGTACCTGAAAACTTTGGGCATGGACACTATCCCTAATTATTGTATTAAGCCCATGCAGCTGTAGTCTGTAACAGACAATGAATCAAATATGGTAAAAATGGTGTAGCTTATGATTGAAGATCAGGAAGAAGATTGTTCAAGTGAGTCCAGTTCATCTATAGAAGAAGAGCAGGATGGAATGAAGGACGAGGAAGATGGATGCACAAGAGAGGAAGACAGACTCATGGAAGAGCTTGAAGATTCTGGAAATTCTTTCTGAAACAAGTTCACCACGTCTTATAGTTAAAGGTGCTCACTGTTCTGCGCACACACTGCAACTAGCAGTTGATGATGCATTGAAAGAACAGTCAGCTGCTCAACTTATTGCAAAAGCATGCTATGTAACCAAGAAGCTAAGAAAGCAAACAATAATAGTTCTAAGAAACTTAAAATTGAAGAAACCCATCTTGGATTGCCCTACAAGATGGCACTCAACCTGTGACATGTTGGAGCGATCATTGGAACTGTGGGGGTTTTGTCAAGACATGGCACTATCAAACCATGACCTTCACATCAGTGACAATGACTGGATATCAGTTCAGGAACTGACAGCTGCTCTGCAACCTACCAAAGTGACAACTAAAACACTGCAATCTGAACAGTTTACCTCGACGGCAGGCCCACTGCGCATGCGCGCAGTTTAAAAGGGCCCGCCGACCGGGAAAAAAGCCCAGTTAGGCTCGGAAGCGGCGAGAGACGCACGGGTGAAAGCTCGCTGCGCCCCCGCTCCCCTGAAGCCCCCCAGAAGCCCCCCAAACCCCTCCAGCAGCCGCGGAGCCCCCCGCCGACCCCCAGCACAGCCGGGGTAAGCGGGGCTCGTGGAGAGAGGGGGCTAACCCTTAGTGTGTGTGTGGGAGGAGGCGGCTGAGTGGAGCCGGGCCGGGTCAAGCCCCGCCCAGGCCCCTACTTCGCCCAGCACCCCAGGGCCAAGGGCTTTTACAAGCCAAGAGCAAGTGAAGCTGAAAACCTAACGCTGTACACGTCAGTACTTTTAATTCAGTGCCTTTAGTTCAGAAAACTTAAATGAGTGAAGTGTCACAAAGCCCTGGTGGGCCAGGTAAGGGATATATAGAGAGTGGGTTTTTTTCCTTTGCTGAAGTGAAGCCACTTTGAGATTGAATACAGCATCAGTTTAACATGATGCAGTAAGCCTAAATGTATTTTAGGAGCATAAGATAAGAGGGGTACAATGCCTACCTGAAAGCAATGGGAAATTTTTGGAGTCAGTTTATAGCTGTCTCTGAGTTGACATTTGACCAGAACAGTAGGTTAAACAGCCTTCCTTTTGCATAGAAAAGTACCTTGATTAGTGTGCTGGCCCTTTGATTATATAATGACTTGGGAAGTGCTGGCAGTCAAATTTCCACCACCACTTCCCATGGCAGATAGGTATTCCTTTAACATTTCCCATCTAAGTCTCGACCTGGCCTAGGTTGTGAAATCATATCAGATTACAGGTAATAGAAGTACACCGTATCTATAGATACTTCTGTCATTAATAAGGAACGAAAATATAAAAGTATAATACCATGCACTTTGCATTTTAATTAATTTGAGAAGTCTCATTTTCATTTAATTTGAAAGTTTCTCTGTCAGAAATGTCAGTGGGTGTCTTGTTCTCTTTGTTAATGGTTATGACATTCCCATTTACATAAAATTAGCTTTGAAAGTTTTGCAAACTGGAATACAGATAGATGTATTTTTTCATAGTTCAGGTTTTGCACTAGGTGATAGAGCATCAGGTTTTGGTGGCCATGGACTGAAATGAAATATGAAGTAATCTAATGTAACTGTACAGCCTGTTTCAATGTATCAGCACAACAAAAATCAGATCCTTTGTTAATATATGATTATTCTGCTGAGGGTCTGCCTCAAAATGTCATTACAAAATCCTTTGCTTTTTTGAGCGTGCGTGAGCAGAGGTGATGGGGGCGGGGGAGTTCAGTGCACTTGCATGAAAACGGAGTCGTGTAACTTGTACCGGAGAGGGAGGAATAAGCTGGTAGACCCTCTTGTTCACTGGGACTTGAATCATGTTTTAGATTAATAACCAGTTTTGACACCAACATCATAGATGCAGGAGGATTGGGAAATTGCCTTTGTGTCAGTCTTACTCTTTTGTTGTTCTTTCATCCTCCTGGGAATTATTTTCCACCCACCTTTGATTATCTTTTATCTCTTTCACAACAAGATGCTTCACAGGTGGGGTGTGGAGATGATTTTTTTTGTTCGTCCTTTCAGATCCATGTACATTTTTAAAGATTGCTCACTCTGTATTGTTCGTGCCATTTAAATGTTGAATTTTTAAAAGGTTATGGCAATTCCTGTGTGGGCAACAGTATACACATTTCGGAGGATTTGTTATAACGTAGTACACCAGATCTTTCCTATTCTGATTAGTCCAATTAGTCTTTTAGAGTGTTTTCATGAGACTGGAACTGTACCACTAGAGAGTGCCTCTAGCCAGGCTGAGGCGAGCATAACAATTCATCACGTCTCATCCAGGACCTGTTGTTCCCTTATAGTATGTACAGTAAATGCTCGGTTCTCTTGAAACTTTACCCTTAGCATAACAGTTTCCTTAAGTCTGAGCCAATATTTCATTCCTGCTTTCTGGCACTTCCCCAGGTGATACATACAGTAAATGCTCAGATAGCTTAGATTTATATCTTTGGTAATCAAAGCAACAGGTCAAGTATCAGGTGAATTACTGTAGTTACTAAAGAATCTGTCTCCGCACGACAGCCAGAATTAACACAGAGATTGAGAGAAAGCTAAGCTGTCCTACCCGTATCGTTTATTATTTTTAGCATTTCTAAATAAGCAGCCAACAAGGAAGTGGAGAAATGTAAGCAAAAGCAATAATGAATCAGGACTACGTAAGAGTGCATACATGAAAAATAACTGAGAATTAAGAGTGCTACAAGATTTTTTTAAATTGCATATGGTAATGTAAGGGTTTTTTTAAATGTTCTTTGTTATACCAAGGCAGGGGCAAAGGCAAAAGAGAGGGTAGCAGTGTGTATTCAAAGTTGTGCTGTTTTCCACTCTCTCAAGGACGGCTTTGCTACCCTCCTACACTGGGCAGTGCTACAGTCAGAGTGATGAGTGTCTGTGTTTTCTGCCTGTCAGCAAAGGTGGATCAGGCCTGCATGACCTCAGCAGCTTGCTAGGCCACAGCCAGGAAGGTTTGAATAGCCCCATAGAAAAGTCCAGCGTGACCCACTGCTGACACAGGCAAATCTTTGGGCCTGAACGCAGAGCATCCTGGTTCTCTCTCCGATACAGCTCTGAGCATGGTGGGTTCCTAGCATTACTAAAGAAGATCGCACTTGTTCTTGCACACAAGGTGCAATTCTTTTCCGATGCAGAGTGGAGTGCCACTTGAAGATGAGCCAAGGTACTGTAAAGAGCTGTATCTCTCCCTCATCTGTCTTGCTTCCTTTTTGGGAATGTCACGAATGAATACCCTAAAAGAATTCAGCTTTGTTCTTCCAACCAGCTGTTGCTCAGCTGGAATACTGCAATTGTGAAATCTGCCCTGGAAAATGTGTATTTGTTTTGCTCTGCTTTGTTTTGTCATCTGCCGAAGTAGGAATGCTCCTTTTCATTCTGTGATGGTTGAAAAGAGGGGCTTGGTGTTGGTGTTATATAGCATAATTAGGAATTATCTATATATGTAATGCTGCCTAAGAACTAATTCAGCAAGACCTCTGTTTCCAGAACGCCTATGAGAAGTACACGAATATACAGAATTGAGCTATAAGGTGGAAAACCCTTCCAGATGGGGACTTGTATTTTTTAATATGTAAAGCATTTAGTGACTTTTGAGTGCTATATAAATACCAAATAGCACAGAAAAGATACAAATGGCACGCAACCGACTGTCAGTGCAGCAAATTAAGCTTCTGTTTATAGCAGGAGTGTAAATATAGGGTTAACGGTTAATTCATTTAATGATGAATGTGACACCACTGTGTTATCCTGTAAGAACGTGAATAGAGATTTGCAGCAGACAACATGCTGTGAGCCCAAAAGAATAGGAAACTACTGCCTGCTTTTTTTAAAACTATTGCAAAATGTGGACACAATACTTGGACATAATAGACTGTGTCTGACAACATTTGTACAGTATGTAGCGGAGTGAGCCCCACTCAGCTTCCTATAGTTATCCATATATAGTGACTAAAATTGCAGACACTGAATTAACTCTGAATAACATATGAGCTGGAGTGACAGCCTTCATGTGGTTCTAGAAGGATGAGAATAAGATAGATGGCTGTTTGTGTAGATGTACTAAACTGCAAATCCAGGGGTCCATAGAGTATGGAAAATATGCCAAAAGCTGGGTTGTCCCTTCCATCCCACAGACCCCATTGATTTCCTGCAGGGCAGGAATCCCCCCTTGCAGAGCAGCTTGCAAGATCAGGGTAAATCCATTTCTAGTAACAGACTTTCTCACGCACCCTACCCACTACATTCACGTTTCTCCACTTAGCCCACCTTGGCATCCTTCTGAACCCTGTTATTTTTCAAAACTATTTGGAGAATAGAGAGTGAGTTCTGAATGCCAGCAAGCAACTCTGCCTCTACTGAACCAAGCGGAGAAAGCAGTTGCACTTGAATTTCCCAATTGCCAATTCTCCTTTTTCCTTTCTAACACCAGAATGGAAAGAGCTTTTAGCAAAACTCTCTCTCTAACTTTAGCGGCTGCTCCAGTACCATATAAGGAGACGGGCCATTTCCAAGATCCAAAATATTGAGGGTTTCAGGAGGTTGAGAAAATGGCGAGTTCATATTTATACAGAAACAAGTGGTATGTCAATCCAAATCACAGAACCCGTGCAAAATGCACTCTCTGACAGGAACGCCGCTAAGCAGCGGCGTTCAGCGCCTCGTTTTTAGGCAATCGTCAGGTAAAGCTCCATCTAGAATAGATTGAACTAAAGCAAGATGACAGGAACTGGGAACCCCCAAATCCGAAAGAAATAGCTTTAGGGATGAAAAAGGAGAGTGTGTAAATAGCAAAAGTAGAGGTACCACATTTTGGAGCCAATTGCTTTAGAGAATAAGTGTGTTTTTAAAAACGGATTAAAATAGATTTCTGCAATGGAGGAGCAGGGAGTGCACAAACATTTTTATTTTTGCTCTCAAGCAAATCCCGGGACGTCATTCTCCCCCTGTACTCGGCCTTAGTGAGGCCGCAGCTGGAGTACTGTGTCCAGTTTTGGGCTCCACAATTCAAAAAGGATGTGGAGAAGCTTGAGAGAGTCCAGAGAAGAGCCACGCGCATGATCAGAGGTCAGGGAAGCAGACCCTACGATGACAGGCTGAGAGCCCTGGGGCTCTTTAGCCTGAAAAAGCGCAGGCTCAGGGGTGATCTGATGGTCACCTACAAGTTTATCAGGGGTGACCACCAGCATCTGGGGGAACGTTTGTTCACCAGAGCGCCCCAAGGGATGACGAGGTCGAATGGTCACAAACTACTTCAAGATCGTTTCAGGCTGGACATAAGGAAGAACTTCTTTACTGTCCGAGCCCCCAAGGTCTGGAACAGCCTGCCACCGGAGGTGGTTCAAGCGCCTTCATTGAACACCTTCAAGATGAAACTGGATGCTTATCTTGCTGGGATCCTATGACCCCAGCTGACTTCCTGCCCTTTGGGCGGGGGGCTGGACTCGATGATCTTCCGAGGTCCCTTCCAGACCTGATGTCTATGAAAAATCTATGAAAACCATAAGGGATTTCCATGGGACATGGCTGAAGTGTCAGCTGGACATCTCAAAAGTAGCAACACAGTGTTCTAGCAAGTTAATAAGGCAGCATAAAAAAGTGAAAAATATCTTTTTTTAAATGAAGTGATACTTGCAGCTATATACCTAGATCCTAGGTATCAAATGGTGTTGTCTGACATGGACAGAAGTAAAGCCAAGTGTCATCTCATGTCAACGTGTCAGAGGATGGGAAATGACAATGGCATAAATGTAGAATCATCAGTTGACTCTAATCTGCATACTACACACACAGAAACAAATAATGATGACTTGGAATCATTCCTTCAGTCAAGAGAGAACTTGAAGCAGCAAGAGTCACGGTCTTCTGGCACCCAGTCAAATAGGACTGGTCCATTTCTGGACTCATTTGTGAATAAGCCATGATTGAATAAAGATGTAAATATTTTTAAATACTAGGAGACTCATAAAATATCCAGATGTGAGCTGTACCAATTAGCTCAGGTTGCCTTGTCAGTGCCATCAACTCAAGTAGCACTGAACAGGCATTTTCGAGTTTAAAATTCATATCGTCACCACAAAGATCCAATATGAAGGAGGCAAACTTGGAGTATGTTCTGTTAAGGGGACTGAACAAAAATTACAGAAAGCTGTAATATTGAGTTCAAAACAATGCAAGTCAAGCATGTTGGAAATATGATAGGCCTAAGATCCATCTGTTTATGGTTAATAATTCTTTGTTTCCCTAATTTTATTAAATTAGTTTAAAAATATATAATCTTGAGAAGTTAACGAATCACAGTGACAGTTCTGTGATTATTTACTAAGTCCTTTTTCTTTCCTTTCTCTTTAAAATTGATTTGGTTGCTTCTTCACCTGTTACACATGTTTCTGGCCGTGTGTAGATGAAACAAAGCGGGGTTGTGCGCATGACACTGTAAAGCAAGCTAAATGCTTTTGCACCGCTTTAATGATGTCTGGTGTTTGCACACCTCGGCAGTGTATTGAGCATTAATTCCAGCCGCTGTAAGAAATTGGGAGGTGTAACATGCCTTAAATGACTTGGGGCACAGCAAACTAAAACTCCTCTCCTCTGAGAAGTTTTAGTTGCTGCCCCTACAGGTGCAGAGTGAAGCACCAGGCTCTGTGCAGCTCTTTGGCTCTGCTGGAAGCCCTGCAGACAGTCTAGCAGTAGCCCAGGAAGGCAGGCTCTGCCCAAGGAAAGTTGGAAGCCTGATCTCCCTCCCTCTCCCCCGCCCCCAGAACCTGCCTGCACACCCGAGCTGTAGAAGGTGCTTTCCTCCACGGCTGCGGTGCCCCCGGGACCACACAAGCTGGGTACTTGTGGGTGGGTGCTGCTGGGGGGGTGGGATGCCACTGCCACAGAGGGAAGCACCAACCCCCTCCCTGCAGCCCAGAGAATACTCTGCCTGCAAGCAGCTTACCCTCCGTTTCCCGCAACTGGAGAGGCAGGTAATCAGGTGTGTGCATGACACGGGGGTTTAACTTGGCCCTAAATTGAAGCAGTGTTTTTAAAAACCCACCACTTAAATTTAGGGCCCTCGTTTCATCTACACGTGCCCTCTGATTGTACAATTAAAATTAAACAGTACATATAAAATAAGCATTTATTTGTTAAGTACTTAGAATTTATTTTTTGTTCCATGCATGTTTCATAGTACTTATTGCTGACACTTAGTTGCAACAGTTTTAGACCTATTAGCTTTCTCCATCCCACTGTGCAAATGATCATCATTATAAATAATGTACCTTATTTAAACTTTCTCATGTGAACCAAAACTGAGCAGGTTGACTGTGCGCGCTGAACCTGTTACTGAACCTTTATTGGCCTGAACTGAAACAAAACTGGAACAACTTCAGTTGCAGCTGAACCTGAACCAGAACTGAACCCAAAAATGTAATGGTTTGAGACTCCCTGCTTTCCCAGGCCATTTTCATTGATGATAGGTTCATTATAAGACAATTGAAGAAAAAGTGCGTGATCTAGTGATCAGAGAATCAAACAGTTTTTCCATTGACATTGTGATGGTAGGAAATTAATAGGCACAGGAAGTTGTTTTTTTGTTTTGTTTTTTATCTTTCATATCTTTTAAGGGAATTTTATTAACTTGGGCTAAGTACTCACTGGGCATCTCAAAGTTATGCCACTTCAGAAAAAGACAAACTCTGGGCCATGTTACCGACCTTGTGTTAGGATAACTACTAGTGCTGTGCAAAGCTTCGATCACCGATTCAATTTGGCAGAGATCCGGCGGCCAAATCTCTGAATCCAAAACGAATCAGGAAACCCTTTGATCTCTCTGAATTGAATCGGAACCCTCCGAATCGATTCAGAGAGATTCGGACACAGACACAGCTTTAAATCTTTTTTCTACATACCTCAAGGTACCAGGAAGCTTGTGAATGCTGAGATGGTGGGGTGGATGGAGCATCTCACAGGAGTGCGGGGGAATCCCCAGCACGCTCGGCAGTGGACCCAAAAGTGGACCAGAAGCACTTCTGGTCCACTTCCAGGTCCACTGGGGAGCACGCTGCCCCCCC
>NW_005842278.1:1384172-1386483 GCF_000455745.1 Alligator sinensis
GCGGGTCCCCCCTGGGTCTGGGGGGGCCCCCAGCCTCTCCCTGCGGCTAACTGCCAAGCCAGGGAGGGAGCAGGGGGCACCCCCCCCATGGGCTCAGTGATGGACCCAGAAGTGGACTGGAAGTGCTTCTGGTACACTTCCGGGTCTGCTGCTGAGTGTGCTGGGAACCACCCCCACCATGCTCCTGTGCGATGCTCCATCCGCCCCACCATCTCAGCATTCACAAGCCACCTGGTACCTTGAGGTATGTAGATAAAAACATTTAAAGCTGTGTCTGTGTCTGAATCATTGAATCTTTCCAAATCAATTTGGAGGGTTCCGATTCAATTTGGAGAGATTAAAGGGTCTCCTGATTCAATTTGGATTCTGAGATTCGGCCACTGAATCAGGCCGAATTGAACCAGTGACCGAAGCTTCGCACAGCCCTAGTAGTTACGCTAGCACAATCTGGGTAACACTGCCCAGAGTTTACTTTTCTACATATCTTGAGGATGGAATGAAGGACATATTGAGGTATGTAGAAAAAACATTTAAAGCTGTCTATGGCCAAATCGCTGATTCTCTGAATCAGCATCAAATCTTCAAATTCAGATTTGGCCAAATCAAATCGGGACAGTGATCCGAATCAACAAACTGAATTACTGTCTTCGATTTGGGCCAAATCTGAATCAAATATGGCCCATTTCACACACCACTAGTAACTACAGTCTCCTCAGATGTAAAACAAGTGATTTGCAATTCTCCAGCATGCCAGGATGCACTGCACCCAGCTTTCCCCCAGCCCACCCAGAGCAGGGATACAGCCCAGGTGTCTTGTCTCCTAGCCATGACCGTGCTCATCCCACTCTAATTGCAAGTCACAGCTGTACAGGCAAGAAATAGTATTAACTCTTAACTTATGACTGCTCACAGCATGTTCTAAGCTTAACACTGCTTAACATTCCAGATTTAGCATGGTACAAGTGCAACATGTAACTTCACACTTCCAGTTTTATAGTTAGGAAGATCCTGAAAGTCCTTGCTCATTTAAGTGAGAAACCAAAGTGGCCCAGACCCTCAACCTAGAGATGGGCTTAAAACCGGAATATCTGCCCTACACAAGTACTATCCCTGTCCTACAGAAGTAATATTTTCAGTTTTGTTTTTGCTCAATTTAGGGAACAGGAAAATTTGAAGCACAGTAGAAAATTATAAAAGGTCTTTATTCTAAATATTTTATTTTGTCATTTCCAATAGAAATCAAAACATTTACATTTACCTCAAACCAACAACCAAAACAAACAAACAGAAAAAGCTCAATTCACTTTGACTTTGTTTAAAACTATTTGTGTATCCCTGAGCTCCTGACATGCTATCTGTAGTTTGTTGGTTGGTTGTTTCATAACCCAGTTCTCCTCTGTGGGTTGGGCTCTCTGGTTTGACTTTATCAATTCTGGGTGCTGAGAAAGAAATTCTTGGATACTAGAGGTACACTGATATATCAGTGCCATATCAGTTCGGCACCAATAAAAGGAAAATTAACATGACTGGCTATAAGCTTTTTTTGGCCAGTGTAGCCAATCATGTCACTGATAAATATAATATGCTTTCTGGCAGGGACCTCTGGACGCTGCATGCATGCTCACAGCCAAAGTATGCATATGGCTAGGAATGCAGCTGAGCAGCATACAGAGAAGCAACCTGCAGGTAAGTCCGCAGAGGGAAAGTTGTGGGGGCCTCGATCTGCCCCCCCACATCATGAGGGAGGGAGTGGGGCAGGGGCTGGGGGCACAACCCAGACAGGGTGGTGAATGGGACCCAGGGCCAGGGCAAGGAGTGGGACAGAGCTGTGGGCAGGCCAGCCAGGGGGCAGGGGGGCCCAGTCAATCAAGTAATTGATTGACTGGGCCTGACTCTATAGCAGGGGTGGGCAAAATACAGCCCACAGACCGCATCCAGCCCACGAGGCCATTCTATCCAGCCCACGGGGCCTCTAAAAAATTTAGAAAATTAATATTCAGCTGACCTTGGTTCCTGTCAAAAATTATAGGAACCAAGGGCAGTAGTGCCCAGGCAGGCTCCCACAACCGCTGCCCCCCCACCACCCGATGGAAGCCCCAGCTGGGGCTTCTAGCCTGGAACCACATGGCTTACCCACATGAGAACTGCAGGTAAGGTGGGGGGAGGGGAAGACCCCAGGCAAAAGTGGCCCAGGGAAAAACTGAGTGTGGAAGGGGGGAAAGCAGCCCCCCGTCTGCCCACATGGGGCTGCCTGTGCCTGCTCCAGACAGTCCCATGGGCGGTGAGTGGCTGGAGGGTGGGCCGCCCGCCA
>NW_005842278.1:1386555-1387403 GCF_000455745.1 Alligator sinensis
CCCCCCCCCCCCCCATGCGCCAGCCACTTGCAGCCCATGTGGGGCTGTGTGGAGCAGGCACAGGCAGCCCCAGGCGGGCTGTGAGCAGCTGCAGCATGGGGCGCCGGCCACGGGGTCACCTTCACCCCCCGCCACGCTCAGCACCACCTTGTGACCCAGCCCCTCTGCCAGCCTGGGCCCTGTGCTGGTTCTGGCCTCGCCCATCAGGGCTGCACATGGCGACAGCAGCTGTGGCCCCCACACTTGCCACACCGTGCAGCGTTTGCCACTGTTGCCTGTGGGCTGCCCAGTACGCGAACTCCAGACAGGCAGCAGCAGCCAACACTGCCCAGTGCAGCAAATGGGGGGGCCACAGCTGCTGCCACCGACTGGCAACCCCAGAGCCAGCTTGGAGCCCAGGCTGCCTGCCAATAATTCCCTCATTTGCAGAGGGGAGTACAAACCTGTGTACACCCAGGCTACACTTATTTGATAAACTTTAGTTCAAATGCCCCCGCTGTCATTTGTGTGTGCCAGGATGCTGATCCCTTGCATGAGACACCTGCCGCTCTGTCTACTCCCCACTCCAGCCCTGGTGTTCCATTCACCGCCCTGGCTGGGCAGCACCCCCAGCCCCTGCCCCACTCCCTCCCTCACCCTGGGGGCCCCCCCATTTGCCACCCTCCCACATCTTTTCCCCTCCACTTACCTGAAGGGAGCTGCTCTCCATGCTGCCTGGGTGTGCTCCTCTAAATTGGTTATCGAATTGGTATCAGCTGCATTGGTGATGTGTAGGGGGTGCACATGGGTGCACATGCACCCCCTGAGATTGGCTGTGACCCCCCTGAAATTGGCCACTGCTGCCGGCA
>NW_005842278.1:1387434-1401317 GCF_000455745.1 Alligator sinensis
GTTGGCTGGAGTTCGTTCCTAGCCCCCCCCCCCCCCCCAACACACACACACTGCCGACGGCATCTGCAGGTGGTCGCTGATCGCCGCTCAGCACTCAGCCCCCCCACACTGCCAAGACCACTGTGGCCACCTGCAGGCAGTCCCTACTCAGCCAACCGTTGCCGCCAAAATCACCACAGCCACCTGCAGGTGGTCCCCACTCACCACCACCTGCGGGCGGTCACCGTGCTCCCCCTCCCCCGCCCCCCAGCCTCAGGAGGCAGGAGGCATTCATGATAGGTTGATATGCCTAGTGAATAATTGGCTATCAGTATTGGCCAATAAAATCTTTATTGGTGCACCCTTACTGGATACCAAAATATTTCAGTAGGCACACATGCACAGATATGATCCCAGAACAGGTGAAAAGAAGAGTTTACTTGAGTTTGAGATTTTGGGTTCCTTTGAAATCTATGTCAGGTTGTCTAATGTATCAACTTAAAATTGGATGTAAGCCCAAAGGGGAAAATTATATGCAAATCAAAAACCTGAAGTTGTAGTTTGACACCACTCACAGACACAATAGAGGTTGGGAGAAAGACGGATGTCAAAAGATGAAGCTGCTCATCACTGGAGCTTGATCATTGGATCAAAAAGATCTGTTCTAGGACTCTTTTAAGATGCTTTGGAAGTCTGCACTAGGTTTGCTACCAGCATAGCCAACCTGCCAGTGACATGATTTCCCAGTGAAGATGGTTTAAAAGAATACAGGCACTGATATTCTGAATATGTCAGAGCTCTTATTTGAAAGAACCTGTGCCACTTTCAAGTTGTTTAACCCTCTGGTGGCTACTTATAGCCAAAAGAAGAGGAGTTAATAAATCATGAGGAAGATTAGTTATGCAGAAATGAACACATTCCATGCTTTCCCTCAAAAAGAATAAAGCATTCTTTTCGACATGGTTTCAAACAGTTTTCCTAGGAACAAGCCCAGAAGCAATCTTAATATAGATATTTGACATAGGAAACAAGAAAAGTAACATACCCTGGATTTTCATCTGGTGGTTGTTTAAGTATCATAAAGAGAGAAGTGAAAAACTTGTAAAAATGTCATTTATCATATGAATTACACTAATTACCAGAAATGTCAGTTATTCTCTGATCCTGTTAAAGTACTACGTAAGGTTTATTTTCTAAATGGTAAATTGAATATGGAATCTATCTGAACATGACCAGTGTTTATTACCTGAATGCGTACAGTCATAAACCTGACCAGATGCTAAACAAGAAAAGGATAACTCACATCTTGCAGTATTTAAGATATGCTAAAAGGCTAACAAGTTTTTAATTAATTTCTGAAGTATAAATATTAGGGCTGTGTAAAGCTTCAGTCCCTGATTTGATTCGGTGGAGATTCGGCCCAATTTGGTGGCTGCATCTCCAAATCCGAATCAAATCAGAGGACCCTTTAATCTCTCTGAATCAAATTGGAACCCTCCGAATCAAGTAAGAGAGATTCGGAAAGATTCAGAGATTCAAACAGAGAGACAGCTTTAAATGTTTTTTCTACATACCTCTAGGTAGCAGGCAGCTCATGAATGCTGCAATCCTGGGGCACGTGGAACATCCCACAGAAGCGTGGTGGGGTCCCCAGCTTCCTCGGCAGCAGATCCAGAAGTGGACCAGAAGCACTTCCAGTCCACTTCTACATCTGCTGAGGAGTGCACCAGGGGGTCCCCCCACACCTCCTGGCTTGGCAACTGGTGCCTCCTGGGTCTGGGAGGGGGGACACTGGGGATCCCCCTGCAGCTGATCGCCAAACCTGGGGAGCCTCGGGGGGAAGCCAACGCTCACCCTGGCAGACCAGCAAGTGGACTGGAAGTACTTCTGGTCCACTTCCAGGTTCACTGCTGAGGACATGGAAGCCCCCCACCCCACCATGCTCCTGTGGGATGCTCCATGAGCCCCATCATCATGAGCTATACCTGCTACCTCAAGATATGTAGAAAAAACTTTTAAAAGCTGTGTCTATGTCTGAATCACTGATTCTCTGAATCAGCATCAAATCTTCAGATTCGGATTCGGCCAAATCAAATCAGGGACAGTGATCCAAATCAACAATTCAAATCACTGTCCCTGATTCGGGCTGTATCCAAATTGAATAGGGCCCACTTAGCACACCGCTAATAAATATATGTTTGGTCAATAGTTTTCCCACTATGCATTTTAATATATACTAAGCTAAAACATTTACAGAATTTTCTTGATTCTATTATAATCTTCTCTTTATACTTTCAGGAAACTGGTTTACTACACATTTTCCTTAGGTTCCGAGTATCAGACAGCTAACTTTGCTGCTCAAAGATGTAGGGGAAATCATGCTGACCACACACAGTTCACTCACAGGAATATGATTACTCTTATCCCTAAGTTTCCAGAGCTGAATGATTAGTTTGAGAGGCTATCCTCCAGCCTAATTAAGTGTAGCCTACACCATACATACACTAAGTCATCCTTCTTCCTTTTTAGTCAACTTTGTCACTCGTATTGAAATCCATTCAATGATGGAATGTAAGACTTTCCTTTTCTAAGATCATTGAGGGTAGTAGTATCAAAACAAAGACCCATCTTCTTAGATTAATGGAAATGTCAAAGGCTCTCTCTGCATATGAAAACTATATCTTGAATGTAGATGTAGAAAGGAGGACACAAGTAATTGAAATGAAGTGCTACAGACAACTGAAAGATACTGTATTCAGTTTACAGGACAAATCAAATCAGAGACAAGATTACTGATGCTGTTGGAAAATATATGACCCTCGTTGGCAGTTCTGAGAAACTAAACATAATGAGACATCCTTATTTTGTCACCCTTCCAAGGAAAAAGTAAACAGAAGGAGAAAAAGGTTGACCAAGGAAAACACTAATAGACAACATTACTAAATGGACAAGAAAGGCCAAAATAGACCTTCTTTATTTGGTCAAAGATCAGTGACGAAGTGAGGTCACAGGCAGCCTATTATGATGGAGCCCTATGACTTTGAAGGTGATGGGAACCTGAAAGAATGACTTGTCAATAGGGTTAATCTCCACCTACTTTTTTTTTCTTGCAAAAACAGAATACCTCTTCAACTTTCAAAGCATACAGGTAATATTTGGCAATTAAAAGTTGCAACTGGGGAAAAGTCTTTAATTAACAATCAGTAGTGATGTCTGGAGGACTGCTGGCAGTCATAAAAACCCCACAATATTAATAGATTTCATTCCACTCAGCTTCTGTTAAAAGAGTAATTGAGGCATAGTAAGTATGCAAGGGAAAACGAAGCAAGAAAAAAAGACCATAGCTTGACTTACTAAAAAATAGAAAAGTGTGTACTGATTATAATGGGTCTCTTCCCTCTGGAAGCTTCTCCACTTCTGAGCTATGATAAAGAATCTATCATCATCCATTTTTAATAGCTATAAAGAGAGGTTGCTTTGGCTCCCTTGACCAGGTTCACTTCCAGAAGCTCCAGCCATGACTTCAGTTGTTTACTGTAACCTGCGTTAGGACTTGGAGAGTATAAGCCATGATCCAGCAAAGCACTCTACCTTGTATCAACTTAAAGCACATGCTTCTGTCTCATTGAGTTGATCTCAAGCCTAGGTCCCAGTGAAGTATTTTGCTGCTTTTGGGCTTCACTTAGTGTTGCATATTATCAGTAATAGTTATCCATTGCAATACAGTCTAGGACAGTGGTTCTCAAACTTTTTTTTTTTCCCCAGCTTGAAAATTGCTGTCTCTCTCACCGGACCACTTAATAAACTTTTTTTTGTTCTACAAATCAAAGCACACAACTCATATTTTAACATCAGTAGTCTTACCTTATAAGTACAGATTTTCTCGATTGTTCTGCAACCTTTCTGCGGACCACCTGAATGGAGCTCGCAGACCAGTGGTGGTCCACAGACCAGAGTTTGAGAATCTCTGGTCTAGGAGGATTGAAAGAGCTCAAAGAGGCCAAGTCTTCAGGCTCCTGTGATGCAATAATTCAGTGGGAGTGAGGTAACTGCTGATGTGGTTCAGATGTCAAAGTTCAACATTGCAAGTTTATTTTATGCAAATCTTATCCAATTTAAAAAGGATTGATACTTGTATTAGAAAGCAAGGTACTGTGTGCGTGGAGGAGGGAAGCAAAATTAAAATACATACTAATACTACACTCAAAATGTAGTTAAAATAGGCAGCTACACAGCAAGCTCTCACGCTTATTCCATCCCCAAAGATTTTCTTGCTGAACCTAGAATCTTGACTTTCAAGCAACAGTTTTCTTCCAGACAAACATAATATGGACAGTGAGTGGACAGGTTTTCTATGACTGCTGGCCAAATGCATGTTTGAAGACATCTATCTTTAGAGGTAATAGATTTTACTAACAAGGAAAATAAACTTAGTGCTCTAAATAGACCAAAGTCTCCTCTCCTTTAAAGTGGTGCAAATCCCGAGCTAATTTCCTGGAAGCCTCTGAATTTAGGCTTTAATAATGAGACCAGCAACTTATTTCTTTGGAGATAAGCTACACTTAACTGATGACTACCTTATCTTCTTGAGGCCTGTTTTTCTTCTCAATAGAATTGTTAAAGAGGAAAATTCAAAATAAGCTTAAGAATGCTGACATTTGGAGGAAATTATCAGAGTAAAATCCTAAAGACTGATCTACATTTCCTCATTTGAGTTGAGTTAACTGCACTCCACCACGTGCACAAAAAGGGAAATAAGTTCACACTGTTAACAGTTGCCTTCCTCAGAATTCAAAGCATGGAAATGTCCCTGGGATGGTTTTGGACACAAGTCTTTGCAATAATAGATGTTTTCATACTGTCATTTTTTCATATCATTAAAGCTCTCATGGATGGAAGAAGTGTTGAGAAAATGGTGTCTAACATATCTATGAGTATATGGGATGTGACCATGAAGAGGACTAACTGTAAACCCTATAATTTAAATGTGCTCAATGCTTTACATGCAAATGGAGAAATGTTAATAGTGTTAAGGTAATGCCAAAAGCACACTAGTAATTGCTATGTGTGGTACTAACCAGCCTTGTATTGTGGTGGAAATGAATGCCATTATAATTTTAATCCCTGGCTCCAACAATTCACAATAAAAAGTAGCTGCTTCATTCTGAGATGTTTCATTCTGCCTTTGAATTATTCTCAGAATTATAGCAGTCAGTTTCACTTTTTAATCAATGAACAATTAGTTGGGGCAAGTATGTATGTTCTCCTGAACTTCTACCCCAAACCAGCAAACAACCAAGTGCTTTATTCACATTCACCAAAACATAGACGTCTAAAGTATTAAAACAAACTTCAAATACATTCCCATCAGACAAGTTTTTCCATCAGAACCTACATTTTGTGAAATACTGAAAGCTTAGCAGCTTTGAAATGGTTCTGCATTTAGATGACATAGTACAGAACCTAGGGCTGCTGATTTAGTAGGTGGTTCTCTCTCTCCCAATTAATATCCTACAATTCTATGAGAGGCAACCTACCAGTAGTGGCAATGGGCTATCTTTATAGCAGGTGTAAAAACAAATTTACTCGGACCACTTTGTAACCATGAAAGAGCCCACAATACTTATTGCAAGGAGAGGGTGATAAATAATTATGATGTTCTGGTGAAATTCCAACTCAGTTTGATTTGTATGGCATGGTTTCAATAGGGATGACCCTGCCTCAGGCAGGGCGTTGGACTAGTGACTAGATGATCTATAGAGGTTCCTTCCAGCCCTACTTCTCGATGATTTCTATGAACTAATACTAATAATTATTAGTATTGTAGTGTAATTAGAGGCCCTTAAGGTACATAAAGGGCCACTGTGCTCAAGTAATGAAATGAGAATCCTAGCTTGCAATCTGAGGATAGCACATATCAGGGGATATAACAAAGGACAGAAAGAACAAGCCAAGAGAAAAAAATATTATTCATTTAATAAGAAGCCACCATACATCATCTGCCCATCAATTAAATGTTTTGTAGCCTGCCGTATGTGGAGAACATATAGCCACATATCTTATGTCATTAGAACGAAACACTATCCACTACTTACCTCAATGCCTTCAAGAAATTAATGCCCAGAGAAAGGAGAACTTATTCAAATACAGTTCACATGAGAAGAAAGTGATGCTTGTGGCAAAGGGAATCACTTCCCTGCTAAACAACTCACTGACATAGACTGAATCTACCCAAGATGCTGATGGGCCTCTTAAAAACCTGTTTGTTCAAACTGTTCTTAAATCAGCTTGGCTGTAAACCAGCCCTACCAACACTATACTTTAAAGTGTTGTTGTAAGTCTAAATCAGGAAATAAAAGTTCAATCGCAAACACATTTAGCTGCTCAGTACAGCTTCTGTCCTGCTTATGTTGATCAAATTGAAAAAAAAAAAACTCTGGCATCACAGATGGACTTGAAGACCTTGACAAAAAATTAAAACCCTGATTTTTACCTCAGCATCAACTTGGCTGCCAGCATTACGGGCACAATTTTCTCACCACTAGTTCAGAAGTCAAATAGTTGATATTCTATGTCAGTGTGACTGGGGACCACAGTTTGACTTGGGAGTCAGTTTTGAAGAGGTAAAGTCTTACTAAAGCCTGGTTCCAAATGTAAAAACTACTACTGCCTCATGTGCATCAAATCAATACAAAATTTCATTTGTAAATTTAAATCCACATAAAAATACTTACTTCAAAATTACACATCCGGTACCAGCAGGAGGTGCTGTCCAGAAAACTTGAATACGTGTCCTCCTTCTTGGAGTACTCTCAGTAACAGCGACAGGACAATTGCTCATGAACTGTGTTTCTTCTTCATCTATAATCTAAAAAAAAATATATAAGATTTCTTATATAGACAATACCTCCAGAACATTTTATTTTACCGTCTCATATAAATAGAAAATTCTATTTAAATGCATATTTTTAGATTACCAGTCTTTTTTGCAAGTTGAGGTGTCACAGTCTGTTAACATACTTAGAAAATAAAGAACTAAAAGAAAAGTTGAAGTTCTAGGTTAAGTGAAGTTGCGTCTTTCTGAATATGGCTGAATATGTAAGGTTGGGTTGACTTTTTTAATTACAGCTTCACATAAATGTTTACAGAGATAACAATAAAATACGAAACCCTTCCAGTATTTATCAATGGGAAATGGAACGTAGTATATAACATAGTTCTCGTTTTAATCAAACTTTCAAGTACATCTATTTTTTTATGTTCTACAGAAGCAGTGGGTACATCCACACATGCAGGCACCATGGGGCCGCAGGTCCAAGGGGGAGGATGCCGTCACAGGTGGCAGCCCCCACTGCCAAACTGCTGTAGTGGGTAGAGGGTGCAGGAGCCACTCTAGGTTTGGGCTGCTTCAGCAGTTCAGCTGGCACAAGGGGTAGTGTCCCCAGATACCAACTGGTTGGACTCAGCTCAACTCCTGAGAGCAAGTAACCATGAGCACCAGGCCAGCTTTAGCTGTCACCTAGGGTCCCGACACCGCATGCAGAAGCCACATGCCCTTGGGCCAGGCCAGGTACTGCCTCCATGTGCCCCGCACACCATCGGGCTGGGCTGGCTTCATGGAAGCAGGAGCTGGCCTGGCCTAAGGGTGCACAGCATCTGGATGCAGTGCCAGGACCCCAGGTGACAGCAAGAACCAGCCTGAAAATGCTTTTCAGGTGCTGCAACAGACATGTGCTCACTCGTCTGAATGTGGCCAGTAAGGCTAAAATCTTATTCCCATTCATAAAACAGTTTCATAGCATATCTCCATATGTGAGACAATTTGCATACGTTCTTTCTTCATGTAGTTGCCAATCAGTTCACAAATGGAAAGAGAATAAAAATTATGAAATTGTTACCATGAATACTTGAACCAATAGCTGTATTAAATTGATGAACAGTGTAGACTAAATTAGAGTCTGTGGCCATATCTACACATGGTGTGGACTTTTGGTTGCCTAGGGACAACTAGCAGTGGTGCACCTTGCACTGCTGCTAGTAGTCCCTGAGGAATGCCCATGCCACATGCCCTCTGGCACATGGCAAGTTACCCTGTGGGAGGTAGGGGAGGCTGGAGCACTGGACTGGCCCCAGCAGCCTTACCTGGGGTCCTGGGGCCCTCCTGGAGCTACAAAGGCAATGATTCTGCTGCATGGAGCCTGGCCAGCAGCCGCAGCATGACCGGCTTTTATTTCCTCCAGCATGCTGAGGCAGTGTGCTGGACCAGCTGGGACATGCAGCAGGCATAGAGATGCACCGGCCAGGTGTTAAAGCATCTCATTGGAGGACCCAGCCTCCAGTTGTTTTGGGGCACACTCCAAGAACATGCCCTGTGCCGCTTTTTTCTGGTGCATTTTCTTTTGATACCGGGATTTCCCGGTATCAAACTTACAGTCAACACTGCAAACATTTTTCATTTGTGGTGTACCTCCTGCAACATCTCAGACTGCTATGAGATGCCACAGGCAAGTGCTCATTCATTTGGATGCGGACTGTGAGACTATGGTTTTGGCTCAAAGATGCCTGCACAAATACAATTCTCTTCACCATTTGTGGCTGTGTCTACACATGACGCTGACTGCGTAGACATTACTATACAGTCATTTAATACTTTATAAACATGCCAACAAATGTCTTTTTGGGACACTACTGCACAATAGCCTAATACTACTGTGCAGGAATGTCGTATCACAGTTTTTACTATGTGACACTACAGGTTTTAATTTTAGACTTGGGTTTGAATAAATGCAAAAACCTCAAAGAGGACAGAGGTGAAACTGGGAAAGTCTGTTTTTGTTTGGAAACACAAAATGCTATAATTTAATATTTTCACTTCAAAATCATAAAATGACTGACATTAACTTGAGGAAGCACTGACTGCCTCCAAACTGGAACCAGTTTTAGTTACTGAGATGTAATGTTAGCTTGTTGGTAAATTTTTTTGATTTCAAGTTTATAAGACTCAAAACTTCAGTGGTTTTAGCTGTTGTTATTTTTTTTACTCATTAGAAATAAAGCAACGATATTGAATGAAAAACACTGTTATGGATTAGACATTCATTTGTTTAAGAGAGGTAACTCTCACTGAAGCATGACTATTTCAATTGCTTATGCTTTAGGTTTATATATTACCTATAAATTTTGCTAGGCTAGTCAGATACATGTCTCACCAATTTGAATTAACATGAAGTATGCAAGTCTTTAAAATTAATTCACTCATATCATATCCCATACAAGTTTATGGTATTTTTCATCGTTAATTTATAACAACTTTATCATAACAATTTTGCTGTGTAAATGTTTTTTATTCCTCAACTGAACAGGTACAATATTTAAAATGACCAAATAACATTTATTCATTTGCTAGTTATTACTCAAGACCTCTAAGTCTGAATAGTCTGGGTTTTTGCTGAAATTCCAGGTACTTTAAAAAAAAAATTATAGGAATATAAAAAAAAAAAAAAAAAAAAAAAAAAAAAAAAAAAAAAGAAGCAGAAATCCATATGCCCCGAAACAGAAAATAATAGAAGCTGCTTTACAGTTTGGCATTGAGGAAGTAAATTTAAACAAGTGTTGTTTCTTTAACCATCTATGATTGATGGTCTTTCCTTCTGTAACATCATAATATTGCTGGGTTTATCAATCACCATGGAGTGTAGAATGTCACGTTCTAGAAGACCAGACCTATTTAGCCAAGCAGGCAATGTATTACCTCAGCTTCTTAGAACCATAACTTGAGACAAAACCCTTAGGCAAAACTAATCCAACCCTCTGTTTTTCCTACTTCTATTTCCTTTGCTTCTTCAATGCCCTGGGAAATAAAAACCACCCTATACATAATAGTGAAACAAGCTGAAAAATAAGAAAAGCTTAATGTTTACTCAGAAGAGCTGGTGTTAGGTAACAGTGGAGAAAAGCATGACACTATTAGCTGATATTGTGTACAGTATTATCCTTAGCATTATGAAAAGCGTAACAATTCTGGTTCTAACCTAGCCCAAGTTATATACCATCACACATTCTTCATTCAATCAAAACTCCCACTGAAATAAACTACTTGAGAATTCAAATGCAAGTCAGAGTATCATAACCTGGCCCGGAGTTATGCAACACACATTTCTGAGAGGTAGGCCCATAAATATTATCATCTTGAATTTGCAGATAGGAAAAGTAAGACAAACAACTGCACAGTTATTACTGCATAGTCATTTAGCATTTGTATAAACAAGCCGAACACAGCTTCTGGTAACGCTGACTGTTCAGCAGATTGCACAGTAGTAACATCTCGCTTCCTGCCACACAGTGCTACTGTGCAGCAGTAATGAGCTACTGTGTAGTCAGCATCTTGTGTACATGAGCCCACAGAGTGAAAGAATTGTGATATGGACCCATGTGTCTTGACCACTCAATAACTTGTAAAACCCCATTTCTGGTTATTTGGGGAACACCTACATTTTTTCTTTAAAAATAAAAATTAAGAAAAGACAAGAAATGTCCTTCTCCTTTCCTCTCAAAACCCATTTTTATCTCTTAAACCAAAATATAAATATTTTTTTTTTCCAAATGAAGGAAACTGTAGGTAAGGCCTTCTCACCTTCTTTCTATCCCTACAACCACTAAACTCTCCCACCATTTCCCTCTTTTCCTCTCCTATTGATTGAGTATTGCGTTCATGAAAGCTCGTGCTCTATTATTTAGTCCATAAAATGCGTATCTACTAGGGCTGTGCAAAGCTTCGGTAGCCAATTTGGTTCAGAGGAGATTCAGCCCTATTTGGCAGCCAAATCTCTGAATCCAAATTGAATCAGGAGACCCATTAATCTCTCCAAATCAAATTGGAAACCTCCAAATTGATTCAGAGAGATTCGAAGATTTGGCCATAGACCGTACAAGCAGGCACTAGGTAGTACCAGAAGGAGCAGCTGGGGGAGCAGCCAGACGAGCCCTGGCTTGAGCCAGCAGCCTCAGGAGAAGATGCAGCTCATCTGGCTTCTTCTCCAGCTGCGCCCCCACCAGGGTGAGGCAGGAAGTGCTGGCAGGCCCAGGAGAAGCTGCGGGGGCTGGAGAAAATGATTGGGGAGCTGGGGGATCAAACCAGGAGCTGGGGGATCAAACTGAGAACTGGTGGGAAGCCCCTGTTCATTCCCCCAGGCCTCGATCATTCCCCTTTGCTCCCCAACCATTCCCCGTCAGCCCCCACAGCTTCTCCCGGGACTGTCAGCACTGCCTGCCTCGCCCCAGCAGGAGGGCAGGCAGGGGAACAGCCAGACAAGCCGCGGCTTCTCCCAGGGCTGCCAGCTCAAGCTGGGGCTCATCCAGCTGCTTCCACTGGCACTGCCTGACTGTACAGTCTACGGTCAAATAAGATTCGGCACTGAATATCTTCAGATTCGGATTCAACCAAATTGAATTGAGATAGTGATTTGAATCACCAAATTGAATCACTGTTCCATTGAATCCAAATCCGAAGCGAATACTTTCTGCTTCGCACAGGCCTAGTATCTACCTGGTCTTCTGCCTGACTGGAGACTAACTCGGCTAACTAGATCCCTCAGCCACCATTCTCCCAACAAAGGAAATAAAAGAGAAAAAAGGATGATAAATCAGAAATAGGGAGACAACACGAGTTTGAAGAGTGATAAGTAGGCATGAGGAAAAGAGAAAAGGGTATTTTTAGAAGAAGCAAAGAAGCACAGGGAATGCATTAACCCTCAGATAAGGTTCCTTGGGTGAATCTGATATCTTTTATTAGACCAACCCAAATGGTTGGAGAATAGTTATTAAGCGAGCTTTTGGGTTCAAAAACCCTTCGTCAAGCTAAGGAAGTTTCAGAAGTTGGTGTGCGCTCTTCCTGGATGGAATGAAAAGTAAAGAAGCCAGCAGCTGGACTGGTATGCATACAAGACAGGTAGTCAGTGAAAATGTAGATTGAGGAGTCAATGGGTGAGAGATAGGCAGGGGGGGGGGGGGGGGGGGGGGGGGGAGAGATATAATGTGTCATAAATCCATGATTTTTAGTATCCAGGAGGTTGATGAAGTGGAGTTCATAGGCTCGTCTCTGGGAAGGGTTTTGTAAGTTTCCTTTGAGGATCAGGACTGAGAGATTGGAGAGAGAGTGGTTTTCTTGTGAGAAATGTGCCCCCACAGGTAATTGGGTATTCCTGTCTTTGATAGATTTCCGGTGTGCATTCATTCTGGTGCGCAGTTGTTGTTTGGTCTCTCCTATGTATTTTCCATCAGGACATTTGGTACATTGGATGAGGTATATTACATTTCTGGAGGTGCAGCTGTAAGATCCAGGAATGCTGATGGCTCTGTTGTGGGGTGTAGTAATAGTGGGGGTAGTGGAGATGTGTTGGCAGGTTTTGCATTTCTTGTCATGGATTTTAAGAACCAAAAGAAGGTTCAAAGAGACAGTCCCACCAATATTAGATATTCTTATGTTGTGAGTATTTAAATTTTAAAAGCAAATACAATAACAAAATACAAAAAAGATATATATGGCTAAATAGCACAGATAAGGTATATCACAAAAATTAGTATAATTTTAAAATTTTTCTCAAGGCATAACAATCTTATCAATATTTGAAAGCAGTCTAATCTTAAAATGTCTAAATCTTAAACTCTTTAAAAGCCTTTAACAGGTGGTTAATCCATTAGGGCAGTAGTCACCAACCGGTCAATCGGAATCAACCTGTCAATCCTGGAGCCTCTTGCAGTCTTTCCTGGGCACACCCCCACTCCCCACAGCCCAGCAGGTCAGTTGGTGGGGGGAAGGGAAAGGGTGGGGGCCAGATTGAAGTCCCCACAGTGAGGGACAGAGTGTGACAGAGGCCCGTAAGGTGAGTGGGGCCCCGGCTGGGTGTGTGGTGGAAGGATCAAGCCCAAGCAGCTCATCCAGGGGCAATGAGGGAGGGAGCTCCTGCCACTGTGTGCACCCCAGCAGAGGCCCCAGCGGGCATGTGCCTCCCCATCTGTACATGTCAGAGATAGCTGCCTCTGCAGGCTGGGTTTTGTGCCCTGAACTCTGCTGCAGCCCACCTGGGAGGACCTGATGCCAAGTGCATCTGCCATGCATAGATCAGGGGGGCACGTGCCTGCCCCCAAACGTGGGGCAGTGCAGCTACAAGGTAGAGAGTGGGGCAGGGGCAGAGGCAAGCCCTGCACAGCTGGGGTGGGGTGGGGGACAGAGCTACAAGCTGCAAATCCAGGGGGTACGGTGAGGGCGAGGCATGTAGCCTGGGAGGGCACGGGGGGGCACTCACCCCTGGATCTGCATGCGAGGCAGAGCAGGCTGTACACAGGGGCTGGGGTGGCGCCGCACTGTTCCTGACAGGGGTATTTGGTCATGCTATGCTTGGGCCAGGTGATGGCAGCACCTGGGAGCAGGACCGTGGCGGGGGCTGCAGCCACCCCAAAATTCACTGTAACCCCCCCCACCCCCAACCCTGCTCCCAGTACCACCACCTAGTCCAAGAGCAGTGCAACCAAACACCCCTGCAGGAAGAGCACGGTGACACCCTGCATGCAGATCTGGAGGTACATGCCTCCTGTGCCCTCACGGGGTGCATGCCCCACCTCCCCACACTCTCCAGGTAAGCCACTCACAGCTCTGTCCCCCACCCTGCCCCAGCTGTGCAGGGTCTGCCCCTGCCCCACTCACTGCCATTGTGGGGGGATGACAGATCAAGGCCCCCAGCAGTGATGGAGGGAGTGGGACTGGGGCCTCAATCTTCCCTGTCCCCTCCCCAGCCCTTTCCCTTCCCACCTACCCAACCCAGGGGTGGGTGGTAGATCTTGGCTTCCTTTTAAATTCCAAAGGTGATCTCCAACTTAAAAAGGCTGGAGACCACTGCATTAGGGAA
>NW_005842278.1:1401348-1434708 GCF_000455745.1 Alligator sinensis
CCTCCTTACCTAGGTTTCAAATCAAATTTTAAAGGAGATCTTATCTTAGTTAATCTTAATTGTTGTCTGGCTAGGCAGAAGCTCTGCAGAGAAGGACTTGGGGGTTACAGTGGACAATAAGCTGAATATAAGCCAACAGTGTGCCCTTGTTACGAAAAAGGCTAGTGGCATTATGGACTGCATTAGTAGAAGTGCTGCCAGCAGAACAGGGGAAGTGATTATTCTCATCTATTCAGCACTGGTGAGGCCACATCTGGAGGACTGTGTTCAGTTTTGGGTCCCCCACTACAGAAAGGATATGGACAAATTGGAGGGAGTCCAGTGAAGGGCAACAAAAATGGTGAGGGGGCTGGGGCACCTGACTTATAAGGAGAGGCTAAGGAAACTAGGCTTATTTAGACTAGAAAAGAGAAGACTGAGAGGGGATTTAAGAGAAGCCTTCAACTACCTGAAGCAGGGTTTGAAAGAGGATGGAGCCAGACTGTTCTCAGTGGTGGCAGATGACAGAACAAAGATCAATGGTCTTAAGTTGCAGCAAGGGAAGTTTAGGTTAGATATTAAGAAGAACTCTCTCACAAGAAGGGTAGCAAAACACTGGAACAGGTTACCCAGAGAGGTGGTGGAATCTCCATCCTTGGAGGTTTTTAAGATCCGGCCAGATAAAGCCTTGGCTGGAATGATCTAGTTGGGGATGGTCCTGCTTTGAGGAGGGGGTTGGATAAAATAACCTCCTGAGGTCCCTTCCAACCCTAATTTTCTATGATTCTTATCTTAGGCTCATCTGTAGATGGACTGAGAACCATATTTTATGGCTGAATAGCAAAGATTCTGAGATAAACCCTGATTTTTATACTCTGGCTTAGCTAAAATATCAAAAAGCTGATGAAATAATGTTAGACAAGAAACAGTTCCCAATAGGTGCTGCTATAAATAATATTCATATGCCTGTGTACTTTAAGCAACCTTAGCAAGACCTCCAACCTAGTTTTTTTTTTCCCATTCCATCTTTCTTGAATTTTCTAAAATGGCTCACACCTTGTGATGCCAAAGCTTTACTTGGACCCTTCTTCTCTTGCCTCAACTTTGGTCAAGCAAATGCAAGCAAATTCTATACCATATCATCATTAAGCAACTTAATGCCTACTAAAAGTCTACAGGCAGGTGTTTTGTTGCACGATGTCTGAGGATGAAGGAAGAAAAGAATCAGGACATTTGAAGGGAAAGCAAGGAAGGGAGACAGAGGGCGCATATACACATCACCTGATGGTGACATAGTAATGCACTACATTACCGCATGATGCACTACAGTGATATAGCAATCGTGTGGGTCTACAGGTAATTGCCAGCTATGTCACTGTAGCAGCATGCTCCCCAGATATAGAGCACTACTACAGCGACACAGCAGGAAAATCTAAGCATGCGCTGTGCTTTAATACTTCCAAAAGGAAGTACTAAAGCACAGCGCTATTGCAACATTGCCATATGGTGACGTGTAGACTCTCTTAGAGAGAAGGAATGTCTAAGTAGGTCTTCATAGACAGTTATCCTGGACTCTTACTTGGGTTCTAGCCTAACCTCTTAAAATAGACACACACAAAAATCTCTAAATCTAGTTTGGGATTGCTTTAAGCTCAGTCTAGCTGGCTCACCTGGAAATATAGGTTAACATGTGGACTCCAGTTTATATTAGGACTAGAACCCACCAACTTTATAGTGAGGACAGAGGCTAAGACACTCTAACACCATTAATCCTCTGGTGACCTTCTCCTGTTCATCATAGGAGGACAGACAAGTGTGCTCACAAACAACTGGAAAGAAAACCTAGATCACCTCCAACATATATGGATTAGGCTAGAAAAAGTGACTCAGTAACATAGGGGCTTTGTTGTGTATATGCCGACACCTCATCTCAAATCACCCCAATTAAATATGCAGTGAAGACAAATCTTAAAAGAGTCTGACAGTGTCTGGCAAAAGGAAGAAGGGGGATACTTGGGGCAGGAAAGAGGGAGATTTTTGACACAGAATATGGACAAATAAGGAGGACTATGGAAGGAATGAAATAGCAATCTCTCCTCCTTGCTGCAAGTCAGGAACAGTTGTCTCCCAACACTTCCTGAGAACCCTAAAACATATTTTTGATAAGTATCTTAACTAATGCAAGCTTATTAACCAAGGTTCTAAAATTTAAAGTTTTTTTTTAATATTATCCAAAAACATGTCACTACATGTTCTTCAATTCTGTCACTGGTCTCTATTTTCCTTTCACTCATTTTGCAGCACTTAATAGCAAAACTTTTTTTGATTTATGGTAGAACCAAGCAAAACTATATGAGAAGTGTTAGTTTTTCTCAACTTTCAGTAATACTAGCAAAAATTACAAGATATGCAACTGTCATCAGTCAGCTGTCATGTTTTCTGCTAAGATAATTCATCTTAACTGGAGAACATGGACGAGGAAACTGCATTATCTTTCACAAAAGAACAATGGAACAGAGATCAATGCTGGAAACTTTCTACATCTTTAAAGCTACATCTTTGAACCAAGATTAATTAATTAAGTAGCTTTTCAATTTATTCTTCAGAAATACAGACATATATAAGAATTGTGTTAAAATGCAAAGCTGCTTCTCAGACTGTTCTTAAAAAGGATAAAGTTTCTGAAAAACTGTAAACACTGTAGATAACAGTAGTTCCATCTTTTCTAAGCTTGCTGCAAACCACCATTTCAGATTCAAATAGTTACTGCAGCATGGTGACTTTGTATCTTTAAAGAAAATAAAAACATCAAAGAATAGCCTCAACCCAAAATGTGTGTGATTAAATAATTACAGGGGAGTGTAAATACTTTAAGACCCACCGGATGAGAGTTAGTTAGAAATTAGGGGTGAGTCTTTTTCCTGTATTACTGATCCCAAATCCAGGTTAGTTTATGTACAAAAAACATATTTACTAGGTTCTGCTCATTGGCAGCCTACATGAAACAAACTGGTGTTCTCTGTTCAGTTTCTACAAGCATTCACACTCCAGAAGTCAGAACTACTACAGGGTGTGGACATACATAACAAATGAACTGTTCCAAAATGTAGAAACCAGTTCATAATTATTACAGGACTGGTAGACAGATGACATGGACACACATAACACTTAGCACGTTTAAACCAGTCTTCAGACCTGAAAACTGACAAACATGCCAACCAGTTAAGCAAATTTAAAGCCACCTGGAATATGTACCTGGGGGGGGGAAAAAAAAATCAAATACTCTTTTGACCTAGTTCACTGTGTATTGATTTAGCACCATGTGGCCAGCAAGCATTCCATGACACTGGTCTGGGCAGTCCTCCAGTCGTTCCACACTGCATCAACCCTCTCCCCCACCACTGCTACAGCTGGCTGCTCTAGGCACAGACGGAAGTGACTTTGAGTAATTTAGCCCCTGAAAGTGCTCTACAACCATGTCATAACACACATGCACAGCTGCAGAGTGCATTTAAAATGGCCAATCATGCAAAAAATGAATCCTAGTTAAATCAGGTATTACATTATGGCACTCACAAGCAGAGTGCTTTAGGGAACTTGTGTTACCTCCAGGGTTCATTTTTTGTGTGCGGGTAGAGCTGGGTTGGTGTCCAATCCTGCCCCCTAAGCTGGCAGGGGGAAGGAGGGGGAGCTCCAGGCTGCTGAATGGCCAGACCTGAAAGGGAGGGGGCAGGGCTCGGGAGATACCCCTCCCCGCTCAGCTTCAGCCATTCAGCAGCTGGGAGCTGCCTTCCCGTCCCCTCTCCCTGCCTCACTGACAGCCCCGGAGCTGGGGGGGCAGTGGGGCTGAGGAAAGGCAGTTTGGCAACCTCCTGGGATGCTCCTGGGGGTGCCTGCTGGCTTGGGCCACTGCAGCCTGACTCCAGCCCCCCTCCCCACCAACCCAACAGATAAGTGTCCATGTAAAGTACTTTGAGTTAGAGCAGTGCCTCAGCATCTGTCTGCACCCTCTGATATGCTGCCAGAACTCAACTGCCACTGTACAGGCAGGATAGAACGGGGAGGCAAGGCGGGGGTGTTGTGCTCTACATCAAAGAGCAATACACATCCTCAACAAGCAGGATGGGGTCAGAGGATGGGCAGACTGAAGTGCTCTGGGTTAGAATACAAGGAGGTCAGGGGGAAAGGGACTTAACGGTGGGTGTCTACTACAGACCACGCAATCAGGGGGAGGAGCTGGACAGGGAATTCTCGGGTCAGCTCACAGAGGCAGTTAAGTCAAGGGACGCGGTCATCATGTGTGACCTAAACTACCCAGACATCTGCTTGGAGGAGCAGTCAGCTAGGACTGACCGCTCACATAGGTTCCTAGCCAAGATACAGAACCTCCACCTAACCCAGGAGGTGCACGGTTCCACCAGGGGGAATGCCTTGCTGGACCTGGTCCTGGCCACAGGCGACGACCTGGTGAGGGGACTGTGGGTTCTCGACTACCTGGGCGATAGCGATCATCACCTGCAGGAATTCACCATCTAGTGCAGGGTGTCAAAGGCCTGCAACAAGGTAGCAGCCCTGGACATCAGGAGGGCCAATTTCAATGAGTTAAGGAGATTAGTCAGGGAGGCACTGAGGTCCTGGAGGGGAGGGGAGTTGGTACTCCAATATGAGTGGTCGTTCCTTAAGGAGACAATCCTCCGAGCCCAAAAGGTGACAGTCCCAACACAAGTCAAAGGGGTAACAGTGCTCAAAAGCCCCCATGGCTCAAAGGCATTCAGGATTGTCTGAAAGCTAAAAAGGAGGCATACACCCAATGGAAGGGAGGGGCCATGACCAAGGAGGATTATACCTCCATTGCTCAAGACTGTAGGGGGCTGTTAGAAAGGCTAAGGCGGACACAGAACTGGGACTAGCGACCCAGATCAAAGACAACAAGAAGTCCTTTTTTAAATACAGAGGGAGCAAAAAGAAGGCACCAGGTAATGTGGGGCCCCTGCAGGACACGCTTCGCAATCTGGTGGTTGCACCAGACGAAAAAGCTGACCTCCTTAACAAATTCTTTGCCTCCATATTTCTGAGCAGGGATCAGGACATCCCCCACACCGCGATCCCAGACAAACTCAGGAGAGGCACAGCCAGGCCAGGGTCAGAGAGAACCTGGTCAGGGAACTTCTGGTGGGACTGGACATCTTCAAACCAGCAGGTCCAGATGATCTGCACCCAAAAGTGCTGAAGGAATTGGCAGAGGCCATTGCAGGACCCCAGCACAGCTCTACAAGCACTTGTGGTGCTCTGCAAGGTGCCAGAGGATTGGAAAAGGGCCAATGTGGTCCCCATTTTCAAAGAAGGGAAGAAGGAGGACCCAGTAAACTACAGACCCATAGTCTTACCTCGGTCCTGGGGAAGCTCTTTGAGAAAATTATCCAAAAACACATCTGTGAGGGACCAGCAGGGGAGATTATGCTCAGGGGCAACCAACATGGGTTTATTAGAGGCAGGTCCTGTCAGACCAACCTGGTTGCCATCTATGACCAGGTGACAAAATCCTTGGATGCAGGTGTAGTGGTGGACGCAGTCTTTCTGGACTTTAGGAAGGCCTTCAACACAGTCTCTCCCCACATTCTCATCAAACAAGTTAGGTGACTGTGGCATTGATGCCTACACAGTCAGATGGGTCACAAATTGGCTGGAAGGCCGCATCCAGTGGGTGGTGGTGGACAGGTCATTTGAGACCTGGAGGAATGTGGGCAGTGGGGTTCCCCAGGGCTCGGTCCTCAGGCCCACACAGTTCAACATCTTCATCAGCGACTTGGACAAGGAGGTGAAAAGCACCTTGTTCAAGTTCGCGGATGACACTAAGATGTGGGGAGAAGTGGGCATGTTAGAAGGGAGGGACAGGATACAACTAGATCTGGACAGGTTACAAGGGTGGGCAGAGAAGAATAGGATGGGTTTCAATACTGACAAGTGCAAGGTACTGCACCTGGGGAGGAAGAACCAGCAGCATATCTACAGGCTGGGGAGCTCCTTTCTTGTCAGCACAGAGGCAGAAAAGGATCTTGGAGTCATTATTGATTCCAAGATGAACATGGGCCGCCAATGTGAGGAAGTGATCAGTAAGGTCAACTGCACCTTGTCATGCATCCACAGATGCATCACAAGCAGGTCCAAGGAGGTGATCCTCCCCATCTGTGCAACATTGGTCAGGCCGCAGTTGGAGTACTGCGTCCAGTTCTGGGCACCGCACTTCAGGAGGCATGTGGACAGCATTGAGAGGGTCCAAAAGGAGGGCCACTCACATAATTAGAGGGCAGCAGGGCAGGCCCTATGAGGGGAGGCTATGGCACCTGAACCTGTTCAGCCTCCACAAGAGAAGGCTGAGAGGGGATCAGGTGGCCATCTACAAACTTACCAACGGGGGCCAGCGGGGAATGGGAGAGACTTTGTTCACCCAAGCACTACCAGGAGTAACTAGGAATAATGGCCACAAGAGTAGGTTCAGGCTGGACATCAGGAAGCACTACTTCACAGTCAGGGTGGCTAGGATCTGGAACCAACTTCCAAGGGAAGTGGTGCTGGCTCCTACCCTGGGGGTCTTCAAAAGGAGACTAGATAATCACCTTGCTGGGGTCGTTTGACCCCAGCATCCTTTCCTGCCCATGGCAGGGGGTCAGACTTGATGATCTGCTCAGGTCCCTTCTGAACCTACCAACTATGAAACTATGAAACCCCTTCCCCTTTTGTTGGCACTTTTTATCAATGCACTTCTTGTTCAGTACAAGCTATCTTTCTAACAACCAGCTGTGTCTTCACTCCATCCTGCATATATGTAGGTATATGTAATACTTGCAAACCTAACAAATTGGAGCAAAGTAGCGAGCTGCAAGTTTTCTACAGGAACATAGATGTCCCAAATCAAACACTGGCATAGTGCAAATTTAGTTTTAAAGGATGGATCCTGGATGAACAGAAAGTGGTTGGACTTCAAGGCTAGATCCCAATTTCCTGCAACTATCAAAGGAAAAGGATGAATATCTGCCCAGAATCTCAGTGGGAAGCCCAAGAACTTCTGCAAAAGGATGTCTTTAAAGGAAAGTATAAATTTAACCTTTGTTGATAAGGGTGTTCATGGATCACTACAGAGCATAGCTAGACTGGCTGGGAACACTACTCAGAATAAGAAACAACGATAGCAGATATGAAAGCATTGAAAATCATGATTATTTCACAATTATTTCACAAAACTGAGATTCTGGAACCAGGGGATGCATAGGAGAATCAAGTAAGGGAAGTAACATTTTAGGAGATGTAGGTAAAGTTTTATATTTACTGAATATCTCAAGCATGTTTGTGGAAAAGTTGATTTACTAAGCTTTAGTTATCATCAGATAGAAATAAATAGTTCTAGGGATCCTGTAAAACACACTGACCATGATGTCAAAGGGGAGTTAAGAGTTATTTTTCAAATCTGCATGTGACAAGAGAAAGTGATGAATTCTTGCCTGAACTGAAGCAAAAAGAGAAACAATTTTTGAGGATAATACAATCCTGATCTTTTTCTGGAACTGAGCCAGATCATGTAGGCAAGAAAAAAAAAAAAGAGTTGGCAGGAAACAAACACATGGATTAAAATGTAGAATTAGCAAAATTATAGCTTGCTAAACTCTAAATTCTCTCTAATGGGAAGCCTTACATATTGTGGATGGGCCAGCAACTAGCTGTTTGTTGGAAAAAAGCCTTAAAAAAAAAAATTCTGGACCAAGAATCAGAGGCCTCTAAAGGAGAAGCTGTATGTGATAAATTTTAATACACTAAAGCCAAATAAATTAGCTCTAACACTCTGTGTGTGTCTTGCTTGTTTTCTATTAAGATTTTAATATTATTGGACCAAATTCTGTCCTCAGGGAAACTGGTGAAAATCCAAAATAACACCCCCAAAATTACTTTGGATTTAAACTACCGCAGTGGAAAGCTGAACATGTGAACGTTTGCAGGCAAGAAAAAAAAAAAAAAAAAAAATTAAATAGCAGTAACTATTGGGGTCAGGCTTGATCTTGCATTTTTTACATACAGAAAATTCCCATGGACTTTAGCAGGAGTTTTGGGTTTTCCTGGAAAGCAAAACTAGATACTTTTTAGCTCTACTGCAACAATTCAATATTTTTTCCTAGAACTGAAGCAAAGTTGTGAGTGACAGTCTATGGTATCTGCCTGAATTTTTAAATGGACTATTAGTTCAAGAAGTTAAACTAAGAAGCAGTTTTATACATAGTGAAATTTGGTTTACCAGTGGTTTGATATTGCAACTGAAGCTGTACAAAAAGATGCTGACAAAGTAGTTAAATAGTACCAAATAGAAGCAGTGTTAAAAGATAATCTGTACTGAGGATAAAAAGAAAAATAAAGGTTAGGTGAAGGATAATGTTCCAAACCTTCACTGGCTCAGTGTCTCCTTCCATTTCAAGTTTAAGTCTCCGATCCAGATCTTCAAAAACATCAATAAGTCATTGGCAACGTAACCACCTCACTCCCCACTGGAACAGCTGTGCTCCTTCTGGAACAATTTGATTCACAAAACCCACACAAAGTATGTCAGAGAAAAAGATGAGCATTTTTGTTGTGAATCTTCAGTTTTTGGAACTAGCTTTGGAACAAGCCAGAGCCTAATTTAGGACATGGTGCAAGACCAATATCTGTAAGAAAGCTTTCCCACTCTTACAAGAATGGCTGGAATTGTACAACAAGAGGGGATACAGAATTGTGGTGGTACATTTACAGCAGAGCCTAGTATCTGAAGAGGGAGCAACTGAGCATAAAATCCCCTAGAAACCTTGCTGTTCACATCCACACTTAGTCTGGAAACAGACGTCTTTTGTAGAGCATGACTGCGCTCCATGGACATGTACAGATGTCACCAAGTGCCATGCTCCAACTTGGGGTCCATTTGCAAGTAGGGAAAATGTACCCCTTCTTCCAAGACATGCCGGGGGGGGGAGAAATCCCGAGGAGAGGATTTCCCCAGCATGCGTCTGCAAGCAGGGAAGGGCACATGAATGGGGGAAACTCTAGGAGCGCACCAATAGAGATTTTGGGGGTCAATACTGATAGCCGATTTTTAAGGAGGCATATCAGTCGATACTGATCTGGTTTCTGATACAGCTGCATGCAGCTGGTAAGTCTGTTGTAGTGAAAGGGGAGTGGGGAGGGAAGAAGCATGGGGGGCAGATCAACATCCCTCATGGTGAGGGAGGAGTGGGGCTGGGGTAGGTGCTGCCTAGCCGGGATGAGACAGGCATGGGACGGAGCCATGGCTCGTTCAGGGGGTGCAGGGAGGGGAGGGTGGCTCCCGCCATTGCGTGCAGCTGGTTCGGGTGCGGCTCATCTGCTTGTCTGCGTGCTGCTGGTTCGGGTGCGGCTCATCTGCTTGTCTGGTGGCTCCCACCACTGCTGTTGCCACTCATCCAGGAGGGCACAGGGGGGCATGTGCCTCCAGATTTGCATGGGGCGGGGCAAGGTGGGGAGAGCTGCAGTCCGCTCGGCCCACCCTGCCCCATGCAGATCCAGGGGCACACCCCCACCATGCCCTCCCAGACAAGCGGTAGGAGCAGCAGCAGGAGCTGCCAGACGAACCACTCAGAGACCACTGGCACGCAGTGGCACGAGCCACTGCCCCCTCCCCACACCCCCCAGATGAGCCGCGGCTCCATCCCACAACTAGGCAATGCCTACCCCAGCCCCAGCCTTCCCTCACTGCGTGGGATGTTTATCTGCCCCACCACACTCCTTCCCTCCCCTCTCTCCTTCCACCACAACAGTCTTACCAGCTGCACGCAGTTCTCTATGCTGCTGGGCTCTGCTTCTCACTGCGGCTGCATGCATGCATGGGCATTTATCAGCCAAATTATCATCCACATCAGGCCAATTTCTGATATAATCAATTTGCTTTATATCAGTGCCAATCCAATATCAGACCAATGTATCGGTGCACCTCTAGGGAACTCTCATAGGAGTTCGCCCTTTTCTGCTTGAAGACACATGCCTTGTGTAGGGGTGCAGATATGCATGCCAGAGGAATCCTCTGCAAGCATGGAGAAAGGAAAATCCCATGGGGATCCCATCTTCGTGTTTGCAGCCCATGCTAGCATCTGTTCCCTGCTCTGGCTTGCAGAGGCCCAACAAAGAGGGTGCATCTGCAATGGGGGGTGGGGTTTCTCCACCCACCCAGACTCACTCCCGGGATCACTGGAGATGGATCCGGGTAAGCAGAGAACCCCAACTCCCCCACTTATAGAGAGGTGTCCCAAGTTTCTCCAGGGTGCCTCTCTGTAAGAAAGGAAAGCCAGGCAGGTGCTCCAGGTGCATGAAGGGCTCTCAAGCTCCCAGAACACCTACCCAGGGTAACTAGAGAGTGCAAGCAGCCCAGACCACTGCTGCTCTCCCACCACAGAGCTAATAGACATCCACCACAAAAAAAGCAACATTCTTGTACTACCACTACTTGTCATGCCATTGATTTTCTTTAGATGTGACACAACAAAAGGTTGCAACATCTATTAGCTCACATTTGGGTTGCCATAAAAATATTTATGATAGCACAAATAAGATGTCAGGCAACATCTGTTTCCACCCATATATACAATATTGATGAGTGCTTTTAAAAAATACTAAGATAAATATAAATTGTACCTTGTTTGCCCCCACCCTCAGAAGCCTTTAAATCACCTCAAGTGAATCAAAGGAAAAAAAGAGGGGATGAAAAGGTAAGGCAAGAAATGGTAAGATAAAACATTTTTTTTAATCTCCTTCAAACATGCAATACTTTATGATCCAAGAAAGACCAGTTAATGGGCATGATACACATTAGCACAAAGACAGAAGAAGAAAATATATGCTCCCTGATCCAAGAAACAAATCAAGAATTTGCCTGTGAGATGTTCTTTGAAGAAAGATCTGAATTCTGCCCAGCTGTCCTTTTCTTCGCTAGAATAACCATTTTCAATTGTGTGCCTGCAAAAAAGTCTGTGCTGTATGATCAAAAAAAATAGTTACCATAGTTTGAAAATCAAATGTACTAAAATGTCCCCAACTGACTAAAGCTGTTATGATCCTTATGTATAGCATATTGTAGTGTATGCTGTTCTTCAGTCCACCAGATTCAATTAGCAGTAAAGCTATTGTACACCTACAATAGTCCTTTTCAATGTGTATTTCAGAGAGAGAAAAGACTGTTTAATGTACTAATAATAGAAAATATAACATAGATAAGGCACTTCACTGCCAGCTTTTCATTTTGAGTACCTTCCCCTCTCTTAGAAATGATACAGAAAAAGCTTTATGAAATAGTATGCGACTCATAATTTAAATCAATATATTCAAATGGCAAAACAAGTATGTTGACACAGATAGAAAAATATAACCTGAAAACACCTAGTGGATGTAAAATAGTCATTATAGTGTACATGCTTTTCTGGGTTATGAGCCATTCTTAGTCAGTTTAATCAATGTTTATAATATGTTGAATTAAATCAGTAGAAGGCTTATGATGAAAGAATTACCAACAAGTGAACTATGAATAGCCAATTTATACAAATGTTATGCTGGGGGAAAAAAAAAAATAAAAAAAAATTAAAAAAAAAAATCAAACAACATGACTAAGGTAGATATTCATCTTCAGTTTTTCTTTTTACCCACAGGAAAAGCAAAACTATGATTTTAAAGATTAACATTTAAAAAGGAGTCTGTTTCTTATAAATCACTTGATAACTATCAGATTTAGAATAATTTGAGAACAGTTGGGCAAACTGGTTAAAGCTATTTAATTGATTCATATGACCAGGACTACCCGATCAAAAATCTAAAGAATCACAGATCAGATTATACAATACATTTCTAAAGAAGAACCCATATTTGCATAGGTTTGTAAATATATTACGCATAAATACCTATTATTAAAGCATGGATTGTGTTTGGTTCCAGCTATTAGTTTCCTTTAACATACATGTATTACAGTGGTCACCAACCAATCTATCTCGATCGACTGGTGGATCATGGAGCCTCTGACAGTCTCTCTCAGTCTGTCAGAAGCTCCACAATCAGGAGTGGCAAGACTCATGTGCTTGGGCTGAGCCATGCCCCCTGCCACCTGGGCTAGGCAAGTGCAGTCAGATCCTAGGTGCCTTGTCCAGGAGACGGCGCAGGTAGATCCTGGAGTGCCCTTTACTTACAAAAAGTGATCTTCACCATAAAAAGGTTGGAGACCACTGATCTGCAATGACCAACTATAAAGAACACCCTTCCATTCTAGTTTCACATCTAAGTTCTCCAAAAACTTTATTACAGTAATACAGTCCTAGTGGAGAAAAAACAAAAAACAAAAAAAATATATATATATATATATATATCTATATCTATATCTATCTATCTATCTATCTTTTTTGGGCAGGGTTTCCTTATAAAATCCCATCAAAGATTCTAGCTCCTTAGAACAGACAATACTATCTCCTGATCCCCAGGATAGAAATAGATTCTTTGAGAACTGAACTGCATTTTTTCGTCTTGGCACATGAAGATCAGGAGTGTGCCAGCTGACTGCTGCCTAAAAGAATGCCCTACCATCTGAAAATTTAATAGTAGCATAAGGGATATCAACAGTGCAAAAGGAAAGTCTCTGTACAACTGACAAGTACCTGTGCCCTACATGTGATGCAGCTTTATAGTGATTGCACCATGCTCAATTGACCCGCTCCTTTTACAGTACTGTAACAAGGAATGGATGAGCAGAATGCCAGCCCAGGGTACTGATTAAGAGGGGTGGCACCAGAACGGTATCCCACAAAAAGCTTACAGCAGCCACAGACTGTGCAGGGAGCCCATAAAGCAGCAGCAGCAATGGCAGTAGTAGCTGATTCTGATGTATGGGGATCCCACTTAGCAGCAGCCACAGCCCCCAGCAGGTGACTGTGTTACAAAATGAGCATGGTCATTATAGATAAGCACAAATATAGAACTTCCACAAAACTGAGGGCGAGATTCAATTACTTCCGGAAATAGGTTATTTTACTCTGAGTATTGTTTGATTAGAATAGAAAATCTATTTCGGTACAAAAATGATGTACCTGCTTAACAGTAACCATCTGACTCTCTCTCAGACTAATAAATACTTTGGTACTCATGCTGAATGTACTGGAGGGATGAGCTAAAATGATTCTCAAGCCATTTTGATATGCAATTCTGAAGACATTATTTACCGAACAAGGTGTCATGGGGAAAAAAACAAAACAAACAAACAAACAAAAAACTCATCCCCATGCCAGGAATTTTAGGAAAAATCACTATGACAACAGTATAAGGTAGACAACATGGAGGGTTTTCTATGCAATCAGAAGAGACAGAAACTCGCATTTAAAAAAAAAAACCCACAAAAACTGGTAACACTCACAAACCTCCTTACACAGGTAAGAAAACGCCTAAATGACCTATTCTAACAACAGACATTAGTATTCCACCTTGGTAAATACTATTCTGCTTACTACATCAAATTAAGATTTTTAAAACAGCATGTTTTTGGATTCTGATCTTTCTGAATAAATAACACTGGCATTAGAATTAAGTTCCAAATGAAAAGGCACCACACATTTTCAAAGCTTCAGAACAAAGTGCTGGAGGCAGCATGGGCTAGTGGATAGAACAGTAACTGGGCTTCAAGAGATCAGGTTCCACCTTAGTTTCCCTATTTGTAACATTGGAATAATGCACTTTGAGACCTATAAAAGAGCTAGGTGTTTATTGCATTAAACAGCTGGTTAGATTGATCTGACACTGTAAACAACATGCCTTCTGGAGAGAAAATTAACACAAGGAGTCAAGTCCTCAGGCTGTTTCTGCTGTTCCAGTGGCACAAAAAGGATAGTCACTGGTTTATACAGCCAGCTGGCTGTTCTACTTTTCTTTTTAGGAGAATCCCTGGAACACTTAAAATTGAGTAACTGGCTCTGTGCCCTGTGTAGAGGAGTTGATGAGGGCAGAAGAAAACTGCTCTAAGGTTTTTGCAAATGTGCATGTAGGATCCAGGGAACATAAAAGTGACATAAATCTAGCCAGTCTTCAGATTTGTAATGTCATCTTTTGCACAAAAAGGAGCCGTTTAAAAACAAAACAAAAAAAAGTGATGGAGTCACCAGCAGTTCAGCAATGGAAATTTAGTCACCCTTACCTTTGTGTCCTATTCTGCCATCACCAAACTTAAAGCAGAACTTCCGTTGACTAAGGCTGGTCAGCAAATAATCTGTTTTACAAAAATATTCTACTATTACATTATTTCTTCCATGTATTCCCCAGAGATGTCTTGTGTACCCCCAGGCCATGTATACCACAGTTTGGGAAACCCTGCTCTAAGGTGTTTACTTCAACCGAGAAGATAACATTAACAGAATGAGCACACGTGGGTGGATGACTTGCTGCTAGTCCCATATATACAGTACCATTTGTGTTCAAGTGCTGAAATTTCAGAGGAAACTTCCAGTGAAAACAGAATTAGTCCCCAGATGGCATGCTGGAAACTACTTTACCAAGCAAAACTGCAATCATCATTTGGGTTTTTTACCTACTAAATGCTCATATCATGAACCACTATGATTTTCATTTTTTTAAATTCATTTAAAAGTTTTTTTCTGAACTACAAGTTTAAAAAAAAAAAAAACACCAAAAAAAACCCAAAGAACCCCACAGCAACAACAGAAACAATGCCAAGTGCCTTTCAATTCCAGTGATTCAAAACAAAATGGAACAAAACACAATGTTAATATTTTTCATAAAAAATATAGTTCGTTCAAGGTTAAATTTCCACTGTACCAAGCTTTAAGGCAAACAAAAGTTTTACAGAAAAAAATAGGATCTTATGAATCAAGTATTTATAATATAATCTTCAGTTTTGTAACTTAGTGCTTAAACACTCTTCTAAATCAGAGGCAAATTCTCAGCACTTTCCAAGATGAAGCCCACAGATAAAAAAACAGGAAAGAGTTAAACAAGGTGGACAAACATTTGCATAAGATTACATGCAAAATATCCACCTGAAAGTGAGAACCTTATTTGCAAAGATAAGTTAGATGTGTGTGAACATGGCAAGTTGAAAAGTTACCAAGTTATTTTAGGCACATTTACCAGAAGCACCTGCAAACGCAACTAAGAATTTTCACTGTGTACTAAGGGGCCAGTGTCCTTTAAAACTATCACCTTGCATAACTTCTTATTCAGATGCTGGTTATAGGACATCATAACTCTATGAATGTTTGGGTACATTAATGCCAATTTTTTACAGAACTTCTGCAAAACCTGCCCTTACCTAGGTGAGACAATTTCCATTTTTGCAGCATGAATGATTCTTTTGTTCATCTGTAGTTGAAACAGATGCTTGAAAAGACAGTCCCTAGCCCAAGGTGATTCTTTTAGTAAACATCTTGAGTCACTATTCATTTCAATCCAGTTAAGACCATATTTTAGCATTCAGTGGTCCAGAACTTTCATCAGCCATTAAAATAATCCAATTACTGAAAATCCTCAAAACAGATGACAAAAGTAAATAACTGAGAAACTGAAATTCTCTTGTTTGGTTTAACTGTAATGTAATGAACCAATGCTCTAGAGAGGAAGTGACAATTCCATTTCTAAATTCTCCATTTAATTTCTTTGACTCTGATGGGCCCAAATAAGAATAACCTATGGCCAAGAAAAATCTGACGGTCATGTCAAGAAAATAAAGAGTATGCCATGGGTGACAGTTGTCGCGTCCTAATTATGGTAGTCAGCAACTTAGTGATGTTGCTGTAAAATGCTCCTGCTGAGAGTTTAAGCCTCCTCTCTAAAATGGGTTACATAATTAATCTTTTGCTAAGGTTACTATTCTTTATATTCCATGGTCACATTTGTATATAAATCACTATCCACAGAGCTATAGTAAGCTGTGAACTCTGGTGAATTAGCCCCTGTAGGCTCACACAAAAGACATGGGCTTAATCCCCCAGTCACACAGTAGGCTTCCCATATGGTTTGCCTTATTCACTTACATTCAATTTGTTTGATTACTTCAGCAGTACGTGCATGCAAAAGGGTCATGTGTATTTTCAAGACCTCACAGTTCTCAATACATTCACTGATTTAATTACCGACTCCTGACACACAAAACTCTCAAAGGAGAAGTGCTAATAAGTTTCTTTCCTATAAGCAATGAGAGAGAAAAGCAGGGAGTCAGAACTCCAGGCGCTGTTTGTGCCTTGGTCACTGACCACCTATTTGACCATCTGTAAGTCACTTTACATCTGTAAGTACATCTTCACCTCAGTTATACACGTGCACTGAGGCTGCTCTGACGCGCATGTATGGAGTGTGGTAATTATCACGCTCCAACAGGCTCCAGCGACATGTGTATCAGCGTCCCCATGCTGAAAATGGCCATGGGGTGCTTTAACTAAAGCTTGTAGAATAAGCTTTAGTTAAAGCACCCCCGCCACAATTTTCCAGCATGGGGATGCTGATAAACATGACACTGAGTGCTTTAAAGCAGCTCTCTCCAAGAGCCACTCTAATTAAAGCACCCTTCTCCCCCACCCCCAAGCATGTGTATAAACATAAAAGTGGCTGTGACACTTCCTCATTTTGCAAGAGTGTTAGGAGGGAAAAATGACATTAATACAGTGCTAATGCTGTGATATATAAATTGTTTGCATTTAAATAAAGGTTCGCTCATACAAGACTGTGCTTTCAACCCTGTACAAGTCTATGGGAGCGTGGGAGCACCCCACCCCCCACACACACTGTAGGAGAGTCCCAAATGGGGACCAGCAGGGAGAAAGCTGCTGGACATTGAAAAGGAGATAGTTGGCCCAGGAAGGGCTGTGGGAGCTGCTCACCAGCAGGGAGACGCCTCAGCGGCATCAGAAGAATGGCAGACAGGTCCTGCATGGCCCCCAACACGCTTGAAGAGCATGTACTGGCTGCAGGGGGGGCAGTCAGCTGCTTCCAGTTCAGCCAGAAGTAAGAAGCTGGCTTTAAAAGAAAGCCAGCAAACAGCTGGAAAAGCTGGAGAATACCAGCAGTGGAGCAGGCAAGCCAGGGAAAATCAGCAGCAGAGAAAACCAGCATGAGCCCACAAATCAAGGGGAGGAAAGTAGCTGGCAGAGAGACGAAGATTGGCCCTGCATAACTACTCTAATCTCAGAGAGGGGATAGATTATGAGCAGTCTAAATCCAGTCCCTTGGAGAAGAAACTGGCACTATGGGGCGCTCAAGCAGGATGCGGGGTACAGCATTATCCAAGGAGTTGTAAAGTTAGAAATTAGCAGGCGAACAAGAAAGCATCTAACCGTGAGTCCTCTAATACAGTTTAATTTATGGATTAAAATAGGACTTTATTAAGTTAATTAAGTGATTATACAATTCATCCAAAAAACTGAGAGGATATAATGTGACATATGGTGGGTGAAGGCCAGGGTGAAAGGGAAGGAAGAAGCCCCTAGAACGCAGCCATCAGTCTCACCTGAAAGTATTAATGCAAACCTGTAGGAACCTCCCAGTCTAAGTAGAGAATATCAAAGTCATGGAAGTGAGAACGGAGGACTGACAAGCAGGTGTAGACAGCAAGACCAGCATTGGCTGTGAACTGAGCTAACTGGACAAAGATTAAAATGCTAGTGGACCAGGCTGCACGTTGCTAAAGAAGTGCCTGTTACAGGGAGTTAAAGATGGCCATTCCCACCCCTTTCCCTCCTCCCCCCAGAAACTGATCAGTACCCTGAAGAATCAAGTTCAAATACAGTAGAGCTGCAGGATTATGTAATCAAGTCAGAAAATTCCAAATTTAAGGTGGTGCTTGCAAACTAAAGTTAGGAGGAAATTGTTTACTAACAGTTTAATAACCCCCCAGATAGTACAATGTCCCTTTACCTACCTCTGCCTTGGAAATACAGTGATAATTTGAAAACAAAAATAATATTCACAAGCCATATCAAATCCTTAAAATTAAACTTCGATTCAATCTTGGCAGGTTAGTGTAACCTGCAAAGTTTGAACTGGTCTGTAACCACACAGACATCCCCTCTGGACTGAAGAAATGCAGGCACATGCCTGCAGTGCCTCAGGCTAGAAGCCAGGGGGTACTAGAGCAGCCCTCCCTTCCCCTCTACAATGCTGAGTTGAGGGGGGTGTGGCCAGGCCCTGGCAGGATGCTCTAATCAGGGAGGAGTGTAAACCCCCACTCTGGCCTACACCATCTCAGGCTTTTCCCTGCTTGCTGCTTATGTGGGGATAGGAGGAAGTATTGCCAGACCCCAACCCTGAGCTAGCACTCTGAGGCAAAGGGGGTATGTGCAGTGCATGCATCGGTTGATGACAATGAGTTTTCAGTCTCTCTCTCTCTCTCTCTCTGCTTCGTCATACTGTCTGCAAACCTGACAGGGCTGCAAACCAGCAGGAGGCTGAAAAAAAAACAGCGTTTATCAGCCCATGAAGAAAACAAAAGCCTCTCTTATTAATTCAAGCTCTTCTTAAACAGCTTTTTCCAAGGAAGGAAGAGAGGGACATTACCAGCTCACCTGCTGATTAGCTCCAGAATGCCCTAAGCGGACATTGTTCTGTCTACCTTTGTTCTGTCTGCCCTTGTCCTGTCCCAGTGAAATTGGACACACACACACACCTCTCAGCATTAGCTAGCATACCACATGCCTAGGGTCCATGCTGTGGGAGATGGGAGGGAGAGAGGGGGGGGAATCCCTGCTTGAGCAGCAAGAGAAGCCAGGCTACTGTACCAGCAGTCTCTCCCAGAGCTCTGGATGGGTGGTGGGGGGCAACCTGTTCTCTGGAGCAGACAGCCTAGCCAAGGGCTGCATAGCATCTGGGATGCTGGGGGACTCTGGTTTAACTTAAACCAGGAAGAGGTCTGGGACAGACATTACATAAACTGGTTTGACCCAAATCAGTTAAGTCTGATACTACATTCAGCCAGGTTTATCTTTAACCAGTTTCAGCCATTCTGAAACTGGTTTACGTGCACTGAACTTGTGTTCTGTTACAGGTTTAAACCAGTTTCTGATCACTTAAACCAGTCTGTGTGTAATGTCTGTCCCTAGCTTTGAGGGGCACCATTGGCCTACAAGTGGCTATGATCCATTCTGCCTCTTCTGGAGCCTATTTTGTATGTGGTTTGGGCTGCCAAGGGCAGCAGGCACCTGCTGACCCTCCTAGACCTCTTATGAAGTATGTTTAGAATCTCAGCACTCAATCTCAGCTCTTTTAATGGCAGTGCTGGCAGCCCTAATTATACAAAGATGATTGAAGACCCAAGAACCCTCTGAAGATAGATTTAGGGATTTAGGGGTTGATGAGCTTCAACTTTTACTGGTGAAAAATCTGGGATTAGTTATATTTGCTCTTCAGCATTAGAGCATTTCAGTTCTTTTTGCAAGTTTTCTTCCACAAGCATGTGTAGAGATTCAGTCCAATAAAAACACCAAATAGTCATAATTCAAACAATAAAACCAAGAGCTAGAAATGCTGTCACTGTTCCTTAGGCATCTCAGTTGCTGTAGCAAGAGGAATCTGTTTCTCCTTCAGCCCCTGGGTAGGTAGAGAGTGTACTTTCCAATCCTGGCTGTGGAGGGAGCAGACAACTCGTTTGATAAAACAGTGCATGTTCCCTCCTGTCTGTTATGAATAACAGGACACTCCAGTCTGGTTATCCTCCCTGCAGTGACTGATCCTTGTGGGTAAAAAGCAACTTTTTGTTACTATTGCCTTCAAGAAAGTGTTTAACTGCAACTAGGTTCAGCTCCAGCCTACCTCACCCGGCTTGAAGACTCTTCAGTGCTCTTCTCTAAGACAGGGGGAAGTAGATGCCTCCGAACTTTGAGCTGCAAACCATGATTTCTCTCTTACTGAACAATGAGCCCCTTTCATGAACTCATATCCTGCTGAGTAAATGATTATGCATATCTTCCCCCATCATCCCAAACTGTCCTTGAGAGCTGAGTAGCACAGATTCTTTTGGTGGCATCCCCTAACAATCAAAGGCAACGAGTCCCATAAAACTTAAATGGTAAGCTGAAACAAGACCATTGCTGGCATATGTAGAAAAGACTAGTCAGTTCTGCAGTAGAAAACTTATTGCTTTGTCCTCTCCCTGCATGTACATCAAAAAAGCCATTTAATTACTGCTTAAAGAGGCAGACAGGTTTGCTGTTCAGACACTAATGGTCAGAAAATTTCTGCCTCGGTTTCCCAACTGCAAAATGATGAGAAGTCTCTCTCTACATCTTCTTCTGTCTTGCATATTTGAGATCATTAACTCCTTCTGTGACTTGCAGAGATCAGCGCAAGAGAGGTTTAACCTTAGTTTAGGCTTCTAAATGTCCACTTTTCTTATGAACTAGATATGCAGGAGAAGCGTCTTCTGCCACTGTGTACACCAGAATCCACATAAATCACTTAAAAATGAAAGTGAAAAATGAGTTTCAAAATTTTCCCTGATCAGAATGTCATCGCTGCTTATTTTGTTTCTGCTTTTCCTTTTATCCTTCATTTTACAAACTATTAAACAATTTAGTATCAAGGGAGTCCATAGTGGAGTTCCTCCCTTAAATTAGGAAAAAAGGGATTAGAAAATTATAATAAGCATGCATTTACTGTCCTGCTTGGTGGCAGAGCTGTGAAGCAACAGCAGCTGCTTTGCTTCTGCTGGCCTATGTGCCCCTTGTGATCTTTATCAAAGCCCCAGTGCCAAAAAGGGCACCCGCCAGGCACAGCTGATCGTAGACAACTTCCCTTTGCCTTCAGAGAACCTTTTAGAAAAACATAATCTATTTCAGAAAGATCTAATCCTCCAGTAAAACCACAGTACTTTACACAGAAATACTGCTGATCTTGAATTACAGGCTTTGTTTAGCCAAATTTAAGAAGGCATTTATCTCCTTAAAAGACTTCACAAATCATCTGCATAACAGCTTGCATCAGCATCAGCTGCCAAATCCACAAGACAGTACATAAAGTAAAGCCATGGCAGATAAGTAATTACAAGGGTTTGTGGCAGTGGAGCATGACAAACTGCACATGCAATTGTAATGTGAACCCATTCTCTGCATTTGTCCTCAGTTAGGAGGCCTGGGCCTCACAGAGCTGAGATTATGACATTTGCAATGAATAATTATCCCACTGATTGTAGCCCTCTGTTTTAATAAAATGAACACATTGCAAATAACTCGCACTCATTCCTTAATGGGAAAGTATTAAGAAATGTTGCAACTGTGCACTGTTTTTGAGTAAGTGCCTTCTCTGCCTGTGTGTCTCCAACTTCTGATAGGGCTTATCATCATAGCATCTTACTATTTTCACTATAAATTAAATGTGCACACCAAGGTCCTTAACAGACTTCAACAAATTTCTGCTCTTATCTGCCAGAATAAAAAGGGCTCTGTGGGCGCATCTACACGAGTTGCTTACTGTGCAGAAGCCTAATAACACGGCGTAGTAGTGTGCTGGTCAAAAACCATGCTATTAACCTACTGCGCAGTGTTATTAGGCTACTGCGCACAGTATCGTAACATAAAAAAGCATACACCAGCATTACTGCGCAGTAAGTGTAGTTACTGTGTATTCAGTTAGTACTTCATTAAGGTAGTACTAAACTAAATGCGCAGTAACTACGGTGCATTAATGAATGTGTAGATACACCCTGTATGGAGAATGTGCTTTGTAATCATCTTGTAGTGGAGACCATAAAAAAGTTTTATAAAAGAACAAGGTATTATAGCCTGCCTTAAGATCTTTCTCTGAATACTTAGTAGTCTCATTCCAGCTGTGTTGGTCTAACTAGATGAAAACCACAAATTCAAGTTTCATATTCAATCAGTAGGTCTGTCAGTTTTGACCTAGTCTTCCTGCAAACTCACAGATACCTCAGAAAAAGGAGCACAACAAGGGTATATGCATTGCCAAAGGCAAATTCATTTAAAACTTCAAGTTAAAGTTTGCAAAATGTTCCCCCCAGCGGTTTGATGGGAGCAGTTAGATTCCAGCAGTTTGGGGCATTTGCTCAAGAAGGCATTATCCTTACATACAATACACCTTCAGAGAAAGAGTCTAGAAATGGGTAAATGTAAATGAAATTTTAGGAAGGGCTTACAAGACAAGTTGTGATGTGTTTTGAACTGAAACATTCTGTACATAAAACTGAATTGTATCAAACGGTTATGCCCAAACTCTTTCAGTGTTCATATATATATATATATATATTCCCAGATTATCATAAAGATCTTTGCTTCAGTTACTATGCAATACATGGTGTCTATAAAATTTCAAGTGCATTAAAAATCCAAATTTTTATCTGTCTCTCAAAAAATATAGTAAACTAATTTCATCATATATATATATATATATATATATATGTGTGTGTGTGTGTGTGTGTTATCAGTGTGAACTGTTGTAATTACAAGAGAATTTGGGGGCACTGAACTCCTATTTATTTCATCCTGCTTATACCAAATGACTTACAAAAAGATGTCCTATTGTGTATATAATAAGGAAAAGTTTGTCCTATGGTGTACATAATAAGGAAAAGTTATAGAAATCATAAGTTAGGCAAAGGCAAAGGCAAATTCACCTGAAATAGATTCAACAGCTCCAGCTGGCTCAGAAGATTCATTTGGTAGTGCTGTTGTCTATGAAGCACCACAGATTCCACCATAAGGCACAAGTTTACATCAATTGCTACATAAGAGACTCAATTAATTATCCTCTTGTGTGTCAATAATCACCAACTAGAACATACCTTGGTGACTCTTCGAATAAAGAGAATGTTTGTAGAAGTACTTCAGGCTTCCAGTTCAGTAGATCAGAAAACTCATAAATGGTAGTGACTGAACACCCTGTTACAGTACACAGCATAGAGATGTTCACTGGGACTGCAAGTTATTTTAAAACAAACATCAGTTTAAACTAACTTTTGTCCATGTGTTCTGCCTTCTAATTATAAAAAAAAGAAAGGAAACAATGCATAACTGTATCACATAATTTATAAACATGCTTTTTTATACTTCTTTTTAAATTAAGCACAGCATGGATCTGTAAGAAGGAGAGTCTTCCCCTGAATTTTTATTTCCAAATAAGTCTTGGCAAACACTATTTCAGGAATTCTGGTGGTGTCTACATGAGACACTACTGTAAGTGGTTACTGTGCATTCATTTAGTATCTGTATACGTTTATACTTATACTGTATGCTTATAAAGGTACTAGATAAATGTGCAGTAAATCAGAGTTACTGTGCATTAGCTCCGGCGAGCGTCTTTTAAATTACATTATTGCACAGTAGCCTAGTAGCACTGTGATGTGCTATCACGCAGTCAGTGTCCTGTGTAGATATGCCCACTGTGAACTTTCTGATGCAACACCTATTTTTCCATGGCACACAGAGTCAACTGCAAGTTGGATTTTTTGCAAAAAAGTTAGAGAAGCATAAGAACTTGCAGTTTCTGGGAGTCATCAGGAAATGATATACTATTTTCAGGATGTTTTAATTCCTTTAAGATCTAACTAAATAATGATATAAATTCAGTGCAGGTATTAACCACCTAATTTATTAGCTACTAATTATATTAATTGTAGCAATCCCTGCAGTGCCAAAAACAGTCAAATATTCTTAAATGTATTTCTTCACAATGAACACATTGGACTGTTTTTATGAACAAGATACTCTTATCTAGTTCGAGATTTGCTGCAAAATGTTTATAAATGATAAATTAGTTTAAAATGTATAACATCTGTTGCCTTTGCCAACCTGAATTAATTTATTTTTGGAAGGAGTGCTAATGTAACCATGCTTGTAACAGTCGAGTTTTATGACTCTTTGCATCTACATTGGCCCATAGCGTCCTCACAGCACATTTGAAGATGGGCCTGTAGGGTTTTCAGGATCATGATATGAAATTGCAAACTCTTCATGGTTAGAACCGTGTTCATGCAGCACCTGGTCTCATGAAGTCAGCATCTCTTTAACCCTTACGGCAAGTAAACTGTAAAAAGTCTGACTCCAATTCCCACCTGTATTCAAAGCCCATCCTTATCCGAGATCCTTTCTTCACAGGTTTAGCTTAGAGTCCAAAGGCAAAAAGCATTTTCTGAGGTCAGCAGCTTCCACTGCTAATACCTGGGGTGTAACTGTTTGTGAATGAATGAGTTCGTTCTCTAGGGCAGCCAGTCCACCCTACACTAACACATGTTTACACTTATACGCACATAGCTAGCAACATTTTTATATTATTGATTTCCAAATTTAACAAAATAATGTCCGTGTATTTAAAGCAGTCATAGCTGAATCCAATGTGTCCGAATCCCTGACTTACCCTAATTATAGAAATATGATAATTATCTCAAAATGTAGCCAATAAAATGCATATATAATATATATAATAAAATCAACATGAATGAAAAATTAACACCCCTACATTATCTCTCTACCCATCTGACTTCAAAACACATTTCCTTTTTGTTGATTTAACAAAAAACCTGAATCAAAACCTCTGAGTAACACTACTAGGAATTACAACCCTAGATAGTTTTAACTTAAAATAAAGGTCTGCACTAATAGTGTCACTCTGAACAGAAAGCAACCTTGCCTTGCTCATATGATTAGTTCCACTGAAGAGGAACACAGCTATTAAGATTTGGCCCTTTGATGTTAACTTATATTGGCTAAAGTCAGCAAGATTTTTGCACTGTCTTTAGCATGACAGCTATAAACATTAATGAAAAAGCTCATATAATTTTGATTAGAGACCTAAAATAGAAATATCTGTCCATGAAAATTTCAATAGGATTTATTTTCAGTTTTCAGCTGAAAAGTCACAGCAGTATAACAGATTATAAATTTTGCTACATGAAGTATCCTTCTACTATCTCTAGTTCACCATCTGTACAATAAATATAATAAAGTTAAATTAATTCTATTTTGCTTAAAGCATTCTGCTTATTCAGTTCTGTCCTTTTTATTATATGCATGGCCAGTATCAAATATTTTGCATATGTCTCAGCATCATTTCTGATCTAAATATTTAAAAGTAAACAGATTATGGGTGACTTGATTGAATTTTCTTACATTTAGTTGTTCATTTAAATGGATTTCCCACAAAACTAATACAAAGCAGAAAAACCTGCATGAATGATGATGACTGTCACTTAGAAATATTTGGGGGGGGAAGGAAGGGATGATATAACCTGAAGAATATTTTGATTTTAGCAAAACATTATTCATTAAAATGGAATGTTTAATTTTTAATTTCAAACTGATGGTTTCAGAATCTATTTAATATAAGTTACAAAATGTTTTTATTGACCTAATACTATTTTTTTCCAAGAATATTATTTTGCACTAAATTTCTAATTTTTTCTTCTTTTGCTCCATTTGGGATGAAAACGTATTTTAACATGTTGGAATTTCCTGTGTAACAGAAACTCTTTGTAATAGATACTGACAGTTGTATTTTTTATTTTGTTCATTTGACAAAGTTAGTTTCACTATTTGTCCTACCTGTGGAAATCAGATAAAACTATAGCTTCTCCTTTGCTAGTTTTACCTCTTCATGGGTCTTTCACCCAAGAAGAGGAAAAGCAAAAACATATGAAACTGGCAATGTCCTCAGTACCTGAAAGTCCTTTCAAAACTTATTTTTGAATTAACTAGATTTCAGATTTTAAAGTTCACATACTGTAGCTCTTTGGTTTATGCTAGTTACATACTATACATGTTCTCTCTGATACGCATGGACAATACTGCAAACAAATGAATGTTTCTTTCAACTGCCTTGATTCATCAACATTACCTTGCTGCAGGACCTTGTGAGAAGCACTGAAGGAAGGACAAGCAATGAGCAGTCTGATTGCTACAGGAACAGGCAACTGAAATACAATCCTTTTAGGAATCATACCTGCTAAAATGTCTCTCCTGTACTTGGCTATAATTACAAGCAATAGACACAGGAGGTCAGAGGCAAAAGGGTGGTCTTTCTGTGTTAGTCCCTATAGCATTCAGACATAGCAGGGGAAAAAGGAGATGTGCCAAAAGAAATTTGGCCTAGGCCCCAAGATGAGTCGGATAGCTTTGGGGACATGGGGTTTGTTAATAGGGATAGGTAGAAGAGTAGGGGAACAGATTAATGTAGAAGCGCAGACAGATCCAACACGAATTTAAGCAACTGATCATCTTTTCTTTCTAGCCAAATGACCAATTTAACGTAAAAAATTTTTTTAAAAATGGGAATAAAAGAGAGAAGGCCACCTGGCAAACCTCTAAGTACCATATTAAAAGATCTGTAATAAAGGGCCTGGTTGCCTAAATTGCATGTTATCTTCATCTACAAGTACTGTCATTCATTCTCTTGAAGGGGATAATGATTCATATAATTTCATGGGAAAGTGGAAGTAGAATATATACAGATGAACTTTTAATGACAGCAAATGGAAATTGGAAATGGGTAAGTGGAAAAATACGACAAATCCTAGTGTTTGGGGGAACATCTGACCTGTTATGCTCTGCTGTATTATGCAAACAATATGTGATCATACTAAAAAGGTCCATTTACATGGAAATTTGGTCATTATTAAGAGAAAGAGTTCGCATAAAGGGGAGTAACTAGTGTATTTACCAACAACTGTGTTAAATTACACTTCAGTAATAATGATCAATGCAGAAGGCTTTCACTTAAGGGTACACATTGAAACCTGGTTCCATCTACCCATCTCTGGAGACACTTTTAAATACTCATTGTTTGTTCAACATCAAAACCAAATGAGGACTTGAACAGAGAAAATGTGAAGCCGACTTGGAAAGTTCTTGACATTTCTAAAATGGCATAATATGACGTAAATGTTTTATATCTTAATATGACTCAAATTATTTTTCAATGACAGATAGAACTAAATCCAAGAGTCCTATCATCTGGAACTGCCCCCCCTTTCCCCTCCCCCATGCACAATCCATCCAACCTAGCCAGAATTCCTAACTCTCATTTTTCATCATTAATGAGACAAATGATAATTTGAACTCTTTTGTCCTTGTTTGTGTGTTTTTATGTGCTAAGAGTATCCTTAACCTTGAGTCAAACTCATCTTGGTCAGATGTTACTGAACAGACTTATTTCATTCTTTGCATCAGGAATTAAAATAAACTGTGAGAGAAGATACATAAATAAAGACAAATATTCTTAGCGCAAAATACTCTAGTGTGAGCACAGGCAATACTCTCGCTTTTGCTAGACTGATGAAGTGTTAGCATGCAGGAATAAAAACAGCTGTTCCCTTACTGTAATCTAGATTCCCTCACGAGAATCCAAGGCATATATAAAACTGTGAGAGTTACATCCGAGAACAAAATGTACGCAGAACTAACTAATTTCAACATATGTGCCACGAATACACCTATTCAGACCAACACAGAACACAAATCACTACAGTGTGCAAGCAGTAAAGGGTAGAGACCACCACTGAAAGAGGTGGTAATGGCCCAGTAAGGCAGGGTCTAGATCAAGATGAGCATCACAAAACTAAACTGAGGCATCATCTAGATCTAGCTACTGTGGTATTCAGAAAGCCACAATCTCTGTGGCCAAGGTTTGCACTCAATGGTCCCAAAACCACAAGTCTTACAAGATCAGTATTTTTTATACGATCTTATCACAGGAGTAGAACAGTCCTTTGGAATCAGATATACAATATGTTTTAAAAATCATTTCTAAAAATGCATGTAGAATAGTTTTATTTAGGGCTCAGCAAAGTTAAAGGTATGGAGTTATACTAAACAATGAAGGGATTATTTTCAGTGAAGCAGTTTATTTAATGAACCCATAGCCTTGCATTTTATGCATAGCTCAATAGGCAATGAGCTGTCCTCTTTGTTAATCAAGAGGACACTTAAATCCTGCTGCTTGCTGATACAGAATGAGAAAGACGGGCAGCAGGAAATGCTCAGAAGGGATTCAACTCCATACATTGTTTTAAGTAGAACAGGATTTAGTGTTCTCAACAGCAACACTACTTGGTATTTTTATGTTGTTTTAATCTTATAATGAAGGGAATGCCTGCCTGGTATATGCACAGTTGCAACTGGTAGTCCTGGTTAAATTGGTCTATGCAGGCATCACAAAATGGACAACATTCATTAAGTTAGTTCTGTGGGTTTTAAAAATGTTTGTTTTGTCCTTTGACATTAATTATTTGTATAAATAAATATAAATGTATACATAAATAAATAAGTATTTTCTGCTTGATACACGGACAGGTTGCTTGCATCTGGAAGGAATGGTTTGTTTTCTAACTTTCTTCATTTAGGAAGGGAACGTATTGAAAGTAAAATACCAAGTAACAGTGTTCCTGGGTTTCACTCACAACTACACATGAAGTGAGATTTCTGATTTGGAGCAAGTTGCTTCCCAACTTACTTTTCTGTAATACACGTGTGATAATGTTCATCTCAGAGATGTGTTACCAGGGATAATTAATGCAAGGATTTCAAAAATGTCAGATGAAAAGTGCTAGAGAGAGGGCAAAAACATACCCATGAGAGACATTTTGAAAGCTGTTTTATAATCCATAGTCTCAAGTCTTGTATGGGTGAAAAAACCATTAATGTATTCATGATAAGACTTTATTCATAACTACAATGGGACTATATATGGTGCAGTATACAACTCAGAATAAACAAGGGGATCATAATCTGGCCCTTGAGACTACCTCCCCTGGAATGTCTGCTAGAATTAGCATGTGATTTTATAGCCTTATCTCTGTCCCATGATAGGATAGCAAAATCAAAGCCTCTTCTTTGTTAATATCTTCTAAACCAACCAGGTTAATTGGTGAACGTAAAAAGTTCTAGAATTTTATGCTGAAAATCCCCAGTTCGCCTTCATTTTTCTATTGTGTATTCCCACCAATGGTAATGTTGTTCTCAGGCCATTTGGATAGACTTTATGTCTTTAATATGGGTTTAGGATAATTTGAAGAGATGCACAGAGGGAGACAATTTCACAGCAAAGGGTTTCATCTGTTTTGCCAGGTCTGGCATCTGAGAAATAAAATTCCAAATTTCTTCCATGCTCTGTAACAAAAGGTGAATTCCAAGGAAACCTCACCATGTGTAGTACTGTGCATCATTTTGTTGAATAGGAATATCGTCTACAAGCAAAATATCACCACAGACAACAAAATCTAACCTGCAACAGATTTAACTGAAATATTCAGCCAACTCTGTGCAGATAGATTAGATATCTTGCTTTTTTGTAAAAAAAAAACAAACAAAAAAAAATCACCTTGAAAAACAGACTCCAGAGAGGATTCACTGAGTCACCTGGTATTTGGAATAAAATGGGATTTATAGAGTTCCACTGTCTTAACATTGCATAGTCCCGTACCAATTCATTTAATCCAAAACTACTAAGGATAACCTTTATGGATAAAAAACAGTTAAGTAAAAAAAAAAAAAAAAAAAAAAAAACATTTTAAAAAAAAAAAAAAAAAAAAAAAAAAAAAAAAAAAAAAAAAAAAAAAAAAAAAAAAAAACCACACAAAAAAACTTTTTTTCTTTTCTTCTTGCATGAGGAGTCAGATGAAGATATTTCAAAATAGAGCAGCTTCTGTAACTTCTGTCTGCACTGCCTGCCAACCTCAAGCTGTTTTCAGAATGGGAGCGGGGAAAGAAAGTAGAGGGAGTTCAGTCGGGGGAGCTGTCAGCCCCAACTGGAGGGTGGGATGGGTCAATTGGAGCCCACCCTTCCCCCTTCCCCATGCCCCCCCTCCCGAGGAACCCCTAGAATGAGTTCTCTATGCTCTCTTTCCATCCCTTTACTCTCATCCCCTCCTCCCATTCTGAAACAGGGACAGGCTGGGAGAGGAGAGGGACCACTGCTAAGGCAAACTGGTTGCAGGCTCAGAGCCAGCAACCAAATTCTCCTCCCCCCTAGAACCAACTGTGAACTTCTGTTTGGTTCCCGGGAGCGTTGTAACTCAGAATGCTTCTTGCAAAGCACTCTCAGTTACAGCGGTGACCTGTACTTTTGTCTGTGCCTTTTTATGTGTATTGAATTTCTATTCCATTACAGGTTTAAACCAGTTTCCAATCTCTTAAACCAGTTTCTGTGAAACTTCTGTCCCTAGCCAAAGAAACTTCATCTAGCCCAGTGAGACATTAGTCTGGGTTATGCAGCAAATTTAAAAGGCATTAATGTACGCATTAATGACAATACTGGAACTTGTCACTATGTGTGGTCAGGTTTTCTTAACAGGTAGGATTACTATATTGGGTAATGTACTGACTTCAGTTTCCTGCTTTATGTATAACATGAGATTCCCTCAATGCTGAATATGATAATAAAAAAAAAAATAAAAAAAAACAACTTGTGAGGAGGACCACCTACAAGAGGAAATCTGCTGCCTTAGCAACCACTACAAACTACCTCCTGACACTCCCAGTGATCTGATCTTCAATCTTTAGTAAATGACAACATGAAATAGGTAACCAGAGGAACCTTGGACTGTTGTTTGAGATAGGTCACAGTAAATGAGTTCTCTCCATTTGTCAGTCTTTGTTTGTTTGTTTGTTATCTACCTCCTTCCTATCTTCCTCCTCTCTGAAAAGCAAAAATTTAACTAACCAAAATAACTCAGATAAACAGTCTGAATCATATAGGATCTAGTACAATTAGGCCTCCTATTAAACAGAGCAGGATTCACTCATCCACTAGAAATTTCAGTAGAGATCAAATGAGTTTTTAAGAGGACCTGACCTTATGCGTTTTAGAAATCCTAGCGAATCTTGAAAATCGTTGTCCAGATCCTAAGGATCCAACACTATATCTACCATATATTACAGGATTCTCTATTAAAGTTGCAGAACATTTCTAGCACTATACTATTTTTATACGCTCACTTTCTTTTAAACATATTCTTTAAAGCAGAAGCATTCTAACCTCAGGTCAAAATGTGCTGTGTTCAGCCCAAAACCAGAGGAGAGAAAGCAAGGGTGCCTTTAAATGGGAACACTATGGTGACTAGAGCACAGTCAATGTCTTGTATATGAAGAGACAGTGGCTCAGAGCTGTTTAAACTATCTGGTACCAGAAACCTGCTGATGGTAGGTACATCAGGTCATACAGAGTATGCTTACGATGCATTCCTAGAAGTCTCAAGGAGAGGCAGGATTTAGCTATCCCACTTATACACAACAAAGCTAGAAACGTGACTACTCTGGGGTTCCACTGGCTGCTACTCTGAAGCATGGTAGAAACAGAAGTCTGGAAAATGGCTTCAGTGCATGGTTCATGTAGGTAGGATGCACTCAAGAACATCACTTCCTAGGATGCAATATAGGCACACACTTACAGTAACATCAGGAGTCCCCCCCCTCGCCCTAACATCAGGGGTCCCCCCCCCCGCCCCCCCCCCCCATTAAAGGTGAATTGCAGCCCAGTAGAGAAAACTTGGAGCAGAACATTTTGATATGCCAGAAAATTCCTTTTAGGTTAGTTTTTGCCCCCAAACCATCACCCAGGATCTGACTCTGAGCTACCAGCAGCATTTTAGTCATCAGGCAAGTTTTTACAGGATCCTATTAGCTATTGTAGATTTTTTCCACAGGTGTTAAAAACACTTCTTAAAAATACACTTGCCATTTTTTTTTTTTTTTTTTTTTTTTTTTTTTTAATATATGTGTAAAAATGCTTGTATTGAAACATGAAGAGAAAAAGAGTGGTATGAAAACAGTAAGTCCTTAATAGCTGGTAGAGCTAGGAATGCATTTGAAAATGTAAAAATATTCAACTAGTTAAGAAAAAGCAGCTTTCTTCTGAATATATGCAGTAGTTAAATTTAATACACCTCACACTAGAGAAGCTCTGCATATATATTACACACAATAATATATCTAATCTAAATATTACACACACACACACACTTCCTTTCCAAATATAAACTGATCAGTGCAGAGGTATCACTTCTCAGCCTCTTGAAAGCTCAGATCAAATGTAATTGCTTATGCCATTTTAGAGGGCTTATGTTTTTTAAATCCTAGATACAAGCATTTAGACCAAATCTAGTTCCAAAAGCTACCTAGAAGACCCAAAGCAGATTTGTACCCAGCAGCATCTCTTCTTCCTGTTTGTCCCACACATCGTTCCATTTAACTCAATTATTGCTATCTTATCTCCTCTTCTTTTTCCACTATCTGTCCCAAGCAAGAGTCAGTTTCCTGTTGAACCTTTTTCATTCAAGAATTTGCCAGTGAGCAGAGCAGGTCAACATTTTTTAGCTTCATGAAAAAAGTTCTCCACTGACAAACCACAAGAGAAAATAGCATTTTAAACTGATGTTTAACCACTCTGTAGTGTAAAGCCAAAGTCAAGGGAGTTTGATAAACATAACAGTCTTCATCGAGATATGCCAATTCTACCTTTAACCAAAAGTTTATATAGAACCACAACATTGCAAAAAGTTTGTTCATTTTTTCTCTGCCAAGATTTCAAAACAGAATACATGATAAGGAGATTGCAATTTATAAGAAACTGGGACATTTTGTAGGATAATAAAAAGGCCTGTATGTCTTTTGAGAGTTACAATGCAGTGTTACAATTTAGTGAGTTACTTAAAAAGTTTATCCCTCCATTAAGATCTAAAACATACATCTATTCTTGAACACACATGCCTAGTTAAGGTGTGGATCCTGGATTTAATGGCTGTACATGGCTATTTCAGATTGATTTACATCCTGCTGACAGTGAAAGCTGCTGATTTTATAGACATTAGGGCTGGAAGGGACCTCGGAATATCATCGAGTCCAGCCCCCTGCCCAAAGGGCAGGAAGTCAGCTGGGGTCATAGGATCCCAGCAAGATAAGCATCCAGTTTCCTCTTGAAGGTGTTCAATGAAGGCGCTTGAACCACCTCCAGTGGCAGGCTGTTCCAGACCTTGGGGGCTCGGACAGTAAAGAAATTCTTCCTTATGTCCAGCCTGAAACGGTCTTGCAGTAGTTTATGACCATTCAACCTCGTCATCCCTTGGGGCGCTCTGGTGAACAAACATTCCCCCAGATACTGGTGGTCACCCCTGATAAACTTGTAGGTGGCCATCAGATCACCCCGAGCCTGCGCCTCTCCAGGCTAAAGAGCCCCAGGGCTCTCAGCCTGTCATCGTAGGGTCTGCTTCCCTGACCTCTGATCATGCGCGCGGCTCTTCTCTGGACTCTCTCAAGCTTCTCCACATCCTTTTTGAATTGTGGAGCCCAAAACTGGACACAGTACTCCAGCTGCGGCCTCACTAAGGCCGAGTACAGGGGGAGAATGACGTCCCGAGATTTGCTTGAG
>NW_005842278.1:1435682-1453436 GCF_000455745.1 Alligator sinensis
GCGTCAGTTGTCAGTTGCCCCATCTGGCTCAGCAGGGGTCCAATGTTGCCTCTGCTTTTCCTCCGGCTCCCCACATATCTGAAAAAGGACTTTTTATTGTCCTTGATGCTCGAAGCTAGTTGGAGTTCAGTTGCAGCCTTGGCTTTCCTGGTCTGCTCCCTACAGGACCGGACCAGTGCAGAATAATCCTCCTTGGAGGTGACTCCCATCCTCCATCCTTTGTAGGCCTTTCTTTTTAGCCTCAGGAGGTCTGCTAGGTCCCTGGAGAGCCAGGGGGGGCTGCTGTGCCCTCTTGCTGCCTTTCCCCCGAGATGGAGTAGACTTAGTTTGTGCATTGAGGATCGCTCCCTTGAGGAGCAACCACTCTTCTTGAACTCCCCTCTCCCCATGGTCATGGTCCCTTAGGGCCTCACTGACAAGCCTCCTGAGCTTGTCAAAGTCGGCTTTCCTGAAGTCAAAGACTTGCGTGTTGCTGACTGACTTGCCAGCTTTTCGGCGGATGGTGAAGGTGATCAGCTCGTGATCGCTGTCACCCAGCTTCCCATCGATCACTAGGTCGCCGACTAGGTCATCCCCAGTAGCCAATACCAGGTTGAGCAGCGCTTTGCCTCTCATTGGCCCATAGACTTCTTGAGTCAGGTAGAGGTCATCCACGCATGAGAGGAAGCTCTGCGACCGCTCAGATTTTGCTGAGCGATCCTCCCACGAGATGTCCGGGTAATTGAAGTCACCCATGACAACCATGGTCCTGGAGCATGCTGCCTCAGCCAGTTCCCAGGCAAACTCCTGGTCCGGGAAAGTGACTGAAAGTTCAGAAAAGTGTTACTGTTTTGGATGCAACTGTAACCTGTTTTATGCCTTTGACTCACATAACATCCTCCTCCCTTTGAAGATACTCTGCAAAGTTTTGTGCTCTCTTTTCTTTATGATATATATATATATTAGACATGGTACACCCTTTCAGTGGTGAAGGCCACATGTTCACTAGCTTTTAAAGTCCACCATAAAATAAAAATTTAAGATATACAAAGATATGGACTCAATAAACATTAATTTTGTTTGGGGTTTTCACTCCCCACAGTTTAAATAGCTTAGTTTTTCATCATGCAAGACTAGCCTGAAAAATGCTTAACATACTGAATTTAAATTTTGATTAGGATTATCCTCCATACAGTTATAGGTTCAGAAATGTTACTAAAATCCAAAACTACATAAGGACTTGTCTGATTTCATTATAAACTGGACATTCCTCCCATTCCAACTGAAAGATTCATTAAGGTTTGCAAACACTTTGCAAGACTAGGAGTGATTCATCGTTTCATGTCAAAGTCAAGTAGAAATGTATTACCTCAATGCTTATGTGAAATCAGGTGACTAAATTTCAATCTAAGATTCTAGACAGAAAAGTGCATGGCTTTAAAACTTGAAGACAGGAACAAAGGTTGTCTAAACAAACTCTAGGATTTGAAAAGACAAAATTTGATGAGTTTCTTCTTTGCATTATAGCATCTCCACATTGAGATAACATATCATCTCAATGCAATATCAGGACATTACATAGTCAAATTATGGAACTTTGTTCTGCTATAAAAGTGACTCATGCAATTAAACTGTCTAACAAGTCTTACACATCCCTGTCTGTATCTTTAAAAGATAAATATACAAACTATGATTGTATTTCTAACATCAAGAGTTAATAAGTCCTGAGAAATGTTGAGACCCACTATCCTTGAAATGCGGTGTGTCAACTGTTTAATAGCATACAACAGCCCCATGCAATGCTACAACTCAGTAACAATAATTTTTGCAAAATCCTGTAGGACATACATTTTCCAACCTGGAATGTATACTAGGCAGATGAACAGCATCAAAATGAAATTTAAATGACCTCAAACAGTCAGCACCTAATTTTTACATCTTGTCAAAAGGAAGGAGCTCCAGCAGTATAGGAGTACTGTTTTAGAAAGTTGATTCACTATCAGAGAAAAGGAGGGCACGTTTACATGAGACACTACGTAGCCATAGCAACAAGCTATGGTGACGTAGCTCATCACTATGGCAGGCACTAACTGCGATGCTGCTGCTACTGCACAGTAGCTTATCGCTACAGTGATGTAGGGACGGAAATGACCTGTCCACTGCTGGAACTGCACAGTACCAGCGGGTATCATGCAATCAGGGGCATGTGTAGACATGCCTGGAATGACCTACCAAGTCACTATTGGTACTTCCTAAGTGCCTGGTTTGACTATTTCAGTATTATGATTGGCAATCAGAGAGGGATTTACCCAGCAAAACACTGAACTAGTCAATCCCTGCTTAGCTTGAGAGAGAGACAGAGAGAGATACAGACATGTGCAGACATGCCTGATGTATGGTGACACTGTTACTGTACTGTACGCACAACACGTGGTTATTTTTAGCAGCCTGTTCACCACAAAGGCACACTATAGTGGGGGAGCACATCACTATGGCGACATAGCTGCTGGTCATGTGTAGCATCTGTGGACATCTATATTGCTGTAGTGCATCACATGTAGGCATGCCCATCAAGAGATAATTGTTCATTCCTTGAAACATGATCATATGCAGCATTTTAAAGAGATATTTAACCCAAGGAAATACAATGCTTGTTTCTGTTCTCACACTTGCTTTCCATTAGTCTATGATAATTTCAACTTCTTCAGTCAAGTTAGTCCTGATTTACTCTTGTGTAAAGGAGAAGAACATCAAATATGCAGAGTTTCATACTGGAAATAGTATATTAATGTGGTGTGGAAACAGTCTACCAAAGGGTAGAAAGTACAAGTCAAGGTTTAAATATGAAGTTGTTGGATAGATGGCTGATACCTAAGAGATGTCTGTTCAAAGTTGGAATATTTAAAGCTTGCTTCATGGCATCATCTCAGAAATACTTCTATGGAAGACATGCTTTTTTTTTTTTTTTTTTTTTTTTACTCACTGGGTGCATCTACACATGCACTTTACTTCAGAGTAGACTAATTAGCTCTGAAGTAAGGCATCACAGTCTACACATGCACTGGTATTAGAGTGCAATAAACTCTGCGTTAAAATAGTCTCATCCCCAACAGTACTATCTTATGGCAGAATGATTTACTGCACTGAAACACATGTGCAATTGCTGGCCACAGGCATACACTGCACCCAGTCAGCCCAGGCAGCAGGGGGCCTGATCCACCCTAGCTCAAATTGCTGCTGCCCTGGGTACACATGTAGACGCTACACCTGGAAGCAGTTTACTCTGACTTAAACTGCTCCAGAGTTTGTGTCATGCCCCCAGTAGGTGTATCTACATGTGCATTAAGGCGCCTTTGCTACTGCTCATTGTTTAGTACTTCTAACAAGAGGTACTAGAAAAAATGCACAACAGCCAGCACCAAAGCACAGCAGCAACAGCACATACTCCTTTTTTGATACTTAATGGACAGTAGACTAATTCTACTGTGCATTAGTGCATTAGCACGATTTTGCTATGATGTGCTAATGCTCAGTACAGTTAGTTTACTGCACATTAAGTATTTCATGTAGATGCACCCACTGTGCTTTAAACTAATGCAGTTTAACTGGACTATTACAACATCTGCAGAGGATAGCAAGCTAGGAGGGACAGCAAGCAATTTGAAGGACAGGAAAAATTATCTTGCAAACTGTCTAAAATCAGCAAGATGAAATTCAGTAAACACAAGTGTAAATATGCTATGCTTAGCAAGAAGTGATCAAATATACAAATACAAAATGTGATATAACAGACTAGCCATCCATTCTACATAAGCAGTTTATGTGATTTTTTTTTTTTTGCAAGAGAATCTCATTCTATAAATAAGCACAAGAGTGTCATATATAAGACACTGGAGGCACTCAAGCTCTACTCACTGCAAGTGAACAGGAATACTATGTTCAGTTTTCGACACCATACCCTAACAAGAAAGAGCCAAGATGGAGAGCATCCAGATGAGGGCCACAAAAATGATAAAGAAATTACAACCTACAAAGAAATGTTGAAGGTGAACAAAGGAGAACAAGAAAAATCAGTAGCATAATAAAGAGGGGGCAACCTGAGTAGCAGTCCCAGATACTGACCTGAGACGGGGGATGGTGCCCGGAGAAGAGGCTGCCACCATGCCACCGTCCTGACTATGCTCGGGTATCAAATTATGTCTCAGGTAAGAGGGGACATGATGACAGCTTTCCACCATGTAAAGCAGGGGCGGGCAATTATTTTAGGCAGAGGGCCGCTTACCGAGTTTTGGCAAGCCATTGAAGGCTACATGACAGGCAGCCAGGGGCAGATAAATATTAATTTTCTAAATTTTTTAGGGGTGCTGCAGGCCAGATAGAATGACCTGGCAGGCTACATCTGGCCCACAGGCAACATTTTGCCCACCCCTGATGTAAAGGATGGTTTAAGATGAAGCACAATAATCAATTATTCTTCAGGCCATCAGCTGTTCCTCAAAGGGAGTAACACAAGAAGAAATCAACATAGCGTGCAGATGAAAAGTTTTAAATTAGGTATTCAGGAAAAGATTCTTAACTAGAAGGCTAATTAAACACTAGAAAAGGCCACCAAGAGAGACTGTGGAATCTCTGGTGCTGGGGTTTTTTTCCTGTTAAAAAACCCCCAAAAACAAAACAAAAGCCAAAAATCAACCTTAAACAACAGGTTAGATAAAAACCTGTCAGGGATGCTCTCAGAATATATATTCCGTCTCGGATTAGGGAAATGAACCAGATGATCCAGCATACCATTTCTGACTGTACATTAATTCACCAAACCAAGCCTATAAAGCTATGTATGCATGCTTTGGCTTTAAGAGATACCTCTGGTCTGTACAGATAGCGTTCTAATCTTAACTGCAGTCAATCAGTGCCCGATTGTTATGCTCTGGTGTAATTTGCCTTCAAGTTGTTCAGCTTTTTGTACTAAACAATTTGCAGTGTGGCTAAACATTACAAAACAGAAGGATCAGCAGTCTGTGACAACAACAGAGAATGGCCTAAATAAGGCCGATGCAACATGCCAAATGTTTAGGACTTTGCATTCTACTGTGATAGAGCAGTATGATTACCACTGGCATAAATGAGAGCTCTGTCACTAAACCACTCAAACTTCTGCAGCTGGTGTTTGTATCTTACCTCCAAGGAATCAGAACTTGTGGCAGAGGTGATATCTTTTATTAGATCAACTAGATAGTCGCAAAAAAAATTCTTTATTTGCAAACTTTCGGGCACACAAACCCTTCTTCAGGCATAGGAGAAAGCAAAGATCATAAAATTTCTCCCAGGTGGAAATGAAAATTCATATTTCACAGGGTAGATAAATAGGCTCATATTTCTATGAAATATGAAACATCATAACCAGGAGAAAACATAATTCTACATCCCACTTACCACCAGACAACTTTGAGGTAAAAGGACTACTCCAACTTTTATCTGAGCCTAAATTGCACAAAATGAACCAGTCCAACCAGATCTTACAACACCTTCAGCTCTCAAATTGTTTTCCAATACTTGGAAAACAATTTATTTGTCAACTAAATTGTTTTCCAAACTATTTAAGTTGGTCTAATAAAAGATATCAGATTCACCCAAAGAACCTTGTCTGCCTATGTTCTTAGACCAACACAGCTACAACCTACACCCCTGTAAGCAATGATGATGCATTTATGCTGTAGTTCAAGACTACCAGCATCCCATCACCAGTTTTTGTCATTAACAAACTACCAAATTTTTTGAAAACTGAAAATAAAATTAAATTGGAGTGATTACATCTATATATAGTTATAAAGCACTACAGTCTGTATCCTTAATGGAATATTTATTCTTATTTTAATGCAACATGACATATGTTCAATGACACTGTTCATGAACTGCTCTCCACCACCCTTGACAACAACCATTTTAGATAAATAGCCTGGATGCCCTACACAAATTAGCTTGAGTCAAATAATTTACAACTGTTAAGCTTTCACTGCCATTTTACCGTTTTCCAAAGGGCAATTGTAGAAAATAAAAGAAAATCTATGTTACAACTCAACTTTTTGAAGATAACACATTATCATATTTCATATTTTAAACAATTTTATTTTTGGTCTTTCAGTCTTTGAAATTTTTTAAAAATACAACAAACACATTTTAGTTATGATTTTCCTCTCAGGTTTTATATAATTAATTGAGGTTCTAAGGCTCTAGTGACCACTTTGTTGTTCCTATTTTATTCCGGCCTAAAAACCATGAAAAACTTCAATGACAAATCAGTCCAATTCTCAGCCCTCGATAGGCAAGTATTTTCATACAATGACCGAGGATGGAAGGTAGATTTGAGTTTTCTCCATAAGTATTATGATCCACATCCACAACGTGGAAGTTGTTTTTACGAGATTAACAGCATTAGAAATTAGTGAATGCGTGCATCGTCTTATTATAGTTATACCACAGGCTCACATTTTGATAAATGAAGCTCTTGTTCTATGGCTTGATTATATCAACACAACATACCTAATTGCATGGCCACACTTCATAAAATGCGACTATGAATCTGTGAGTAAACATGATTTAATATGAATATGGGAATCCATGTTAATAGTCCAAAAGCATAATTAACTCTTCTGTCTTTATTTAGTATATTTCAAGGGGATTTTTGCCAAACTCTGGTCCCACCATTTGAATCTTTGACAAAATACCTCATTTTTCCCTCATTGACCAAATAAACTATTGGTTATAACTTTCATGCAAATCGTTCTTCAGTTTTTACTTCATTTGGTAGATTGCCTGTACATGTCTAGAGTGTTAAAACCATAATGCAAGACTTGGTACAAACCTGATACAGCATTTAAACCTCTCTTTTTGTCTCTGGGTAATAGTACTTGTCATGCTGCAGAAGAGTGTGACAGTCATATCTATACTTAAATCTGTTATGAATTCAGATATCATAGGTAGGTGCTTACCCAAAGAGCAGAAGTTAATTGTATCAATGCAGGGGGAAGGACCATGAGTACTGTTTGTCTCAAAAATATGAATTTAGTTATGCACAACATTTGAAATATTCATTTGACAATTAAAATGCTGATTTCAGCTTACAACCACTATAATAAAACTAATTAAACAGCTTAATAATCATCCCTCCACTGAGATCCATTAGGTGTTTTGTGCTATTTAGAAATTTTCATTTACTACCCACTCTCTACTGGCTTCAAAATTGCTCTCCACTTCAGCAAAGCTTGGAGAGCTTCTCACTCTATTATGCTGCAGACAAACACCTGGAATTAGAGTCCAAGCTCATGCATCATGTTTCCCATTACCAAGTGATGGAAAAATTAGGTATTAGCGTTAATGGGACACTAAGGGCAGAATTTCACTTTACGTGCCCAGATGGCAGCTACCCAGCTGCATAACTGCCATTTTGCAGTTTGCAGTCCTACTCCCCATGCAGTGTGAATGCACAGGTCACAAAACTGTACATGGCAATAAACCCGTGACTAGCAAGAAGGGAATTCGAACCTGAATCTCTGACGACCACCACACTGCTCTAACCACTAGGCAACAGGTAGGCCATTAGGGAGGGTTTTCAACTTGAGGGGGTCTCATGTTCTAGCCAAGTACCCTAACCACTCAAAAACGGGCTAGAAAAACTAGGAGGGTACTCCTCCTTCTGGCCATATATTGATCCTTTTAATCATGTTCGGTGCAAGATACAATTAAATTGCGGATCTCCCTCTAGCCTAGGGGTGGGCAATTATTTAGGCTGGAGGGCCACTTAATGACTTATGGTGAGTTGTTCAGGGCTGCACACACAATTAAATGGTGAAGATATCATTTTAACAAATAATAGATTTTAAAAAATTATATGCTAAAAATCAAACTTCTATAAAATATTTTAATTTTATTTCAAAAAATATTTTTGTCCTGATTTATGGTTTTTTGACTAATGTTTAGAGAGGAGATTGCATAATATCTCAAAATAAAATCTCTCCCTCAAGGGAACCAAAACCAGTCAGCAGGACACAGCAAAGAAAGGATAACCCCCACCCCAACAGAGCCCTGCCACTGCCCAGCCACCCCCCAAATCATAAAGGTAGCTCCTGACTCAGCCTGCACCCTGACACGCCTCTCAAGAGTAGCCTGCACCCCATACCCATCTGTCCCCTACCCCTTCCCCTCCACAGTTGCCCTCACAAAGCCTGGGGAATCCTAGCAGCCCCTCCAGACTCTCCCAGCACCCTGCCAGGGCCATGCAGGCTCTGCCCATCTGCAGCCCAGGAGTCCACCTTTACTCAGGAGAAGCCCCAGCCCCAGGACAGCCTCACCTGGACAAACAGGATGGCAACTGTGCTGGCTGCAGCTAGAAGGCAGCAGGTGGCTGGGCCAGCTTGCAGCTCTGCGTGGAGCAAGGTAGGGCTGCAGCCAAGACCAGGGCTTCATCTGCTGGGAGGTACCAGGGAAGCTCAGCCACCTCTAGAGCAGTGCTTCTCAAACTATCTGATGTGGCGGACCGGCAATTTTTTTTTCCCAGTGGGCCAGGGACCGGTGCCCGGTTCAGCCGGTGGCAGCAACTGTGTATAACAGCACTACACAAGTGCGCGACCGGCCGTTTCTTTCTCTTTCCTCACCTCTCACGACGTGATGTCACCTGGAGTGTTGGAATGTACAAACTGCGGCACTGTGACATATCAATGTTATGCTTCTGAAAATATATTTCCTTCTTTCCCGGCAACTCGCTGCGGACCGGCGACCGGTGGCTCGCGGACCGGCAGTGGTCCGTGGACCACCTCTTTGAGAAGCACTGCTCTAGAGCACCTGCTGCACAATCCTAGCACCTAGGGCAGCTCCTGCCAGCTTCAGGTTGCAGGCAGGTGGGATGCCACTGGCTCAGCCCAAATGGGGACACCAGGACTCAAGTGCAGCTTGTCCAGGCCCTGTCATGTAGAGCTGGGGGGGCCAGGAAGGCTTCTGCCCAGCATCCCTTGTGGTGCCAGCAGAGGCCAGAGCCAGTCACCGAGGCCCGAGCATGGCTTGCTGAGGGTCTGCCGCACAGTGCTGAGCTGGTGGGCAGGACAGGGCTGTTTCAGTCCAATCTCCCCCATGGCACCAGCAGAGGGCAAAGCCAGAGACCATACTACCCACCCATGGGCCATATAGAATCAATTGGAGGATGGATATGGCCCGTGGGTGATATTTTGCCCACCCCTACTCTTATCCATGGCTGGCAAGTTGGTTAGTCCTACTATAGCCAAAGAAAGGGCTATAGAATGTACTCTATTTCACAGACAGTCTGTTCAACAAAAAGAAATACAAAAAGCAAAACAGATTAAATTGCCATCATCCCATTTGCTTTGGTCAGCAGCAGAGACTCAGATCGTTTAGGCCTCAGTTGAGCAAAACACTTAAGCATACACTCAATTTGAAATATTTGAAGTTCATCAAAATCAAGCTTATGCAGCTTGTACATCTTCTGAAGAAGAGCATAGAATGCTGAATAAAGTTATGCTAAGCCTGCATCACACCAATAAACTACAAATTTCTATAATTGCACAAGCTGGTATTCCATAATAATGGCACCCCCTTAAACCAACCATACTGTGAAATAAAAGCAATAGAGCAACAGCTCATGGAGCATCTCTCACCTGAAAAGTCCCTGCATGGTCTTCTTCTTTGTCTCCCTCTTTACCCTCCTTGAGAGCAATCAGTGTGAAGCCACGAAAGTACGCAGGTGTGGCTGCTGACAGCGTTACTAAAGAGAAACAAAAAAAGAGAAAGCTAATTCTGACTGTGAAATCAACAACCTACACAGCACTTCATAGCTTAGTTTAAATGTTTGTGTTAATGTAGTGCTAATGAAACCTAAAAAGATCAATAGCATGGAGTACAGACAGGTAGAGTACAGGAAGGTTCAATCCACATTTCCACGCAAACTAGGCCAATGCATGCAATATTTCTGTTATTTACTGCCCCGGAATGTTCTTGAAAACAGACAACCAAGCTGCTCCATTCCACAGAGATTTCTGATATGGAGCAATCTCTCTTGGAGCCTTCCCCATAATACAAGCCAGGATCTAGTCCTTGACACACACAGAGTTTACTCAATTATACAACAAGATAAAAATATTTTATCCATATCCTTGTAGCCAAACTATGCTCAGGACAGTACCTGGACTGATGGATAACTTCATTCTAAACCACCATTTAATTCCCCTTATCATTCCATTCCCAGGGTTAAACAAGCCTGCATTCAGTTTTATAGCTAAAATTAACCTCTAGGGACTATCACCAGCTGAGGATTGTTAGAACACACTGCACTTCAGCAGCACCTTCTCAAACATCCTTATCCATGCTCTAGCCTGCCCAGGAAGGCCCCCTATGTCTCTGAAGGCATGTTGATTTGTTTTACTACCCTGAGAGATACCCGTGTCAGAAGACTCTCGACTTTTATAAATGTACAGAAGTTGAGCAACAGCTCAGGTACCCAAAGTACATTCCTGAGCACCGCTCTCAGGAATATATCCTGCTTACCTGCTCCAACTCTCACACCAAACCCAGGAATGAGGCAGTGAAAACTGCTCTGGAGCCATGCCCACCTCTGCTCTGAATCCTCTGTCTCATACTTGCTCGAGAGCAGCAGTGTGGGGAGCCCTCAGGGCAACTCTGCTGCCGTGTTTAGTGTGTGTGAGAGTCAGAACAGGTGGGCCAAGGGTGTTTGAGGAGAACTCCTTGGCACCTGAGGGAAACACTGTAGACATACACTACCAGATGTCTCCCAGTGCCTTGTATATGACTTGGGTGGTACCAACAGAGCTGCAAGCCCAGGTTTGTTCAATAATTTTAAAATTCTCTAACTTTTTAAAAATTTCCTGGAAAAAAATTCTGATCTAGATGAGACCTGGCATGTGATGTTTCAGAAAAAAAGGATTTTTTTTTTTTTTTTTAAGGGAAAAAAAATAAGTGCCATTGCCAACATTGGGCTTGCACTGTTATAGTGGCTTCAGCTTTAACTGTGAAGTCAATACTCTTATTTCCTTGTATCTTTACACTCTTAAATCCTACTTGGCAGTATAAAAACCTGGAGAAAACCTTGGTTCTTTCTGAACAACTGCTACCATCAATGCTGCTTCACAGAAAAGTATCCATGGTAGCCTCTCTCTCCCGCACACAAACAAGCCACCAGGGGTTGAAATAAAAGTCTGATAGTAAACCATTAAAGGGTTTGCATGTTCAATATCCAAAAGCACAGATGCGTATCAGGACCATATGTAGTTCTCTTTGACCTAGAAATGAGAAACTAGAAATGTAACAGGAACAGCGTTTATCAACATATCTCTAGTGCTACTTCGTTTTATTTGGGTCAGACAAATGAAAATAGGATTTCTGGTTACATTCTTGTATATCTTCTTCTGTTCAGGCATGAAGAAGTGAGGATTAGAGAGATTCACAGAAATTAAATAGAGAGTTAACTGAGTTAGCATGATTTCTGCAAGAAGGTGGACAAAAAATAAATTAATTTGTTTGCAAATATCACAAATGAAAGCACCATGTTTGACTCATTTGATCCATGAGAGTTATTTGTACTCACAAATAACCTAACTAATGCAGGGTAGGGAGCCTGTACTCAAAGATCCAGGTGGCCCCATTCATTCCTGTATACTGATGAATATGTTGGTAAATCCCAAAAGTTTCATGATTTAAATTTTCATTCATTCCTGAAACTTCATTACCAAATTGCAAAATAGTGATGGGTACACTTGTACATATGTAGGTAAAATGCTAACACAAGAGGGTCCCAGCCTTTTGGCTTCTAAGTAAATGGCTCAATAACAGCAATCATAGTTCATTGCTGTTAATGCAGAAGACTTAGTTCCATCCTCTATTTTCCTATGAACTTCTTCAGCAGTAGGTGAATCCAAACAAAACTCTAGGGCCAGATTCTCAACTAGACTAAACAAAGGCAGATCCAGTGAAGTCAAATAAATTCATCTTCATTACACTAACTGAAGAATTATTGGTCCTTAGAATCTAGTCCCCATAAAAAGTGACAATAATAACAATGCCTACAAGTATAAAATTACCCAAGGATTATATATAATTCCAAAGAAATGTCTACATACATTGTGAAAAAAAATGGTATTTTTAGGAATAGCTAAATGAACATGAACTTAAGAAGACAAACTCAAGTGTGCGCCAACTCAGGGCAAAGGTATACACAATATACAAGAAAATAGACAATATATTTATTTTCTAGAAAAATAAGAGTCCAATATTACAACCCTATTCTGAAAGCAGGAAATGTACATACAGGTGTTAATAACTATGCCACAGTCAGGACTGTCTGGGAATAAAGTCTGATTTTGACTCCAAAATGAGTTACATTAATATTTGCCTAACCATCAGACAAACAGTTTGCCTCAGTTCAGACAAACAGTTAAAAACTTGCTTAAAACTGCCCCTGTGCAGGACTAAAATAGGGTCAGTGTGTTCTTGTACCACTGATGATGCAGGAGATATGTGAGAAGCAAGCGTTTTTTTGTGGAACATTTTGTTGGACCAGCTGTATAGTTAAGAGAGAAGAGAGATGCCTATTAAAGCACTGAGCTTGATAAAGATGCTTTCCTGAATCAGTAATTATATTTATTGCGCATGTATTAGTGGGCACCCTAAATACTCAATACCAGTTTTTGAGTGCTTAAAGTTGACAATATGAAAAACAACAAACAGCCAAGAGATGGTAATTTTCTAGTGGCTATGGAACATGGCCAGAATGGACATAGCAACACGGTCTTTCTATTCTTTCATTGATTCTTTAAGCTACCCCATCTGTTAACAGAACATTGCTACAAAATATTATTTGAAGGATTGTTTAATAAAGAGGCTTGTACTGGCAACTGGAATAAGTCCTCTTGTATTAGCCCTAAAAATATTTACCCCTATGTAGTCCTGCACAGCTGTGATTCTATATGATGCTGGAATCTGAATTGTATCTGGCTCTTGCAAAAGATGGGCACTTCCTTCTTGAGTGTCAGAGGTCTTTTTCCTGTGGTAACCAGGATATAGTTGGGACACTAATATGACTGTAATACACGTTCTATACATATTATTTTGTAGGTGATCTGGCACAATAGGCAGTTACCACCTGGACTAATTGGTTGCCATTTCTTAGACAGCAAGATGCTAAAGTAAGGAACAGTTAAGTCTCAAAATGAAATGTACACCAAGTGAAAATAATTTCTGCTTTTTACTTTCCAGGGTAAGATTGCATTGCATTGGTTCATTTTGCCTACCTCTCCCCTTTCTTGCAAGGAGACACACCCTGCATGCCACCCTCCAAAGCTAATTGCAACCTGGCCAGAACTGTTGCTCAGCTGGCTTTCAGCAGGGGAGCCATACTGTGCACTTCTCATTTAAACGAAGCAAAACTGTGTTGCAAGCTGCACAAGAGGTGGCAAACAGTGTTTGCTATCCTGTTAATGCCACCTATTTTCCTCCTGAATCAGATGCGTGAGAAGTGCCCAGATCTGTGTAAAAGAGTTTATTTATCAGTTTAAAAATAAATAAACCAGCCTGTGTATTGACAGATTAAGCACAGGAGTGCAAACTTCAACATTACTCAACAATGAAGCACTTGGAAAACTAATGCAAGTGGAATAGGCAATGTTTATCCAAACTGGTCCTTGAAAACTGTTTATTCTCCAAAGAAGGTGAACAGATCTGCAGGTGACCATTTCATCAGCAACAGAAACAGCATCCCAATGTAAAGTGTACTCAAACAAATCATGCCAGCCCCTTGCTTACTCCCCTCAATAACTTTCAGGGTTTTAAGGAGGGAGCAATTTGCATTCATGTACTCATGTGAAAAATCCATATTACAGACTTTTCTATGGATGTATTTAGGCAGAGAAATCTCCTCTGGCTTTTAATAAAAATAATTCTATGCAGCTTCTAACAGAGCTAGTGTCTTAGCAGGATCAACAGAACATCCGGGCTGGGACCAGTTACTTAAAATTATTGTTTCTGAGCCTATTACCTTGAATCAATTTTTAAAAGTTTGAGTTTGATTGCCAACAAGCAACTGAGGAACAGAACAGAAATTAAAAGCACGGCAACCAGTGTGCCTGTCTGTGTGAAGGGGAAGAGGAACAACTGCAAAGGCAAAAGGTTTGTGCCTATGGTCCTCAACTTCAGTGTCACTCATGTTGTCACCTAATGCTGGAAGCCAAAAGTACCACACTGCAGTAGGCAGCCTGCTCCACAAGAGGGAGGAGGGGTGGCAAGAGCAGCTCCTCTATTACAGCTAGCACAGTGGTTCTCAACCTTTTTTAGACTCAAGACACCCCTGGATAGACTTGAGGCACCCTTCAGAAAATACAACTCTTAGTTTTCACTTATTTTTGACTGCAGAAAAATAAAACAGAAGTTCTTTGAGTTCTTTGCCTGTTGCAATGAACTCAAAAATACCATAACAAGGCAGAATGTTTTTAATACTATGGGTTCCAATTAAAAATTTCTAGGTTTTATGTCATTAATCATGTCTGCATACCTAAACACTCCTAGCATTGCATGGCACAATCATACTCTTGACAAGGATCTCAAGGCACCCTTGAGAATTAATGAGCTACCAGGGATAGCGAGGGGAGTGAGTGCCTACCACCCTAGTGCCAGAGTCAGAGCCTCCAACAAAATATGTGAAGGGCCATCCCAGCTGGGGGGAGCTATTCCTGCTTTCCTAGAATTGGGAAAAGAAAAAGGGATCCCCAGCCACCAGTGCTACCTCTCTTCTAGGGAAGGAAAGGGCCTCAACTATTGCTGCCTTTCTCTGATATACCAAGCGAAATAGGGTGAGGGTGGGAAGGTAATGTGGCCAGAAGAAGAAGGAATACCCTAACATCTCACAGAACACTCTACCGGCATGTCAGGTTAAAGGGCTCTGTGTTTAGGTCCCCCTTTGTTCAGATGAACTCTAGGTCACCAAAGGAGCAGCAGCCTGGAGAGAAAGGAGGCCCAGGGACTTCCAAAGATAAATGAAACCTGTAAACTATACTACCCCACTCCACTGGAACAGCAGCAGTAGTTTCCAATATTACAGAGCCAGGCTCTTACATGGATTCCCCCTGGCAGCAATACAGTGGAAGAAATGCATAAGGATTGGGGTTCCTGAAGCTCTACAGGTGGTGTGCCAAGGACCCAGATTGGGTAACGTTAACTATGGACCCGTCGCAACAGTTTTTAACATGCATTTGGCTTGGACTCAATCCAGGTTCTAAGAACCTTCTGCAGTGTTGTTTCTCTGGTTATTTACAGAAAGCAAAACAGTTGGTCCTTAATCTCACAGCTCTTCTTATCACATAAATTTTCTTTACTTTTATAGCATGGAAAGATACTTCTAATTTCCCAGTAGAATCTGCTTTCAAAAAGCACCTCAGGAATATCCACTTTTAAAACTTTGTGTGGTGTCCTCATATTGTACAAAAATTAACTCCCGTGTGATTGATAAGTACACATCTAGTAAAATGTATTACTCTCCTCCCCATACTTCAAAAAGCCTTCTTAAATACCACTTACTCAGATGTAGGTGTCATCTGAAGACTGATGTAAGCAATGGGTACTTAAACTAAGCTTTTTGTCCTACATTGTAACGTGTTAGGAATGAGAGCCCTAAAGGAGATAAAAAATAAATTAAAGTGTATACTATATTAATTGACCTAATATAGCCCCAAAATAGGATTTGTAAGTTTGGAAGTCCGGTTACCTCTCTCTATCTTGAAAGAAGATAGAAAAAGCCAAAAACATTTTACAGATAGTATTTTAAGAAAATTTGTAGATTTGTCATTGCCAAAGAACCGGAGGCTTCTCTGTAGTGCGGCTAGAACAGATACTAAACTGACATGCAATCTGAAGTCATGCAGACTCAGAGTAACATTTCAAATATCTGGAACCGGTAACCTATTTGTGGGAAAGAGCTTGAAGAAAAGCATGGTACACACTTTGTTTATAATATCTTTCCTCTATTTGAAGAAATGTCATAAGAAATAAGAGCCTGATCCTCAGAATAGGTTCACTAAGATTGTGAATGGGTTCATTAAGATTGTGAATGGGTTTAAACCTAATGATTATATTCTGGGAGAAAAGAAAAGTGCACACTTTTTTTCCCCGACTTCTACTGAGAGTCCTATAATCATCCAGTGGGAGATCATTGCTCTTTACATTGACTCTAGCTAAAGGTCAAGAGAAGTGGTGGGAGGGAGCGGGAAACCCACATACCTGGAAGAAGCTATGAAAGTACAATTGGGTTTTCCCCAATGGATGATTTTACTGGTTCTATTAATTAGCTTGTAATTAGAGATGGAGCACCTAAAAGGTATAATCAGTTTCTTTTCAAAAGACTAATTAAATATAAAGTTACCAGTGCATGCAAGGGTATTTATTTCCAAACGAATTGTATGCTAAGGCAGAGAAAGCGACTGGAGAGGCTTTCACCTGTTAATTAGCGAAATATGCCGAGATGTGCTTAGGAGTTCTTTTCCAGGATTATCTGTGCAATGCTCAGCCCAGAATGCATCCCCAGGACCCTTATTTACGGTGCTTATTAACACCATCTCTCTCTTTCCTGCTTGTACCATCTGTTCATTTCCCCAGCAAAGGAAAAAAACAACGGGGGGGGGGGGTGGAAATAAACGTAAGTGGAAAATGTGGGAAGTTGGCAGCCTCCCGCATCACTGTTTACCCAGATGCTAAGTCATTACATTACCATACATATTTCAAGCAAGGTCAATTAGCACCCAATTTAGTAGCCTTTGCACTGGGTTAACCCTTTTACATTGGAGGGAGTTGGGCTGGGAGAGCTCAGGGCAAACTGGGGGGGGGGGGGGGTGTGGGGGGGGGGACGCGGGGGGAAAGGGGGGGGGGGGGGGGAGATCCCATCACAGATCAGGTGGCCTCACGGTGCCATTCAAAGAGCAAGCAAAACGCCGGGGAAGGGGAGATCCCCTCCTTAGCAAGAAGTCCGATATGAGGTGGGGGAGCAGCGTTACTGTGAAATACAACTCACTTGCTGTGAAAGCATCCGCAGCATAAGCGGTGCATGGGGAGGTAGCACACTGCCTCAACTATCCACACACCCAGATCGCGCGCACACAGTCACACAGATCACTAATACACTCAGGTCACTCACACACCCCCGATCCCCCCCCCCCCGATCACTAACACACCAACCAGATCACCCCCCCCGATCACTAATACAACCCCAGATCTCACACACATCCCAGATCACTATCACACACATCAAGATCACTCACACACCCAACCACCCAGATCTCCCCCTCTCTGTCTCACCCCCCCCCCCCTTAGTTTCAATGCCTCTTCTCTTGCCCTTCATGCCTATTTCTTCAGACTTGCTGGGCTGCCCACCCTCCCCAAAAAACCCACTTACCCCTGTAACTATTTCCAGGCTTGTAAAATTCCGGATCTCCCTCTACTCGGAGGCTAAATTCATTGTACCCTTCTCTCCGGGTGCCTTGGGCTCGCAGGATCCGGCTGCAGTATCCTTCGGATTTCGTGGCTTTCTCCAGGGTCTCATCCGAGAAGCCCAGGGCCACTGAAGGGAAAGCCAGAGCCAGCAGCGGCCAGGCGAGGAGGGCTTGCGGATGAAGTCCCATCCTCGGGGCTCCCAGCAACTTTGTTTGCTCGCCGGGGCTGGCTCCCCGCACGCACAGGTTGGAGGAGCGAGCGCGGGGCAGCGCGGCGCGCGGG
>NW_005842278.1:1453467-1453694 GCF_000455745.1 Alligator sinensis
GAGGGGGGAGCAGGGAGCGGGCTGATCTTGCCCAGATCCCGAGCTGAAGTGCTGTTTTGTTTCAGAGCTTGCGATTAGCAGCTCGGCAATGTTGACTTAGCCGCGCTGAATTCACAGGCTTGGGGGAAATAGCAGAGAGCACGGGGGACGCTGCTGTCTCCAAGAGAGAGAAAAAAAAAAAGAGGAGCCTCAGCTGGATGGCCTGGACTAACAGACCCGAAATGAAT
>NW_005842278.1:1453704-1471014 GCF_000455745.1 Alligator sinensis
AGCCTGTAGTTACTGGAGGGATAAAAAGGCTCCAAGAATCCCCTGATTTCTCCCTCTCTGCCACCACCACCTCCCTGCGCCCCGGCGCACACCGCAAACACTGCTCAGCGCGGCTGACCCCACATGACCCCCCTGAAAGCTCGAAAAGCCCGGGGCCCTGGCGTGCAAACTTTTCCCGGCGTCACTGATGCGAGAGGGACGGGGACGGGGGCAGAGCAGGAGCTCCCCATTCACGACCCTCTCTTGCAGTCGTGTTTCATAGGCGAGGTGCGGTCGGTCTCTGGGCACCCCTTCTCATGCTGGGGACAGGCGCCTCTCCATGCAATGAGCCACCCAAAACAGCAACGGTGTCCCAGGCTTTCCTGCAGAGTGAAGCTTGTGTTACTGGTAATATTGCAGGGTATAAAGGCTCCCACTGAGATTGGCCCCCATTGTGCTGCTGGCTGCACATGTGGCATCCTAGAAGCAAAGGGACCTCTGGAGGTCATCAAGTCCAACCCCCAGAGGTCCGCTGGTCCAGTGCTTCTCAATCTTTTTTTTGTACCAGGACCCATTTGGAAACATCAATGGCCAGTCCTGACCTAGTGCCTCTCACTCCCCCAGGCCCTAGCAGGGGCAGTGTGTGGGGGAGAAAGCGGGGCATCAGGAGCCCCAAGCAGCCCCTTGCAGGCTGGAACTCTGCACCTAGGAACAGACATTCAAAAAGCCTGACCCTGAATTGATTCAATCTTTAGGTTAGTCTAACCTGCAAAGCTTGAACTGATTTAGAAGTGGATAGACATTCCCATTTCATTCCAGAAAGGCAGGCACATGCCTGCAGGGGCTCAGACTAGAAGTTGGGGGGCGCTAGAGTAGCCCTCCCTTTCCTTCCACAGTACTGAGCTGAGGGAGGTCATGACCAGGCCCTGGCAGGAGGCTCTGATAAGGGAGGGGTTTTGCCCCTACTTGCTGCTCCTCTGACCAGCAATAGACCCAGTACGGAGTTACACAGCATTTATCAGCCCATCAGCAACACAGAAGCTTCTCTCATTAGTTCAAGCTCTTCTTAAACAACTTTTCCAAGAAGGAATGGAGGGACATTACCAGCTACCTGTTGATTAGCTCCAAAAAGTCCTAAGCAGACACTGTGCTGTCTTCCTTTGTCCTGTCTGCCTTACATAGACACCTCTCAGCAATAGCTAGCATACCGCATGCTGGCTACACTCTGTGCTGAGACAGCGGAGAGAGGGATCCCTGCCTGAGCAGGGAGTGGTAAGGGGGAGATGGGGCAGGAGGAAGCCAGGCAGACCCTGCTGTGGCTGCAAGTCTCTGCTGGAGCTCCAGCCAGGGAGCAGAGGGGACAGGACAGGCCTTCTGGGCTGGAGCAGAGCCCAGCCCAGAGAGCATGCTGAGATGCTAGGGGACTCTGGTTTAACTTTAACCAGGAAGGGGTCTGGGACAGACATTGCATAAACCAGTTGACCCAAATCAGTTAGGTCTGATACTATATTCAACCAGGTTTATCTCAAACCAGTTTCAGCGATTTTAAAACTGGTTTATGTGCACTGAATGTCTGTTCTGTTAAAGGTTTAAAACAGTTTCTGATCACTTAAACCAGTTTGTGTAACATCTACCCCTAGCCTGCCAGCCTGCAATGCAAAAGCCAGTGTTTCCCATGGTTTTCTCCTTTAAAGAAGAATCAATTTCTAAAATTTGTTTGTGACTCTTTCGTATATTCCTGTGACCCACTTTTGGGTCGTGACCCATGGGTTGAGAAATGCTGATCTAGTCCAGTCCACTCCACTGCCTGAAGCAGAATCATCCCTATCCAAACCATCCCATACAATCCATAATTTAAACTCTACATAAGACTACAGTAAACCTTGACAGAACAAAGACCTAACACCCTATCGACCTACTTCAAGGTAGCTTAGGACATTCATAGACATATGGCAATGGACAGCAGTCATCATCATCAGTAGCAGCCCCAGTTTGCCTGTGGGGAACTGAGCTGTGGAGAAGTTAAGGTGTACAAAAGTCACATTAAAAAAATTGTGCAGCAGACAGTGAGAATTGAACCCATTCCCCTTAACTGCAAGACTATCCCCTAGACAAAGTTGAGGGCAGGGAATCAAAAAGCTGTCTTATGGTTGAACCTGAATCCTTCCCAGGGTGTCAGTCACAGCATGTTACGTCACAAATAAGGCTTCCCTACTCCTTTCTAAGACTTACTGATTTCTTTGGTGTACACACAGGGAGTAAGGCTGTAATGGGCTCAGTGAATATGTCAAGTATAGCCTTGACTAAAAGACAAATATAAGTGGAGCACAAGCCATGCAATTTCCATATCACAAGAGTAATGTGGGTGAAAGTGTGGTTGATTTTTCCCCAGGAAAGAGAAAACAAAACAAAAAGGTTACCCTCTTAAGGACATTTCTTGCCTATTACATCCACCTTGACACCATGCACATACATCTTCTTTGCAGGATATGTTTATCAAGATATGGAAGAGTCTTGATACAAGTTCAGCTCATTCATGTTAAAATGGATTCTGTTTTGATGTCAATCCCAAGTAAACTACAATTTGCACAGGTGAAGGGACAGTTATCATAGCAGCCCTATTGGGGATGTGAGACCTAACAGATTCAGGCCCAGTTTCAAAGCACCCCAGGGAGTTCAGAGTCCAAGTTAGACCAAATTCCAGAAATTGGGATAAATTACAAAGAGCTAGATATGAGTGACAAGAATTCCTTTGAGGTCTATAACATATCTTGCAGCAAGAAACTAAATCAACTTAATCCAAATACTTCATTAAAGGGGTGGATAAGAGGTGACCTGATGACAATCTACCAGAGAGAATAAAAAGCCTCCACTATCAGGAAGGGAAATAAGATCCAGCAGCTGAAAGACAGATGTTTCAAGCTACAAATAAGGTGCACTTTTTAAAAATAATGAGTGTAATGAACCTGTGTACAAATTATATGGATTTTCCATCACCTGGAATCTTTAAATCAGTGCTGGATGTCTTTCAGAAAGAAGCACAATTGTTCAAATAAAGGTTCCTTAGCCCACGTGAACTGACAAACTAATCAGAAAAGCTACTTCTGGCCTTAAAATTTCTCTAACTCCAGCTGGTAATCAAACCATTCTATATCTAAGTGCCCTCCCAATATGGGTAAGTGCCCTCTCAACCTGGGTAGAAGAAGTTCATTAATATAAATTTAAAGATGCAAATGTTATTGCTTGCTGATTTTAATGTTTCTTATTTCATAAAGAGTGATATAGGAATGATGCTGAGGCAACATATTGGGGATCTAGTAGCTTTGGTGGTTCTGCTCTCAGCTCTGGAGAAGAAAGTCCTCTCATTTGAACAGGTGGATTTGCTATAGGGGTAGTTCTTGCCTTTCTTGTGTTGAAGCTTAACCCATGTCTACCATCACAGGGTTTATTCCATCACATTGGACACTTATAAATGTGCCTGACACCTACTCCAATGCATTCTAATCAGAATACATCAGAGCAGACTCGAGCAATCCAGTCTGCTGTAGTGTGCTAATTAGCGTACTCCAGCAGCCTCGGTGTCACGTGTATTTGGCATCCTGGCACTTCAGAATTGCAGCATTGTAACTAAAGGGTGGGATACTGAATTCACGAGACTCTGAGGGCACTTTGATTAGTGAAGCTCGTTCCTGAGAGTCACTCTAATTAAAGTGCCCCTCTATCCCCCAACACACTGGAGCACATGTGAAGATGCCCTTTGGTGAAAAGTGATCCGTGTTGGAAAATGAAGTTAGTTTAGCGATCAGGATCACAGGCCCTCACTGTTCATCTTTTCCCTGTTTGGGGTCTCAAGATGTTCCAGAAACACATGTGGTGGATTTAGCTTGCTTGGACTGCCTGGATTAGAAAGGCTGTGAATATGGAGACAGCTAAACAGTTCTAGGAGTCAGAGGGTGCATCTACATGTGTGCTTTAATGCACAGTAGCCTATTCTACTGCACTTCAACGCGGCACATAAAATAACATGCTAATACACAGTAGAATAGGCTACTAAGCATTAAATGTCACCTAAAAAACGTGCTTGTGCGACTGCGCACTAGCCCAGCCTAACGTGCATTTATTTAGTACCTCATATTGGAGGTACTAAATGTAATGCACATTCGGAAAAGCACATTAATGCACATATAGATGCACCCAGAGAGTTCAAAAACAAGCAACTGCAAGAGTAGACTTTCCTCCCTTGACCTATTCTGAGAGGTTAAGATGCACCTTTCAGGTACAGGAGCAAATTAATTTTTTAGACAGCCTTCAAAAACAGCTGGGTCAGCTGTGAACATATTTTTGGGACAAAGGAAAATGACAACCAAGTTAATCACAGATCCCCACTGTGGCAAGTGACTATTTTGGTGGGGTTCTGGAATGGGAGATGGTAGATTAAAAAAACACAAGTTCAGACCTGGGAGTCATGGGGCAGGGATCTGTGGTTAGAGCGAGGATGATGGTAGGGCTGCATCTCTTCTGGACACTAATCCAGCATATTCAGGAAGGTGTGACTACAGGGCTGACTGTATAGAATCATCCATCTGCTTGTGTGCAATACAGCACCTAGCACAATGGGGCAGTTAGGTGCTATTGCAATGAGAACAACAAGTAGCAGACATGACTTTTTGATAAAGAGAAATTCTTCTCATTCATATGTCTCAAGGACCATGGCAGCTGAAGCTGCCAAAAGGAACTACCCTGGACTGCAGGATCCAGGTTCTACTGCCATTCAGTTTGGCTGGGTGGAAGTAAGTTCCCCCAAAACTTCTGTTCCTGTTGATACATTTAACACAATAGGGACCTACAGTTTAATGATGCAGTAGTATATTTATTATGCATCATTTGACAGCTATGTTCAGTTATTCATTTCTGTGTGCTTCATTACAGCAACTAAAGGATTAATAATCAAATAATTAGGGTTAACTGCAACCTCATTTTTCCCCTTTCATGTCAATGCAACTCTTGGGTACTTTGTCCAGGTTCTGCAAAAAGATGAAAACAAGCTAATGCACAATTGGGAATGACAAGATAAATATGACCCCACTATCACAAAAAGTCTGGGAACTCGCTTCATTCTCCATACTTGATTATCCCTTTCTTTTATTCAGATTGGATTGAAAAGCAATTACCCAACTTGAGAACAGAAACATTTCTTTATAAAATTTGTCTTTCTTCTGAGCCAGGATTTGGGGTTCTAACTTGATGCTCCCATGAGGATTTCAGTTTGAACATAGAGTCTTCTTCACCAATAATTTGATTTTTCTACAATACCAAATTAGAACTAATTAAAAGTTAATTAAATCATCAGCAGCCATCAACTCATTACCTTACAATACATTCTGTATCTGTTACTTTCTTCTGCCTGAACTGTCCTGGCCTGTTTCTTTCCCTTTCTCTGTCTCTTGTTTAAAAGCTGAGCTGCTGGAAGGCTTCCTAGATAGGCACAGTACAGTGCGTCTTGGAAGAAGTGCATGTTTTAACTTAGCAATTGATACAGATAAATTAACTTGCATTGCCTACAGCCGTGAAATGAATAATTTGTAGTAGAGACATTTTAGAATACGGGCTGTGTCATTAAGCATGGACATCCTTAGGGTTTTCTATTTGTTCTACCAATTAGTGTATGTTTGCCTAAAGCAACCAGCATGATGTATCAGTCAAAGACACATGCAGACTGATGAATCCAACCATCCATGGCAAATTTAACAGAAAGAGTTTGGTATCTTAGAGACTGCCATTCTGCCTTTCTTTGTACACTTTCTAGATGAATAAAGTTGCTGTCTACAACTATTAGGCATGACAAAAGTTTATGGGAGAATATCATATTTTGATGGAACTGAAACTTCTGGAGAATACTTCTTAGCCAGGTAGGCTACTAAAAAAGTAAAGAAAAAAACTTCATAAAATTTGTAGTCTGTCATGCCTTTTGCTTTCCCTGCATTTAAAGAGAAACTGCACAAACCCCTGGAGAATATACTGCAGGAACAACCAAGCCCTGGAAGGGACTACAGCCTACCTGACTAGCTAGATCTTTTCATTATCTAAAGATTCTCTAAGGGTATGCATCAATGTACATTTCAGTTGCTTTAGAGGGGAAGAGGGAAGCTGTTGCTCAGGAAAGCATGCAACAGCTGTTATAATGTGTTATGTTCACATGATCCTGTAGTGAAACGCTTTTGCTATATTGTTCCAACTTTAAGCCGAAATGAAGCAGGATTAAAGTTGGAATGCCTTTGCTACAGAATCACATAGATCTAACCATTGCTTGTATATGTATTCTTGATACCAACACAGTTGTTATGTCTGTCTATACTTTAATCTTTATCATTCCAAGCAGTGTTTGGAGACTTAGGGCTAGATCCACAAAGGGCCATGAGTTTTGTAACCCTTCAATATGCAACACGTAACTTGTAGGAGTTTGTACCTCACCATGGCATCCATGGCTCTTAACTATATAATGCAAGGGAAAAATGAGATCTACACCAGCCACCACTCTGAGTGGGGAGCCACCTTCTTTAGCCAATAGGAAATAAACATGACAGGAGTGGGTCTTCATTCCCACCACTGCTGGGGCTCCGAGAGCCCCTAAAGGAAGAAAAGGGAAGCTTCCTTTCACTTGGGATTCATAGCCTCTCTCTACTGGCATTTAACAGCAATGGCATACTGCCTAAAATACAGCCAAGGCCATTCTTTTCTTTCAAAAGGAGGCCAGAGGAAAAAGAAGCAATGCCATTTCCCTTTTATAAATAACCTAGATAATAGAATTTTTTTTACTAAGATGTGGGAAATACAGGTTTCAGTTCACTCCTCAGCTTGTAGGTCTTCATACTCACATCTGCCACCTCCCAGGAGAGTGCCCTGACTATGAAAATGGAAGCTATTTGCAACACAGTTCTGTTAAATTGTTTCACTATTTCAAGTGTGTGCCCACAAGGATACAGCCATGTCCACTCTCACTGGCTCAATGAATCTTTTCTGCACAGTAGAACAGTTTCAATAGAAGAAACTTCCAAGCCCTCAAAGTTATAAATCTATGAATATCTCAGACAGAGGAGGGAATGTAATCCGATCTCTCACATCTCTGAAGTAGGAAGTAGGTACTTTAGCTACTAGTCTGTTATCTAAAGAGTGGGCACCACCACCAGCTGCTAATTTCCAGCATTGTTTTTTTACCAAAGCAGTCACACCTGTGTTTTATACAAAGTCTGATTGCATGGGTATGCAGTAATCATGTCCTTGGGCACAAATGCCAGGTTGGGCCTCTTGAGGGATGTGGGCAAAGAAGTATTTACCTTTGGCCCCCAATAGGGCTTAAACTTGAGATATGTGCAAAGGTGCTTAGATCTGTCAGGACCAAGATACTTCTGGACATACATAAAAAGGGGAATTTATGTCTCTAGAGCAGGGGTAGGCAACCCTTGGCACAGGTGCCAGAGTGTGGCACTCAAAGGCATTTTGGTTGGCACACGTGCCTTGGGGAGAATGGCAGGGAAGGGACCAGGGCTATACTACCACAACAAGGATCGGGCCCCTTGTGGCTTCCCCACTATCCATCCCTGGCACACAAACATCTTATAAGTTGAGGTTGTGAGTGTTTTTGGCACTCTGCCAAAAAACATTTCTGACCCTTGCTTTAGAGAACTTTCCTGGAAAAAAAATATAGGTACTTAAGGCCTTGAGGCACATAAGATTTTGAGGATGCCACTCTCAAATGTAGATGACTAAGTCCAGCTTATACCTAGCCCTAGGTCTCCTTGCAACTCCACCCCTTTCCTCTCTTAGGGCCTGATCCACAATTAATTGAAGCCGAGGGGGGTTCCCCTCATTGACTTACATGAAGACTAGAAGAAGCCCATAGTGCATAGTCCTGCTCACACTGAAGTCAACAGCAAAACTTCCATTATCAGCAAAAACAGGATCATCTACTCTGAGATTGTCCAATTTCTAGGCTGTCCCATATGCCATGTGGCACAGACCCATGGGCTGTATGCTATGCACAGGGGCACAGGGGAGGGGGCAGCCCCAGCTCTCCCCCATTGTGCAAGATGCCCAGTGCCCTTCCACCACTTACACAGCAGACACAGCCCAGCTCCCCCACCCCTTTCCTGGCTGCATGTGCCATGCAGGATGCCCAGCCCTACCCCCCTCCACACACATGGCAGGCAGCCCTACCTGCAGCAGAGGCAGCCTGACTCCCCGTCACCACGTGTACAGCACCTACCTGCAGTGCAGGCAGTGCGGCAGTCTTTGCCATGCGTACAGCTCAGGCACTCCTACCTCCTCCTGGCTGTTGGGGCAGGAGCAACCTGGAGGCAGGGAAGGGAAGGCTAGAGTGGCAGCCAGATGGACTGTGGGCCACATGCTACCAGTTAGACAGCCCTGATCTACTATTTAAAATCCCTGTTTAGAATAAAGTCTGAATGCTGTGATGCATCACACAAAGGAAAAAACTGAGGACCTCATAATGCTTAGGGGGGGTTGGTTGTAGCCATCATAATGCCCGGGACATTTTCTAATGGCTTAGTAACACTGTTCTCCACTTGCTTTCTAACAGAAGTCTAAGGAGTGAAGGGCAAAAAAAGAAAAAGTTTGCGTAGGTTTTCTCACCAGAGTTTATACGACTGTCAATCAGTGTACGGCATCTGTAATATTAAACTCCCAATAGCTTAATTACATTTGTCAGTTTAGTCGTGCATGTGAACAGCATGTTTTATGCTGCTAGTAAAAAAAAAGGGGGGGGGGAGGAGGGGAGAAAAAGATAAAACTTTTAGCCAATAATGCATTTTATAGAGATATTTAGTTCTTGACATATTGTGAATTGCATTATGCATATTATAAGAGGCACACTGCATAGCAGGACCTAATGGTCACAGGGAGGGAAATATCAGTAGATCTTTCCGGGTGTAGCTTAGGAAAAAATGGAATTAAGCTGGTAACCGTGGGACTAGCTGTCTGTCTGTAACAGCATGGAGGCAAAAGGTCTAGACAAGAAAACATCTCAGTAGTATGGGTGCCCACAGGCACAGAAGGATTTAAACAAAGGCTGCCTGTTTTTGAATGGCTATTTGGAGGTTAAACAGGGACACAAACTTGCCTTCTAGGTTAGTTCTATTTTGAAGAGATTTTATGAAGAACAGCTCTAGGTTTCTCAGAATATTTAACTCAAAAACTCCTTCCGGTGCTTAGATGAAAAAAAAGAGTCTCTTAAAAATTTACCTCCTCCTTACAGACATTTAATCTTGACAGCTAAGTTTAGAATTCCTGAAGTATTTCATTAGCAAATAAAAATAGTCACACTCTTTCTGAAGTCTGCTGAAGGACAATACAAGGCTTGTGGCTGGAATTTAAACGATGGTTCTAGTCTGTAAAGTGACTCCATAATACTGAAAGTAAAACTCTCTATTGAGTTCCTCCATTTTCTTCTAGATCAGAAGTGGTCACCTTGCAAGTCCTATCCCCCTGGACTTTCCAGTGTCTCCCCCACACACTCACCTAGAGGTCAGAGATTCTGTCTGAGCTCTTTTTTTCTTCCCCATCACCACCAACAATAAAGTTTCTGCAGCCAAACTGAACCTTCAGCTACCTTCAACACCTGTGCATAGTGGTTGTCAGTGGGTTTTGCCAGATGCCCCTGTTAGCAATTTAACACACTATTCTGTTGCTGATCTGCAAGATGGAATAGAATCCACATGCCACGCAATCTTAGTTGAGGCCTGTAAGCCTAAAAGTAACAAACAAACCCACACTAAGATAATAAGATCTCCATCTTGCTAGTAATGTAATTTTCCCTACTTACTCTTTGGAGTGAATCACACTTCCACAGATCTGCGAAGATTTCAACTGTTCTTAAAATTTTAGCAAAACAGAGCCCTCATGATTCAACAGTACTATATCTTACTCATTTACTGATCTAAAGAACCAGATTCTGAATGTTTACCCATGATTTCACTTTCATCCATTACCTTGTCTAGCTTGACCAGAGCTTGTTAAAGCATTTGCAGTGATTTATCATCAAGCCTGAGAGGGGTTTAGGCTTTTTTTTCAGATTTTATCAAAATTATCAAATTAATGTTTTTACAGGAACATGTTTTCATTATCAGGTGCTCACTCGTAGCCTATTTGAAAAGGTTATTGCTTTGACATATTCACCATGTCTAATTGCTCAACTAAGTCAAATAGCACAGTAACATAGTACTATTTTCTCACTAGCTGAACTCCAAAAACTGAGGAAGTTTTCATCATGGTTATGAGAAAATGTCTTCTGCAAATAATCATGCAAATTCAGTTTTGCACATGTGCTTGTGAAATTTCCTCTTTCTCCAAAGGATTCTTGTGACCAAAATTTCACTCATACAAATGCTGGCCAAAACAGATTTAAAAAAAGAATGCGACCAAAGAAAATTCTAGGCTTTTATTGGGACAAATTGGGCATAGATACAGTCTTGCCCTACACACCTATCTCTAATTATGCCTATAACATTTTGTAAACCAACCTTCCTTTTAAAATTTAATGAGTTTTGATTTTGCTATAAAAAGAGTAATCAAGGCATCAGACAACTATTAAATAAAAGCCTGACCAGAAGGCAACAGCAGCATAATTAAACACAATTGACTAAATGCTACCATTCCTATGCAATCAAAACACCTAGTGAGGTAAAGTCAAAAACAAGAATTGCACCTGGTTCAAAGAATAAAAAATAAATAAATAAATAAAATAGTCAGGAATAGGTGGCAGAAGGGGAAAAATCTGTCAGGCTTTCAGCAGTGATCGTGAATCAAAACACAAGGAAAAGCATATAAGAAAACTGAAAAATAAAACAACAGCCCTGATGAACTCATTGATGCAATTACAGATAAGAAACATCCCCTGAAATGACCATTTTACAGAATTCCTCAAGAGTTTATTCCATGCAGGGTATTTTTACAGACATATTCAACAGCCCTTTTTCCTTGGAAAGAAATGTGTAATTTGTATTTTATACAATGGGTCTATACTTTGTTGGAGTGATGTGTTTCTGTTTCATATATCATTAGATGAATGGTTCTTTGAACCTCAGACTTCCAGTGATATAATAGCAACCAACAGCAGAAAAGCTATGGTTTAGGGATTGTCACCATTTCCATTATATATCCCATTTTTCAGGAATTATAACAAAGCCATTTTAATTTGCACTGAGCTGAAACTGGGTACCCATGGTTGGAATTAGGCTGCATTCTTGTTCTGCTGTTCACATGGCATGACAGAGTATATCACAGAGGGGCCTAATGGATACAACTGAATTGAGTCACAAAACTTCAACTTGATTCCTGACTGTCATTGCCTTTCTGGGTGACCTTGACCAAATCATTTCCCACCCTGTGCCCAAGTTTCCTAGCTGTTGAGAGGGAATAATGTTAGTACCTCTGTGAAGCTCTCTGAGATCTATCAATGAAAATTAATAAGATCATAGGTGTTAGGGTGACAGTATTTGGATCTTGGGAAGCATTGAATTTGTAGCTGAATAAAAGGCTATAACCTGTGGCCCAGCAAAGCTGTTAACCACAAGGCAGAATAATATATTAAAAGTAGCATTGCAAGATGCTTAGACAAGCATTTTCCTAATAATGTGGTAGTGTGTAGGACATATGACTTATTATTATCAGTAAAGGGAACAAGATGCAGCCCACCAGCTATCATTGAGATAAGCAGAAGCAAGGCCTTGGAGATGGGGAAGAAATCAGCAAGAAACTGCAAGCAACTGAAAGAAACTGAGGTCATGGTTTTAGGCATGCGCTCATAGCAAAAAAATATATAAATAAGTGAATTCTTAGGCAATTCCATGCTAATGAAACACACAGTTAAACAGAAGCAGAGATTGAGATAGGAAGGAATATGGGTAGAACAAAGGAGGGACAAAGGTGGAGTAAATGTTAACGAGTATGAACCAAGGTGTATAAATGTGGAAAGAAGTAATGTTCATGGCTGCTCCCCAGTTTGTTGGAGCTCACCTGAAGCTGTCTCCATTTTGAATAAAGCCGTTGACAAGCAGTGTGTGCAGGTGATATGTGATGGCATTGATCCATTGTCTCCCTAGTTGTTGGGCATTGCATGGAGTCAAGGTCTAACAATAGGTGTGAGGTGTAATTTTCTTGTTGTTGCACACCTTGATTAAGGTTCTGCTAATCCTGACACATGCTTTCAAATGCAATTTTTTTCATCGCTAAACAATAGGACCTTTGCTTACTTTTTAGCTGCTTGTGCAGAACATCTGAACTGAATTAGATGTGCATACAAGCCCTGAGACAGTAGAAGAATAGTAGTCTCCACTATCTACAGACATCTCTCTGCAGCATAGCAGGTTCTGCAGCTCAGGATTGTATACTCTGGGGTCAGGAGGAAGAGGTGACTTTAGAACTCAGCACATATCTGACCCAATGTTCCAAGAGTTTTGAGGTTCAATAAGTAAAATCTAAGTCTTGTGGAAGGGCTTAGAAGTATTTCAGAGCTTTGTAGGTCCATTTCTCTCTCATATCAAATGGAAGATTTGTGACTGTGCAATTCAGAAAGTAATCTAAACTACTGTATTCAAAGTAATAGCTAGGTACCAAAGTGAGTAGGAAAATATATAAAGGATATGCCAACAGGCAAATGTACCCACATTTTTCTGAAATTTATTTCAGTTCATATTGAGCAGGTAGATTGAATGGGCTAATGGATAGGGATGTTTGCTAGTACACTGACAGTTTTGCATTACACATTCAGCAAACAAAACTTTTCATTGTATTTGTCATCAGCAGAGTAGGGTAGAATGGCAAGACCAAATGACATCTCTTACACGAAAATCCTCAAGATTTTAAATTTGCCACTGGAAACTTTGTCTTTCTGAATCTCTCGCTTCTTCTTTCAAGCCAATTTCATTTTGCTTGGTTCCTCTGTACCTGTTTCTGCTTATTCAGGAAGTCTGCATATTATTCAGAAGCTCACAAAATAAAGTTATGTGTAAAGGATTTCATTTCATGTTTCCCCAAGGACAAGATCAAATACAAAAGCATGTACTAGCTTAGAACTTATAAGAGCATATGGTCACTGTGAAATCTCAAAAGATAAGAAACATCATGCAGTATGAATAAGCTCCAATGTGAAAAAATATCATTTTTAAGGATGAGCAAAAATGGGTATAGTTTTCTTCATGCAGTTTAAGACATACCTTGTGTGATGGAAGAAAAGCAAATATAAATTGCTAATGAAAAAGGTGAAAGGCATTTTACTGCATTATCTAAAACAGCAAGGCCAACATTTTTGGCAGGCCTGCCACAAATTAGCCTGGAACTCTCCCCATCTTCCAATCCTGTCCCCTTCCTCTGCTCAATCTGCTGCTCTACTTTCTGCTCCCAGCCCTGTGCTCCTGCCCAATGTGTTGCTTTGCTTTCTATTTCCTTCTCTTATCTGCCACTGTGCTGCCTGTCTGTACCCCACCGTCCTTGATCAGCTATGTTCCACAGACACAGGACTGACTGTGCCACCTGTGGTACCTGTATTGCAGGTTGGCCACCACTGTTCCAGAACACACCATAACTATAACTGAAAGTAGTACTTGTATTTCAGATTTGGACACACAACAAGATTGTTGTGGAGTAATTTACTCTGGATTTTAACTCACAATAAATTTACTCTATAGTTAGGAACAGACACACATGACCAGTTCTCCCAAGCTAACTGCTCACAGTTGGCACTGTTACAGAACCTGACCATTAAGTGGGACAAAACAGAGCAAAATGAGCCCACTGGATGCATAGGCAGACTAATTCATGGGCCAGCTGGACCCAGGTCCAGGGGCCCCTGACATGGTGCAGATGAAACTGGTGGCTAATCTGGACCAAGTCAGGTATGTGTGACACAACAGGCTGTGACTGCCAGTGCCATCTGCTGGGTGCTGCTGCAGCCAGACTGAGCCACAGCAGGGCGAGGGGTCGCCTCCAGAGCTCAGTCACATGCCACACATGCCCAGCAGACAGTGACTCCACACCTCCGGGGCCAGCTCCAGTGCAGACTTGAGGGCAGGGGTGGCTGCAGCTGCCCTGGGCCTGCGGCGGGCAGCCTGCCCCTCTCTGGCCACTGCTTCAGCTGCACTGGCCAGGGACAGAGCCCACACAGCTGCAGGGCAAGGTGTGTGTGGTGGGGGGGACCCAAGCCATGGGGGCTCCAGGTCCAGGGTCTCAATGAATCTTAATCTGCCCCTGCCTGGATGAAACTCAGGGCCCAGAAGAAAAACACCAGATGTACTAGTGTAATTTACACACCTGTATAGTTACCCCTCAATTTTTGAGAGTGTATTTACTATGGAGGAAATAGACTATAGTGTAAACAGACTGCTCCATAGCAAACATGTCTTGTGACAGCTTCCTTAGTTGTAGAATATAGCTGTTCTTTATTAAATATAATGACTGTGAAAGAAGTGGCGAGAATGAAGGATCCACAAAGGAGTAAATCTCATATGTGAACTGCAAAACTGCATGAAACAGTTTGCAAAACAACATCCAGGACAACTAAACAACCCCTAATTTTTCATACTGTTGCTCTGTAACCAATATGTATCACCAATAAGTGATCCTGATCTCACTCGCACTCTTTTTATACTAATGTGATTCCTTTGACTTCAGTAGCGTAGACATGGCCCAGAATCAGGACCCAGCCTTCCTACAGATTGTGCGGGCCCTCTCCCGATCCCATCTGGGTCGCCATGTGCGAGCCGGGGGCGAGCCGGGCCCGTCTTTGTGGTTGATTGAAAAGATTATTTACTTACACCCAAGGTGGCCGTGGTGTAGGCTGGTCAGCTTTCCAGGCACAGCTCCGCTTGAGTTCTCGGTGGAGGACTCTAATAGACTCGGTTCCTTGACCCCAGAGTGGTTTAGGCTCCGCGGGTTCAATAATTCGTGCTCACGGAGCAGCTGTATCTCCGTGGGTTACTCAGTTCCCAGGTCCCCCGGAGCTGTTAAGACTCCGTGGGTTCGACAATTGGGTCCTTAGGATAGGGATACGTCTGGACTGCGATCGACGACGGGGAGAGGCTAGAGGTTATGTGCCTCGGAGTTGTTAAGGCTCCGAGGGTTCGGTAAATAGGTTCCCCCGGAGTTGTTGAAGCTCCGTGGGTTCGACAAATTAAACCTTTGTTGCCCTCTTAAGGAAAAAGCTGGGTTTGTAGGGATCAGCAGCGCTTAGAAATCCTCACGCTCCTTTCCTGAACTCCACGTGCTTTCTCTCTCTCCGACTTGGGCGGAAACTACCCAAGCCTTTTGTACGGCTAGCAAGCCAATAGCCAGCCGCCACATATGCCTACATTTAGAACCAGCCAATAATGTGGCACGAATCTAAATACAAATGGCAGGAACTCCTTTGCATCGTGCATCACTATAATGCAAAAGGAATGCACTATGCAAAGAAAGCTACAGAACTGGTGGGAAAAACTCCTGCACGCGGGTTCTTAATTGCAACAGAACACTCCACCGTGCAAAAGAGCTGCAATTTGGCGGGAACATGATTTAGCGATGCCGAAGGACACACAAACAAGAAAAACCACAACTTTGGGTTGTGACAGATCACTTACTATACATAGTTAGCGGCATTTGTATTGCTGTGGTGGATAAGAAGCCATTTCATTCTTGTATACTCTGCATACTTACATTATGAACAGGTGCTTTGTCAATGCACAGTAGCCTGCGCAAAGCTTTGGTCCCCGATTCGATTTGGTGGAGATTCGGCTTGATTTGGTGGCCAAATCTCTGAATCCAAATTGAATCAGAGGACCCCTTAATCTCTCTGAATCGAATCAGAACCCTTCAATTGATTCAGAAAAATTCAGAAAGATTTGGAGATTCGGACGTCGACACAGCTTTAAATAGCATTTAATTATTTCAATGTGTAACCCGGGCGGTACTCTAAGAGGTACCCCCTCTCCAATTGAAGGGATCAAAGCAGGTGCACAAGCGCTGTGGGAGGTGTAGGGACTCTCCTCCCGCTATAGAGCAGAGCCAGACCACCATTGGGGACTTAACCATATACCTTTTTAATGAGAGAACAGTACTGGGAACATAACCAGTATAAACCAGGGGGTATAGGGGACACTACAATGCCCTGAGGGGGCAGGATTCAACAAAGGTTAGACACTTACAGTCACAGACATATTAATCTTGTTGACAAAAGACAGGGTTAACCAAAATGTATAACATAAACTGCAGAACGAACAATATTAGTTGGTGAAATATAAAAGGCACAAAATACAAAACATCAAATGACAAGGAATATAGGGCCTAGGTACCTGGAGGGGGAGAAAGGGGGAAAACACAATGGCCCCTTTCCACTGCAAGAAGAACTTCCCCCTGTTAGCTCCCTCACCCCAAGTCACCACAGCTAGGACTTGAACTCTGATCTCCCACATGATAGGCAGAAGCTCTCCACACAGCCACCAGTGCTCATGCTATGCCAAACTGTTAGGTGTTTTGACCTTCCACGAGCCCCAGCCTCATGTAGAGCTGCCTAGCCTCTTATTGGAGGAGCTGGAAGCAGAGCTGGGAATCTCTCAGGTCACTCCTCAGATCCTTGCTGGAGCTAGGGAGCTTCTCCTGCTGGCCACAGCCTCTCATAGGGGATCCTGGAGCCCAGCAGGAAGCCTCTCCTGCCAGCTGCACACTGTGCTGCTGAAGGTCCAACTCCTGCCTTCAGGTCCCACCCCTTCAGGCTCTTCTGGGGCAACTGCTCCCACCCCACTGGCTCAGCTCTTTGCCAGCTCTTTGATCTCTTTGAAGCTTCTTCCTTGTGGTCCCTCACTGGTCTCTCCTGAGTCAGCCACGCTGCCCCTTTTATCCCCCTCCTGGTGACCCAAGGGGCCAATCAGGGGACATGGAGGGTGAGTCTCTGGGGCCTGACTGGTGAGGAAAAAGAATCCCAAGTCCTTGAATCATCTTTTGCCCTTTCAAAACTTCTGGGTTAAGTCACTGCCAGCTAGCCCATCACAACGCCCCAGGGTGTTGAGGGAGCTAGCAGGGGTTATTGCAGGGCCCTTGGCATGGCTTTATGAGTGCTCGTACCAGGTGCCAGATGATTGGAAGATAGCCAATGTGGTCCCTATCTTTAAAAAAGGGAGGAGGGAAGACCCGGGCAACTATAGGCCCGTCAGTCTTACCTCAATCCTGGGGAAACTCTTTGAGAAGATCATCAAGGAGCACATCTGTGATGGGCCGGCATCGGGGATGATGCTCAAGGGAAACCAGCATGGTTTCATTAGGGGCAGGTCATGTCAGACCAACCTGATT
>NW_005842278.1:1471440-1472615 GCF_000455745.1 Alligator sinensis
AGTCATTATTGACTCCAAGATGAACGTGGGCCGACAATGCGAGGTCACGGTCGGCAGGGCTAACCGGACCTTATTGTGCATCCACAGGTGCATCTCAAGTAGGGCCAAGGAGGTGATCCTCCCCCTCTACGCGACACTGGTCAGGCCACAGCTGGAGTACTGTGTCCAGTTCTGGGCACTCCACTTCAAGAGGGATGTGGACAACATTGAGAGGGTCCAGAGGAGGGCCACCTGCATGATCCGGGGACAGCAGGGCAGACCCTACAATGAGAGGCTACGGGACCTGAACCTGTTCAGCCTTCACAAGAGAAGGCTGAGGGGGGACCTGATGACCATCTATAAACTCACTGAGGGGACCAGAAGGGTTTGGAGGAGACCTTGTTTCCCCTAGTGCCCCCCGGGATAACAAGGAACAACGGCCACAAGTTGTTGGAGAGTAGGTTTAGATTAGACATCCGTAAGAACTACTTCACAGTTAGGGCGGCTAGGATCTGGAACCAACTTCCAAGGGAAGTGGTGCTGGCTCCTACCCTGGGGGTCTTTAAGAAGAGGCTTGATGCCTACCTGGCTGGGGTCATTTGAGCCCAGTTTTCCTCCTGCCCAGGCAGGTGGTCAGACTTGAAGATCTACAAGGTCCTTTCTGACCCTACTTCTATGATTCTATGAAGTGGTTGTTTTACCTATTTACCTATTTCAAGGGTGAAAGCTGGTGGGAGCAGCGGTGTGGCAGCCTGGTAAGACAGCTGGCTGGCAACCACTGAAATAGCCCACCTGCTGCCTCCTCCTACCACAGCCATTTCTGCTTCTAGCCCTGCATGTGCCTCCTGGAAAAGGGGTGCACAGGATACTTTCACCTGGCTCCAGCAGCAGTGGATGTACCAGTGTTGCAGCACCCTTGAAAGAGTCTTACAATACCCCAGTTTTGAATTAGTAGTATATTGATCATCACACTCACACAGGCAGGGTACTACCCAAATTAAGTGCCCTGTGCTACCCAAAGGTATTCAAACGTAGGTCTTTCACCTTCCAGGAGAATGTCCTAGTCACCAGGCTATTGGCTGTTCTGGGAAGAGACACTCTTCACTTCTCTTCTTAAAGCAATGCCATAGAAGGAGAGAAATAGTGGCAGAGAAGGAGGGAAAGTAAGGAAGGAGCATAACCCTGCTGCTCAGTGT
>NW_005842278.1:1472646-1475214 GCF_000455745.1 Alligator sinensis
CATCAAGAGCATAGAGTTTCCAGTCACTACTCCAAGGGTTGCCTGGAAATGTTATCTAATAACTATAAAACATACATGGCATTTCTTGGGGCAAGTGGGTTCCCTAACCAGTGGGATAAAAAGCATTGTTTCCTCTCTCTGGTCCCATGGTTGAAATTGTTCATCATGCAGAGTATTTCGAGGAGTATTTCTATGATTATGTCTCTCTCTAAAAATCTGATATAACGGGATCCTTTTTAAGAAGTAAGACTTTGCAGTGGTCATGTTTGTACAGCCAGACACTTAGGGCCTTGTTATAGGTGGTTCCTGGAGCTCTTAACCTCTGGATTGTTCATGCATTAACACCTACAGCTAGTTTAAACACAGTTTAGGTGACTTAAAGTAACACCTCTCCAGGACAGGTTCCACTCTGATCCGTGTTACCCAGCTTGTGTTCCATTAATGTGTGGCCACTTCCCACAAATGAAGCACCCAGGCTGAATTTCTCAAGCATCCCAGGATGCAGTGTCCCCTTCCCCACCCTCCTATTATGTGTGGACAAAATTTCCCCTCTCAACTCTCCTGCCCAAAGGGCAGTTCTGACATGAGGCCAACTCCCTGTCCTGCCCCCGGGGATATGACCTTACCACCCTCAGGGGTGCAACCCTTTGCAAACAGCCTGCAAAGCACATGCCAGCTAGCCAGGTCATAAGGTATGGATGGGTCTGGGAGTGGGGTATAGGAGGGGTTGGGGAGAACAAGGTAGGGGGCCAGATCAGGTCCCCATGAGCTAGGAGTTCCTTCCTGGGGTAGGGGCAGTAGCTCTCCCAAAAGTGCCTTCTCTCACTGCTCCCAGGTATCCCAGGAAGCATGATCAGCACCTCCCACATCCCATTCTCAATCCCAATTTATTAAAATATGAGACTTTCTTTAATTTACTCCCTCTTTATTTCTTTCTAATTTTTTTTTCTTTCTTTACTTTTTTTTATTTTATGCTTCAGTGGCTGACTTCCTTCATTTCAACACCTACCCCCATCCCCATTTCCTTTCACCTCCCATTTTATTACCTACCCCCATCATTAACTCTCCACCTCCCAGTTTGATGTTCTTGCCACCCCAACCCATCTCTCATACACCCCACAGGACAGGGAAAGAAGCCTGTCATGGGTCACCAGCCCTGTATTAGCACCTCACAGCTGTAGTTCCTAGTCTGGCCCCTGCTCATCAGCCCTCCTGTAGCAAGTCACAGCTGTGCAGGTTAGGGACAGCCAGAGAAGGTTTTTACCCTGAAGGTGTCGCTGCTCCAAACTAGCACTAACACCAATCAACATTTGGGCAGCTCAATGTGCAACATGTAACATGACCCTTCTATTTTATTCCAGCTCTAGAGATGTTAATGGTTCCGGTTGTATTCCCCATTTCACAGACAGCGTGTATCGCTAGAACTGGTAAAATCACTTGAACCAGAATGAGCATTTTAACTGGGCATCTATGATATGGTTCTCACATTGTTAAACACAATAAGTTACACGATAGCACCTGGGCTGTACATCTTGTCTGTTAGCATGAGCTTATGGAACAAGCAGGCACTAGGAGCAGATACCAGTAGTGCAAGTAGGAGTGGGCAAAAGAAGCACCAGTTCCAAGAGCTGACTTAGGACAGATGCCAAAATCATCCCCCACCCTCACAGAGCGCACCCTGGCAGCATAGCAGCCCTACCACATTCCTGTTGCAGCACCAGCAGCAACCAATGTGCAGATCCTGTGCTGGTGCTTTTAGAGCAAGAGCTGGGGCAGGCAGAGCACATGCTGGCAGCAGCAGCAGCAGCTGAAGACTTTTTTGAGTAAGACACCTGCCTCTCCCCCGCCCCTCCCTAGTTCCTCGCAGAACTGAGCACCCCCAGCTCTCCCACACGGTTTGTTAGGGCACAAACCCACCTTGTAACACCATGGGCAGATACTATTATTCTGAGTGAAGGCTGTTCCTGCTGCTTTTGGCCTGAGGACTGGAGAAATCACTGTCATAAGGTTTAGCTTTTACTATAAACGCTCACTTTTTCCCCACGAAATGTTCTGAAAACATTCTGTTGTAACCTGAGAAAGATTCAGGTCCACACACCTAAGGTAATTTGCACTCAAGGCTTAATTGACTTTTAGCCAGCACAAGGGAGTTTCTTGTGGTCTAATGAGTTCCGTCAACCACACGTTAAAATGCCCCTACGCAGCCAAATAAACATTAAGTAGGAAAATGGCACATATTACACTACGTCAAGCATTTTTTCCTTCATAGAAGAAAATGAAGTTTTATATCACAGTAACTTTTTGTTCACATTGAAAAAAATAAGAAGGGATATAACAACTGATATAAATCAGTTGTTAGCCGTACTGAACCAAAGCACAGCAGCCCCCCTGGCTCTCCAGGGACCTAGCAGATCTCCTGAGGCTAAAAAGAAAGGCCTACAAAGGGTGGAGGATGGGAGTCACCTCCAAGGAGGATTATTCTGCACTGGTCCGGTCCTGTAGGGAGCAGACCAGGAATGCCAAGGCTGCAACTGAACTCCAACTAGCTTTGAGCATCAAGGACAATAA
>NW_005842278.1:1475979-1511593 GCF_000455745.1 Alligator sinensis
GCCCATGCCCGCTACAGGGCCGGGAAGTCCGGGTGAGGGTGATCCCCTGCCCTCCTTTAATGCTGACTTTCTGAAGGAACATCTTGAGAAGCTGGATACCTTCAAGTCAGCTGGCCCTGACAATCTTCACCCCAGGGTACTCAAGGAGCTGGCGAGCATCATAGCCCAGCTATGTTGGCTAGCACTATGGTAGAAAGAGACTTGGGGGTCCTCATTGACCACAAGATGAACATGAGCCTGCAATGTGATGCAGCAGCTAGTAAAGCGACCAAACGCTGGCTTGCATCCATAGATGCTTCTCAAGCAAATCCCGGGACGTCATTCTCCCCCTGTACTCGGCCTTAGTGAGGCCGCAGCTGGAGTACTGTGTCCAGTTTTGGGCTCCACAATTCAAAAAGGATGTGGAGAAGCTTGAGAGAGTCCAGAGAAGAGCCACGCGCATGATCAGAGGTCAGGGAAGCAGACCCTACGATGACAGGCTGAGAGCCCTGGGGCTCTTTAGCCTGAAAAAGCGCAGGCTCAGGGGTGATCTGATGGCCACCTACAAGTTTATCAGGGGTGACCACCAGCATCTGGGGGAACGTTTGTTCACCAGAGCGCCCCAAGGGATGACGAGGTCAAATGGTCACAAACGACTTCAAGATCGTTTCAGGCTGGACATAAGGAAGAACTTCTTTACTGTCCGAGCCCCCAAGGTCTGGAACAGCCTGCCACCGGAGGTGGTTCAAGCGCCTTCATTGAACACCTTCAAGATGAAACTGGATGCTTATCTTGCTGGGATCCTATGACCCCAGCTGACTTCCTGCCCTTTGGGCGGGGGGCTGGACTCGATGATCTTCCGAGGTCCCTTCCAGCCCTGATGTCTATGAAATCTATGAAATCTATGAAAGCAGCCCTGCTGATTCATACTAGCTATGGATCTGACCCACCGTTTTTAATAAGCAAAAATGCAGTGTTTAGACATGCTTCAATACACCACAATGAAATCATTTTTGTTTGTCTTACCTTTTGGCCAAATGCACTGTACTGTTTGATTTTTTTCTGAACACCTTATCTGTATATTGAAAAACATCCTTTAAGAATAAAATAAGCAATGGTTTAAAGCAACTAATATTTTATTTTGTAATTCTAACTTTTTAAAATTATAAATGAACCAGACTAAGCTCTAATTAGTTCCTCTGCTTTTCTGATTTCATTCACAGGAAAATAGGACTAGAAAGATCTTAGTCAATGAGGCCAGGCACAGACATTAAAATTTTACCAGTATAAGTGATCACAAACTGGTCTGTACTCGTAACAGAACAGAAGTTCAGCACACAAAACTAGTCTATACCCATAACAGAACAGAAGTTTAGCACATACAGACTGGTTTAAAAATGGGAGAACCTGATCTAAGATATGCCTCCTTCCCCTCCCCCTACCAAAGGGCAAATCAGAGGCAGATTAAAGTGTTTTGGGGCCCTAGGCAAACACAAAATTGGAGACCCCCTTCCGCCATGGGAGCTGGGCTGCAGGGGGGGAGAAGGGTCCCTTCCCCTCCTGGTGCTGGCAGGAGAGGCTGGGTGGACCCCACCAAGCTGAGGTTGAGGGGGGTACATGCCTACCTCTTCTCCCTGCTCCCCACCTTCCTCCCCCGCCATGGTGACACACAGATGCATGCACATGCGCACATAGATGCGTGTGCACACACACACAGATGCATGAGCGCATGCACATGCACACACATATGCATACACACACAGATACATGCATACCCAGACACACACACACACTTTCCCCACACAGCATCTCCCCCTCCACCACTCTCGAGCACTCTGAAGCAGCCTTCTCCTCCCCACTCCCCACCCCCACCAGCTGCTCACGGCTCAGTCTAGCTCCCTGTCCGTCCCCTATTACACTTACTTGCAGGGAACTGCTGCCTGGCTGAGTCCCATGCTGTCAAACAGATGCACAGGGCTGGGCTGGGCAGGGAGCACCATGCTGTGTCTCAGCAGGTGGCTGCACTGGGGGGGCGGCTACAGCGGGGGGGAATGGGGACTAAGGCAAATTTTGGGGGGGCCCTCCCCCCAGGCACTGTGCTGCACTCCTGGTCTAGCCCAGTCCTGGCCCTCTACCCTTGTCCCATTTGTGGAGAGGCCCCGCTTCTGGCTCCCAGATAAGCAGGTGTGAAAGCTGGGGTTTTAAATTTGACACTGTTTTTGTCTCCCAGTGGGGAGATAAAATGGTGCCAAGTTTCAAACCCCAGCTTTTCCTTCCCAGGGGCCCTGAATTGGTAGTGGCCCCTGGGCCTGGACTCAGCTGACCAATCTGTTAATCCACCTATGGGGTGAATGTGTGTTCTGTTTGCTACTGATCTAAACTACACCACTTACAGAAAACCATGCAATTTAGATTGATTCTGCCTTGGGCTTTATGAATGTTCGTACTTAGCCCTAATCCAGCAACAATGTCCTATAAAACCTTTCATAAACAAAGTGAGCTCCATTTTAAAAGTAGTTACTTCTGGCTACTGCATTATAGTTGCTAATATGGGAATGAATGTTACGTACCAATCACAGCAAAACTAATGGCTTTTAACTTCAGACTTGAAATATGTAGTAAAAATGACCCTACTGCTACTATAATATTGATTTAATTTTTTTAATCAAAGCAACTCAGAGTTGGGAATTAATATCAAGTCATTATTACATGATAATAATCAATAGTCCCCAGTTTAATAGCTTCTGAAAATACATTTAAATTTGAATATTTTATTCAATATGTATGTAAAGAAAATATATTTGATTAAACCTTGAGACAACTGCAGGTAAAATAAATTATTCAAGTGACATTCATTTTAGCATGGGTAAACACTCGATCAGCTTTCTTGATATAAATAAAAAAGGCTCATTCTCCACAAGCAGTAAAATGGTAAACCATAAAGTTAGTGCCATGTTTAGATCACTGTAGATATTATGTTTTTCAATTAACTTCTCTTCCTTCTCAGAAAGATGATAAACTTTGGCAACAATCAAAGTTTTCTGGTAGACTGCCAAGTACGGTCATTGTTACATCAACACAATAGTGTAAATAAAGAGTTAGCAAATAATTCTTACAATAATAAATTATTTTTTAATATATATATCTTGAGTAGTGTAATAACATTCAGCTTTTGTCTTTGTACCTATTCACATACCAAAGAAATACAATAATTTCCCTATGCTATATTACTCATAATGTTTAGGGCCAAATTCTGTGCTTCATATCACAAGATACTACTGTTCCATTTCCATAACTATAATTGTTTCAGTTCAGGATAATTATGCTCTGAGAGTCAGTGAAAGGAATGCCAATTTGTTTGTGATGGGAAAGATGGCATAGTACGTATAAGTCTTTATATGGGCTGTCATACAACGTATGTGTTGTTGTTCAAGGGTTACTGGTACGTTTTCTGTAAGAAATAATGCAATCACAAGTAAAATCAGTTGTCAGCGAATCAAAATGAACCTTAAAACCCTAACATATCCTTCTGGTAATTGCTTTCCTATTCAACATTAGGTATTAGATTCAAATGGAAAATCCTTAAGTTACCTCAGTTTTAGGAACAGCTACTTTTAAAATATTTAGATGTCACTATACACTATGGATTATGTTGTCTTTTCTTTCGTATGATAATTGGTGTTTGCCTACCGAACACCTGCTTCAAAACAAAAATCCTGTAATTTCCTTGTAATCCTAACAAGCACAGTAATACAAGCATATCTAAAACTGGAAAGCTCCAATAAATGACAAGAGCATGAACTGGGATGTAGGTGATATTTAGATAGCCAACTTAAAAACATTTCAATCCTCAAAAACCCCACTCAGCTGTTTCCTAACTGCATAGGTGTCTTACTTTTTACTTGACAATTGGCTGGGCACCTGACATTGTGTACATGCCCAGAACTGCTCAAATCTTGACAAGGCTGAGAAGCTCAGCACGTAGCTCACACCAAAAATCTAATCAGAATCCAGAAACGAGGTTCTCCTATGCCCATATCCCTGGAGGGTTTTGACCTGGCATTCTCAAAAAATGCCTTCCTATCATACTTCAACAGGACCAAGCTCCGCACAAATTCACAGGCACTGTCATTTTCTTTTAAGTCATGAACAAAGGAAGAGGAATACCAGAAAGTTGTACAAGCAAATTCAGTGCAAGTAGTCTTAACCCCCCCCCAAAAAAAAGGTTGGAATAGAAATGTGATGAACTAGAGGTGTATGAAACTAGACACAAAAATAGAAAAATTAATCATACTGTAAAATGAAGTGTTAAGACATTTAAAGAAGGAAAAAATATTTTAGCTGTATAAGAACTATTAAAGAGTATACTGCAAATAAAACAGCATTTTGGAAACATGGACAGAATATAGGAAGGAGCTTCTGGTGATCCTCATAAACCTGACAATCTTGATGCTAAAAAGAGAAGAATAAGCCAAACAATTATAATGTGGAATGCAGACAGAACACTAGAAAGTATAAAGCAACAAAGAGCATCTGGAGAGAATGCTATTACAGTTGAAATATTCCAATCCCTTTATGAAAACTCCAGAATATATTTGCTTAACTTTTTAATGAGATATATACAAGGAAAGCTACCAAGAGATTTTTTTAAAAATCAGTGTTCTTTTTTTTATACCAAATGTCACTGTCAAAGAATACAGAAACATCCAACTGTAAAGAACACAGAAACATCCAACCCTTAAGTGCTGTTGAAAATCATTGGTATAAAAATATGTATCAACATATAAAGATAAGAATCAGAAAAGGCTGGTTTGGGTTCTGTCCAAGAGCCAGCAGGAAGGAAGCAAACCTCATCTTGAGTGGATGAACATATATTAGAAGTACATAGAAAAGTTAATCTGGGCTTGTTTGTTTTTTAAAAGACTCTCAATAAGATCCAACGTGACAGTGATGAATATTCTTGAAGACTGTACAACTGACTCTCAGGATCTCCAGCTGATAAAAAAAACAGTATTGGAAAGCAACAAAACAAATGAATCATGAAACATCTGAGAACTGTAATGTGAAAAAGGTGCATGTCACGTCTACATTCTATCTCCATGAGGATTTAAAATATATTCAGAAAATTTAATAAAAGCTTAAAAGATTCCAGGTAGTTTCTGAATTAATAATGCAGAATATGCATTTTAATAGCTTTGATGAGTAGAACTTCAGATAATGCATCATGATGAACAATGCCAGCAAGAATTATGGCTAATTACCCATCATTACAAACATTAAGAAAACTAAGACAATGACAGTAAGTGAACTCAGTAAAGCACGAGGTTGGTGCTCAGGGTACAGGTGTTGCCAAATGATGGATCAAGTGAACAGGTTTGTGGTTAAAAACAGAAGGCCTATCAGCTGGATCTGGCTCACATAGCCACTCTATCCAGCCCACTGGGCTACAGCCGAGCATCTGGAAGTTTGGGCATGGCCAGAAGAAGTGACCAGCCACAGAATTCAGGCCCTTGGGCCCCAGTGGACATAGCAGTTTGTGGAATGAGGGTAAGCAAAGCCCGATTACAACCCCAGAGCAAAGGTTAATATAGCCCCAGGTCAGGGGCGGCCAGAGCAGGTTTTTCGCCTGCAGGTGTGGCTGCTCCAAACTAGCACTAATGCCAATCAACAGCATGCGGGTGCCTGGCCCATTGCCACTTTCACCACTACAGCAAGCAGCTGCTTGGCCCATGTCCTCCTCCTCTTCTAGTGCCCTGATGCCACCCTGTGCCAGAGCTGGAGCTACCACCACTGTGTGCTCCAGACCAGAACCAGAGCTGGAACCACTGCTGATACATGCACCAGGCCAGAGCTGGAGACAGCCACCACATGCCTGGGCCAGAGCTACCACGTGCCCTGGGCTGAATCTGGCATGCAAGGAGCCCTGCATTCCAAATCCAGCCTGGCGCACGAGGTGAGTTTGACACCCCTGACTTAGGGAGTTTCACAACATCAGATGGAAGTTGCAATGAAGAAGTAAAAATAATGACTTTTGCAGAATGATTCCACCTATGTTGTAGAAAGTTAAAATTTAAACATCGGCCTAGATAAGCATTCCTGTAATCAAATGTTGCACATGGTCAGACTGATTGTATGACTGTGAAAGCTAGATGCTTAAAAAGACACTAGGGCCACGTCTACACGAGCATGGACATTTGGTTTCCCGAGGACAACTAGCAGTGAGACACCTTGTGCCGCTGCTAGTTGTCAGGAAAGACATGAATTCTGTTTCCAGAATTGTTTCTGTCTTTTAACCAACAACTTCTTCATGTTCCTGCCCAGCACCATAGTGATTTAGACCCTACCATGAGGAAACTATCTCCCGCCATGCTTTGTACAGGGAGCAAGGTACCTAGCAGAGAATGCCACTTGAGGGCCTAGCTGTCTAACCATTTTATTGGCTCTAGTCCAATGTGTCAACAGTATGGCCAGTGGGGTTTTCTTTCTTTCTTATTTTTAAAGGATGGATAATTTTATGACCAATAGACACTCTCAGTTGCACATGCTAAAATGAGGTAATTAAGAGACATGCATCAGGGAGTCAGCTAATCCTTGCCAAGGTCAGGGGTGGATTTTCCCATCCTCAATGCACAACATTTCTTAATTGTGTGTGGATCATGGATTTTCTTTTCACCTTTCCTTGAAGTAACAAGCATGCAGCAATATAAGATATGGATTACAAGCCCAAAATGGGCCATTCTTACAGGAGCTGGTTTAAAATCAAATTTCCATTCTGCAGAAATCTTATTTTAGTCCTGATTAGGACAAAAGGCTAGTATATCTTTGTAAGTGTGTGGAACAAAGTTCACAAAATTCCAATCCAGTAATTACAGCATTTTGACGGGTCTGATGAACTGAATCTCATTCCATATCTGTTTGATATGAGTTTCTGGTCCTCTAAGCAGCCGTGGGGCCTTGTGGGCATTTTTGTTTGGCTACCTCATGCCCCCATTTCCTGTTGGGGCAGGTTCTTGGGCTAGACAATACTTAAAAGAATGTATTACAGTCATGGGACTCCTATGATGCAGTGATGCAGTGCAATCAGAGGGTGACTGCAGTAGATCATAGGAGATACAATCTAAACAGAAAGCCTATTGCATGCAGGAGGATGGGTACTTGAACTATAAATTCTCACAAGACACTATGGCATTCAGTTGGTCATTTCTCTCTGGCCAGAAATGAAATGCTTTGCCTTCAGCAATTGGAACTATTTTGATTTCATGTAACTTAATCCAAAACAAAATAGTTTGTTTCTATTTTTAAATCAGATTTTTTTTTTCATTGCAGAAATCAAAAATCCTCCCCTGGGAAATTTCCATGTGTGGAAATTGCATGTTAGGTTAAAAAACATTTTGATGTAAAATTCCTGGCCAGCTCTAATTATTAAAATCCAAGGTGAAATCATTAGAATCCACGAGAACTATGTACCAGTTTCTTACTTGTGCCCTACCTGGAAACCAATATCAAAAACACAGTGATTTCATATAAGTAATCTTAAAAAATGTTTCTTGATTTAGATCCTTCAGCCATATTTACCACTTGTCTTCCATTCAGACTACTGCACCTGACAGCACAGTTTGAGGAGGAGGTGAGCAGCCAACAGTAGTGAAAGAACAGGGACCATTTAGAAAAGCTGGACATATAAAAGACCATAGGGCCAGTTGGGATGCACCCGAGGGTGCTGAGGGCTGTTGGCTGATGCGATTGCAGAGCCACTGGCTATCATCTTTGAAAACTCATGGCTATCAGGAGAGGTTCTGAATGATTAGAAAAGGACAAAAATATTCCCATATTTAAGAAAAGGAAACAGGAGGATCTAGGGAACTACAGACTGGTCAGCCTCACCACAGACCATGGAAAAATCATGGAGCGGATCCTCAAGGAATCCATTTCTAAGCACTTGGAGGAGGAGAAGGTGATTAGGAACAGTCAGCATGGATTCACTAAGGGCAAGTCATGCCTGACCAACCTGATTTTCTTCTATGATGACATGACTGTCTCTGTGGATGTGGGAGAGCAGTGGATGTGGTGTACCTTGATTTTAGCAAGGCTTTTGATACCGTCTCCCACAACAATCTCGCAGGCAAGCTAAGGAAGTACGGGATGAATAAATGGACTGTAAGGTGGATAGAAAACTGGCTGGAGCACTGGGCTCAGAAGGTAGTAATCAACAGCTCAATGTCTACTTGGCAGCCAGTATCAGGCAGAGTATCCCAGGGGTCAGTTCTGGGACTGTTTTGTTCAATAGCTTCATCAGTGACCTGGAAGATGGCAAGTGCACCTTCAGAAAGTTTGCGGATGACACCAAGCTGGGGGGATCAGTAGATATGCTGGAGGGTAGAGCTAGGAGTAACCTAGACAAATTGGAGGATTGGACCAAAAAAAATCTCATGAGGTTCACCAAGGACAAGTGCAAAGTTCTGCACTTAGGAAGGACCAATCCCATGGTACAAGCTGAGGGTTGACTGGCTGAGCAGCAGCTCTGCAGAAAAGGACTTGGGGGTTACAGTGGACAGTAGGCTGAATATAAGCCAACAGCATGGCCTTGTCGCAGAAAAGGCTAATGGCACACTGGGTTGCATTGGCAGGTGTGTTGCCAGCAGGTCAAGGGAAATGATTATTCCCCTATACTCAGCACTGGTGAGGCCAGATCGGGAGTATTGTGTTCAGTTTTGGGTCCCCCACTACAGAAAGGATGTGGGCAAATTGGAGAGAGTCCGGCAGAGGGCAACAAAAATAGTGAAGGGTTTGGGGCACATGACTTATAAGGAGAGGCTGAGGGAACTAGACTTATTTAGTCTAAAACAGAGAAGACTGAGAGGTGATTTAATAGTAGCCTTCAAGTACCTGGAGGGGGGTTTTGAAAGAGGATGAAACTAGACTGTTCTCAGTGGTGGCAGATGACAGAACAAGGAGCAATGGTCTCAAGTTGCAGCAAGGGAGGCTTAAGTTAAACATTAGGAAGAATTTTCTCACTAGGATGGTAGTAAAACACTGGAACAGGTTACCCAGAGAGGTTATTGACTCTCCAGCCATGGAGTTTTTTAAAGACCCAGCCAGGCAAAGCCTTGGCTGGGATGATCTAGTTGACGATAGTCCTGCTTTGAGCAGTGGGTTGGACTAGATGACCTTCTGAGGTCCCTTCCAGCCCTCATTTTCTATGATTCTATGATTGTTAATGTCTTTACTTTTATCAAGTCAACTACTTAGAATACTGGAGGAAAACAGAGGTATTCAGCCGCATTAGTCTGAAGTCAGGCAGAAAATAAGGCAGGGTAGCACCTTAGCCTGAGTCCAGACGAGCGCGGACATGCGGCATGTGGTGCCACAGACCCATCTGCAGTGCTACATACTGCGCATGCAGGTGTTCCCCACGCTGCTACCTTGCAATGCAGGGGGGTGGGGGTCGACCCCAGGATATTCCAGGGCCAAAAATACCCACACCTTAAAAAAGCAGGGTGACACACATAGCATTATGCACGGCCCAAAACCAGCCCTGGCCTGCCGGAACCATGCTCCAGCTGCCAGCCAGGCTCCTAGCTGCAGGAGTAATGTGGCTGCAGCTACCCAAGGCCCCCAGGACCCCAAGTAAGACTGCTGGAGCCAGTGCAGTTACTGACCCCAACCTCCCCTACCCCATCCAGGGTAACCTGCTATGCCCCAGAGGGCTCAAGGCACAGGCATTCCCTGTGGACAAGTAGCAGCGGCACAAGGGAAACAAACATCCATGCTCATGTGGATGCAGACTTAGAGACTAACCATTTCATAGAGGCAAGAGCTTTCATAGGCCACAGCCTACTTCATCTGATCCTAGGAAAGTTGTTACTGGAGGAAAATATTAATTGATTAAATTATTTTTTGAATACAGCTGACTAAAAAATAGTGCAAAATTGCTAAAAATTTACTCAGCAACTAGTGGCATAATATACTGAATGTGATTGCTGAATACATTTTGGCTACGTTTGTCAGTAGAGATATGGATTATGAATACATACAGTAATTTATTATTTTTATATTTTATATTGAAAATCCTAAAGATCCAGTAGGAAGTATGCACCTGCATAGCTTCAGCACAACTGCACTAATTTACAACAACATAAATAACAATGTTGGTTTATAGTATCATTTTAAGGTTTTAGTCAAAATTAAACTTGATGAGAACAGGCATGAAATGGTTAATGCTAGCTGAACTTCCTAAAAAAAACCCAACCCCACTTCTGTGTCCTTTGGAACCTGACCTGAACTCACAAGCGAAGTCTTTCATTCTGCACTAAACTAGACTTTCTGAAGTGGACACCCAAATGAAGTGGATTTATGACTTGCAACTCCTGATCTGAATTTTAGAACTTTGGGCAATTTATACTTCCAGTGTAACTGCAATAGGGAGCATGCACATGTCTGGATAAATGAGTATATTACTAAAACACCACTGAATGTGGATTGTAAAAGAAAAATATGTTTTCCACACTGTTTTGGACTGTTTATTTCTATATCCTTTAGCAAGAATTTAAATGTATTTCTGCTTCCATTTCCACTGAGATTTATTTCCATCAGAGAAAATCATTGTTATCTTCTACTTCTTACATTCAACATTAATGCCTGAGACTTTAATATAGATACTTTAAAGCACTGTGTTATTTTTGTAACAAGGGATTGTTTATGTTCCTAGACTTACTCAGATTCTTCCAGATACCATTCACTTAAATCCATTGTGGATCTCCCTTATGAAAAATTAGTCAAATTTCAAATACTGAAAAGCATGTCCTGCATGTCTATGATTTAATCACTACAGCAATCTTATAAATCTCTATAACAAAGGGGATGTATATGTAGGTCACAGTGTTTGAATAATTTTTTTTAAGTCTGACTGTACATGATGGCATGTGCAGAATTACCTTTGACAGTTTGTAGCTAACTCTCATTGTGCTAGTGAATCTGGGTCGGCTCAGTGCTATTATGTTGCTTTCTGTTACTTTACAAGGAAAAAGTATCTTCAGTCAGATTTTTGGAATGTGTGTTCCAGATGGATAAGGGGAGGTTGTAAACTATGTTATATATTTTTAATATCTTTTTTCCAGTTTATCAACAGAGAATAATTTGAAATTGGAAAGAGTCTATAAAACTCAAAAAAATTAGATTTTGCTCATAGTAGCTATAGGTAAAAACATTCAACCTACAACAGAAAAACAACATTTAAAAATATTTTTGGCCAGATCCCAATTTCATTGGAGTCAATGAAAAATACCCTCTCTTTTGTGAGCGAAGCTGTCTCTGTTTTGGTATTAGACTTCTCAAACTACAACAGGCCAGTAGAGATAAGAGTCACTGTGATTGGTTTGTTTCCCTAACTATATCAGCAGAGCACAAAACCTAGAGTTTGGGTGCATCTATGCGAGACACTAACTGTGCAGTAGCCTAATTTTACTGCACAGTAGCATGCAGAGCAAACCCTGTGCTTATATGCTACTGTGTAGTAGTATTAGGCTATTGCTCAGTTAGCATCATTAAAAAGCTGTGCACCGGTGCTACTGTGCAGTAGCGCCAGTTACTGAGTATTGATTTAGTATTTGGTTATCCAAGTACTAAACTTAATATGCCATAACTACGGTGGATTAATGAAAGTGTAGACACGCCCACTGGGGTAGCTGATTGCATCACCTCTGGAGGTAGCTTATTCCACAGTCTGGACACCCTAACTGTGAAGAAGTTCTTCCTAGTGTTAAGCCTGAAATGATCTTCTAGGAGTTTATGGCCATTAATCCTGGTTTTCCTCAAGGGTCCCCTGGTGAACACTTGTTCACCAAGCCCTTGATGTATTCCCTGACATAGCTGTAAGACGCTACCAAGTCCCCTCTCAACCTTCTCTTTTTTAGGGTGAACAGACCCAAGTCCTTCAGCCTCTCCTTGTATGGCTTGCCTTGCAAGTCTCTGATCATACAGGTGTCTCTTCTCTGGACTCTCTCAAGCTTTTCCACATCCTTGTTGAAGTGTGGCACCCAGAACTGGATGCCGTACTCCAGCTGCAGTCTCACCAATGCTGAGTAAAGCAGAAGAATCACTTCCTTGGTTTTGCTTGAGATGCATCAGTTGATGCATGCCAGAGTATTGTTTGCCCTGCTGGCCACGGCATCACACTGACAGCTCATGTTCATACTATGCTCTATTAGTACCCCTAGGTCCCTTTTATTTGTGGTGCTAGTCAGTTTGGCACAACTGAGCGTGTAAATATGTTGCAGATTGTTTGTCCCCAGATGGAGCACTTTACACTTCTTAATGTAATGTTGAACTTCATCGGGTTCCAATCCGCCCAACTTGCCAGCCTGTCTAGGCCCACCTGTATTTGCAGCCTATTTTCAAGTGTGACCATGCTTCTTTATAACTTAGTATCATCCATGAACTTGGCCAGTGAGCTCTTCACCCCCACATCCAAATCATTGATAAGGGTGTTGAAAAGCACTGGACCAAGCATGGACCCCTGAGGGACACCACAGGCCACTTCTCATGAGGATGACACAAATCCGTTCATTAGAACTCTCTGAATCCTACCCCGCAGACATCTTCCTACCCACCTAACTGTCAAGCAGTTAAGCCCGCGATCCTCCAATTTTCCTGTGAGAACATCATGGGATACCAAATCAAAGGCCTTTTGGAAGTCTAGGTATACAGTGTCAACCTCCTCTCTCTTATCCAGGTGGTGAGTTACTTGGTCATAGAAGGAGATGAGATTGGTAAGACAAGACCTGCCCCCAATGAAGCCATGCTAGCTATTTTTCAGAATCTTACCTTCTGCAAGCGTATCTCACATAGATTCCTTGATGAATTTTTCCAAGATTTTCCCTGGGATAAAAGTTAGGCTATTTGGCCTATAGTTGCCTAGGTCCTCTCTCCTCCCCTTCTTGAAGATGGGCACAACACTGGCCCTCTTCCAGTCTCTTCAGGGACCTCCCTTGAGTGCACAAGTTTTGGAAGATTTTCACCAGAGGACTCACAATGACTTTGGCCAGCTCAGGGGCAACACATAGGGGGTGCACACAGGTGCACGCGCACCCTCTGAGCATGGCAGTGCATCCCCTGTAAAAAGGCACCACTGACACTGTCAGCGGCACCTGCGGGTGGTCCGCAATTCCCGCTGGCCGCTGCTGCTGGCAGCTGTGGGTGGTCACCGATCCTTGGTCAGCACTCTCCACACATCCCTGCCCGCCACCGACAGTGCCACCGGCAGCTGCAGGAGCTCCCCTGCTTACCACCGCCACATTCCCCCCACCACTGGGGGCACGTGCCGTTAATAGGCCAGCTCCTTCAGCACTTTCAGATGAAGTTCATCCGGTTCTGCTGACTTATGTTTACATTTTCTAACTGATCACACTCCAGCTCAATGTCAACAGTAGGAAGGCGTTCATTCCCACCATGTGCATTTTGAACCTTATCTAGTATGATTTTCCCCTTAGTCTGGTGAAATAACAAAGCAAAGTAGTCATTCAGGAGTTCAGTTTTCTCCTGAGTGTCAGTAACCAGCTGTCCTGAGTTATTAAGCAATGGCCTCACACTTCTATTTGTTTTCCTCATGTTCCCTACATACCTAAAGAAGGACATCTTATTGTCCTTGATTTCTATTGCTAGTTTAAATTCAGTTGCTGTTTTAGGCTTTCTAATCTGCTCCCTACAAGTGCAGGCCATTCTTATATAGTCCTCCTTGGGGACTGTCCCATGCTTCCATTGTTTATATATCTCTTTGTTCTTTTTCAAGAGGACCGTGATACCCCTATTCAGCCAAGAGGGCTTACCAGCCCTTCTGCTACCATTCCTCTGCATGGGGATGGACTTCTTTTGTGCTTCAAGGATTGTGTCCTTGAGGAACAACCACTGTTCATGCACTCCTTTTACCTTCAGTCCCTGGTCCTGCATTGCTTCCCCTACTATTGCCCTGAGCCTATTAAAAATCACTTTTTTGAAGTCCACAACTTCGACCCTGTGAGCTGATTTGCCTGCCTTGTGACAGACAGTGAACATGATGGCTTCATAGTCTCTGTCACCCAGGCTACACTCTATATTCAAGTCACTCACCAGATCGTTTCCTTTGGCCAAGACCAAGTCTAGGAAAGCACCACCTCTGGTTGGCCTGTGCACTTCCTGAGTCAGGTAGAGCTCTTCGATACAGGTCAGGAAGCAATGTGACTGGTCCGTCTTAGCTGAGTGTTCCTCCCAAGAGATGTCTGGGTAATTGAATTCACCCATGGTGACCGTGTCTTGTGCATGCATGCCCTCTGCCAGTTCTTGAGAGAATTCCAGATCAAGCTCCTCCCCCTGGTTTGGTGGTCCGTAGTATACACCTACAGTTAGGTCTCTCTCACTGCATCCCCCACAACCCTCCATTGTTTGAGAGTTTCAAGCAGAGCCAATGTTGGCCTCCAAGAAGGTGTACTGCTCCCTCACATAGAGAGCTACACTTCCACCTTTCTTCCCTACTCAGTCCCTTCTGTGCAGAGTGTAGTCCTCTATGGCTACGTTCCAGTCATGTGAGGAATCCCACCATGTCTCCGTAATCCCTAATAGATTGTAATCACACTTGCTTAAACTCTCACCAAGTTGCTCACAGAAGTATTAAATGACTAAATGCTTAAACAAGTATTAAATGACTATGCAGTAACCAATGATTTTATCAGCAATCAGTGTTTTTACCAGAGATTTTGTGATTTTTTTAGCAGAGAATTTGGTATTTTTTTTCATACCCACCAATGCTACATCACCATAGCAACGAGCTATGGTGACATGGCATCTCATGTAGACAAGCCCACTAACACAAAATGATCTTCCTGCTCTTTAGAGAGTCCCACCTATTTTTCTAAAAATCCAGGTGTACTTAGTGACCCACACACTCTGATGTAAGGATTCAAAAGTTTCCTGAAAGTTTCTAACAAGCTGCTGACATGAGCAGATTAACAAGAGAACACTACAACCCAGTTGTGGTCACATATGAATTGAAACTATAGTTCAACTGAAACTCTATCACCTAATGTTTTTCATTAAGAATTGGGGAAAGGAGGCAGAAGACAAACAGCAAAACAGAATCCTTTATAAAACCAAACCAAACTTTATTTAACTAGGACATCTCCCGTGTGCTCTGTTAGGCTAAATAACATGCAATGCCATGGATTTAGATTAGAGGCGGGCAATTATTTCAGGTGCAGGGGCACTTAATGAGTTTTGGCAAGCCATCAAGGGCTGTATGACAGGCAGCCAGAGGCAGATAAATATTAATTTTATAATTTTTTTAGGGGCCCCATGGTCTGGATAGAATGGTCTGGTGGGCTACATCTGGCCCATGGGCCGCATTTTGCCCACCCCTGATTTAGATAGTGATTGTGGATTATTTAAAAACCTTCCTGCAAAATTTTGGTTCATGAAAGCACTTTGTAAAACTGGGTATATTGTATCACAGGGCACAGCTGGAAATAGAATGAGTCACTTAGTGTAAACTATGCTGTAAAAAAAATTAGTCTTGAAATTACAGCCTAGAGTTTAAACTCTTTAAAATATTCCTTTGCTGAACTGATTGCAAGAATTTATGATCGTGTATAGAGTCTCCTTGCAATTTAGCTAATTTTTATGCAAGGTATGAGAGTATATAGGAAGCAGTTAGAAAATAGGCCACTGAACTAGAATTATTCAAATCTGCTGCAGAAAGGAGAAATACAAATAGACTTTTCCAGCACAAGAATCAGAAATTAGTGTAGCAATTTCTAGAGGAGTAGCAAATCAAAAATGTGTAAATGGCTAATATCTATGTACCCTGGGTTCATGAGCATTAGGGAATTAGAATTTTTTTTAAAGACTTAGAAATTCCCTTTAAAATAGTTGAACTTGTTCAAACCTTCCCACAACTGATATTATATAAGAAGGATAAGCCCAATAAGACAAAGTATTTTGAAAATTATCCAGGGCAGCACAGTTATGCTAAATATATAGGGCCAGATTTAAGACCTAAAGATGCAAATAAAGCACCTGGTGGGACTTCCCATGGGAATTGTGCATCTAGGCACTTTCGAAAAACCTCATTAGTTACTTATGTTCAGTGTTAGTATTAATTTAAAAATTTGAGCCATATATTCTATATCTCCACTGTCCTACAACTGTGCAATCATTTACACTTGGGTGATGTGTGTGGTAGCATTTTATAGATCAGTGCTTCTCAAAGCGGTGGTCCACGGACCGGTGCCGGTCCACAAGCCACCGGTCACCAATCTGCAGTGAGTTGCCAGGAAAGAAAGAAATATATTTTCAGAAGCATAACATTGATATGTCATAGCGCCACAGTTCATATGTTCCAACACTCCAGGTGACGTCACATCGTGCAAGGTGAGGAAAGAGAAAGAAACAGCCGGTCACGCATTTGTGTAGCACTGTTACATGCAGTTGCTGCCACCGGCTGAACTGGAAACCGGTCCCTAGCCCACTGGAAAAAAAATTGCCAGTCCATCACATCAGATAGTTGAGAAGCACTGTTATAGATGGTTTTCACAGGCACAAGGCACACAGTTGTGGAAAGTCAGGTCCCCAATCTCTTAACAAGCTCATTTAAGTTCAGCAAATTAGTAAGTATAATTCCCTCCACAAAAAATTTGGAAAATGGTTTAAATTCTTCCACTTCACTACTGCACTTCGCTATTCTTTTCAAAATGTTCTTGGGTGCTAGAAAAGAAATGCCAAGTTGTCCAGGAATTAAGCATTGCAATTATGAAATAACTTCCCCATGAACAAGAAATGAACAGTGCATTTATTGGGCATTATGACACTAGGTATTTGACTGTGCCTAATGTTGTTCTTTATTATGTTCAGTAGTGCCAACAATGTATTTTATTAAAAATATCTTGTATGTATATAAAAATATGGTTTTGTCATAATATAGCAGCCTGTACCAAACATCTGTCCACTCACATCCTTACTTTTCTATGAATACTTTCTTCAAAGCATACACTGCCGGATTGTACTGGGTGCCACAAAGCAACCTGAGCTTGAAAATATCCATGAAGTATGCATATAGAAATACTTATTTGGGACTCTGTATCAGGCCTTTTGGAAGTTAAATCTAATGAATATTTAGGCTCTGATCATTTAAGTAATTCAGGAAGCTTGCAGTGAATTGCTCTAGTACAGTGAAATATTTATTTATAAAAATGTCACTTAACTCAGTTCACCATTTAGCTGGCTGCCAAAGTTATTCACATAATCACAAATGTAAAACAACATGGGTGTAAGCGGGGGACTGACTAGTGGCAACAAATCAGTTGAGTATGAACCAGTATGTAGCATAGTAACATCATTGGTGACTCTTCTAAAAGTTCATGTAGATGTATTGGTTTCACTGTAGGAGCTTTTTGTTGAACAGTGCCAAAGCCTACAAATACGTTCTGAAGATGGCTGTAACAGGGGGCCTGCTTGGGCCGATCTCCGTGGCCCGCCCACCTGTTCCCGGGCCAACCACCCGCCTTCTTGTCCGCCACGCCTTAATGTTAATTGATTAATTCATTGATGTCAAATAAGTGGGCCATTTTGCTGCCCCGATGCCAGGGGGCGTTCTCTGCGGCTCCTTTCCTCCCCTCTACCGCAGCCCAAGCCTCACAGATGGCATCTTGATGTTCACATAATCACTGGCCCCCCACACTGGGCCCCAGAATCATCCTAACAGGACCCCTCCATGATCCCTCCATACAGGTGGCCTCTCTGCCTTCATTCAGGCTACCTAGCCCCCGAAACTATTTTCCCCTCTCGGGTGTGGTCCCCCTGGGACCTCTGGCTACCAGCCCTGGCCCACCTCCAGGCCAGTCAGGACCCCAGACCCCCGGCTCTTGGGCGTCCCTCGCGGTGGGCCCCTGGCCCTTTTGACCATCCTGGTCCTGGCCCCAGCATGGGCCAGTTGAGGGTACTCTCTTGTTCAGGTCGGGTCTCTAGCCCCTCACTCTCTCCAGGGGTCTGCCCTCTGGGCCCTTCACACAAATGCAAGAGGTACCCACCCGGTGGTGGGGGCTAGGGGTTAAGGCACCCCGACCCGCCTTTCACCGGGGTGGTAACTGGCCTAGCATTTCCTGGCGGCTCCCGCGCCACTGAGAGCCCCACCAGGCCACCCACTCTCAGCAGGGTGCAGGTTTAGGTCATGCCCAGGACCAGGAGCCTCCTTACCATCCCCTACACTCCTCCCTTACCTCCAGCTGAACTCAGCAGCCTTCCAGCCAGGCGATGTTGTTGCCTGGCCTCCAGCAGCAAAACTGCCCTGTTTATATAGACAGCCCCTGACTCCAAAATGGCTGCCCTCATCAGGCACCTGGTGCCTGCCAGCACCAGGCCCTTGAAGTGGCAGACACACACAGTGCCCTGCCACAATGGCAAACAAATAGAGTCCTATACCTATAAACAGAGTCTGCATACTTCATACTCCTGTTGATTTTAGAAAGGAAAGGACTGGACTAATTTAATTATTACAATAAATATTAAACCAAATGTTCAAAGATTCTAGTCATAACCTGTTTAGCTGAAAACCCACTCGTATTTTTTGGAGAAGTGGAAAGCAATAGTTAGAAACTAAATACAAAATAATAACATGTTGAGTCTACATTGTAGATGCTACTCGGGTCATTGAACTATTGGTATCATTTACTCCTTAGCTTAAGCGACAGAAGTTTGTTCAGTGGAGCTAAAGAATTCAACAGAGATGACAAACCCTATAAATGTCAGTAGTCTGCCTTGTGGTGGGATTTCTTTTTTTCAGTATGCTTTTTTTTTTTTTTAAATCTAGGAAGTTATATAAAAAAACATTTTAAAAGAACATTGTTGAGGTTGCAAATACAATAATTAAAACATTAGAAAATGCTAGAATAGCGGTTACCTGTGTGACCTTCATTCAGGCTTCTTGTGGGCACACATTTGACTACAATCTTTAATCATGTGATTATGTACTGCTTTCTACACAGGACTCCAGCCTCAGTAGATGTCCTGGGCAGACCTACCTTGGAAAAACTTTCAAACAATTCTTGAGTGCAGGGGATGAATCAGAAGTATATGGTAAAATGAATTACTGTTTGCAGGAGTCATTGATTGCAGGAATGGTTTAGTTGGAAGGTATTTAGTGAATGAGACAGGAGACTAGGAAAAGTAATGATGGATTGGGGGTTAAGGCACTTTATTACTGCCCCAGGGACCTGGATTCTATACCTGTTTCTACTACAGAACTCCCATGTGAGCAAGTCAAACACACATTTCAGAGCTGACCGCCAACTGTTCCTCACTTTCTTGCTGCCCAATTAGAAAACTGGGTCCTGATCTGCAGAAGAGTTAGGTTGTAGCTGTGTTGGTCTAAGGTCTAAGGACATAGGCAGACAAATATCCATCCAGGAAGAGCACACACCAACTGCTGAAACTTCCTTAGCCTGACGAAGGGTTTTTGAACTCGAAAGCTTGCTTAATAACTATTCTCCAACTATTTGGGTTCGTCTAATAGAAGATATCAGATTCACCCAAGGAACCTTGTCTGCAGAAGAGTTAAGCATTCACCACTGCACTTGAATTCAATGGAAACTGTCCTTGAATATATACAGTTCCCTAGGAAAAAAAAAACAGGCCTAAAGCAGCTCAAATTGAGCAGCCAAAGTGAATTAATACTTTTGACCTTCACCTCTTTATAGCCCTAGCTGTAAAATGGGAATGTCATCCTTGCACCTCAGGGAAGTATTGTGAATTTCATGTTTGCAAAGTTTTCAGATTCTGTGCTTGTGGACATCAAAAAAGCCTGTTAGAAAATCTTATTATTTCTTCAGAGAGGCTTTGAATACTGTGCAGTAAACATTGAATAATAGAAATGAGACAAAATATTAAATAGCTGGTCATTAACAGTTAGCAGGTGTGTGGGAGCAGCAGCCGGCGCTGCAGGGATGGCTGCACTCCCCTACTCCCAGCTTTGCCCCACCTCCACCAAGACAGGCCAACCATGACACAGAAACAGCAGCCGGATGCTTTTTGAAGTCCCTAAATCAGATTAGAACCCCTCCCACCCACCCAGCTCAGCACCCCATTTCTTCCCCTCCCTTTCCATTCCCCCACTCACCTGCCACTGCTCAAGCCAATGCACAAGCCAATGCAGCTAGCGCAGCTGGGGACAGGGGTAGCAGTGGCATCAGGCTGGGTCGCACTCCCTGAGCCTGCTCTCAAGCTGGCAGTGTTCCCCAGGGGGACTGGAGAAGAATGAGGAACCTGCCCACTGGTGTCACAGCCCCTGTCCCAGACTGAGCCTGGGCCCTTACGTAGCCCAGCTGGAGTGAGGCAGGAGCAGCTTTGGCAGCAGTGGACTAGGGAGAGAAATGGGAGGAAGAGGAGGGGACATGCTACTGAGCATGGAGGGGAAGAGAGAGGCAGACTTCAAAGAACTCCCAAGCTGCTGCTCTCACAACATAGTCTGAAACAGAGCTACAACCATACCACTACGCCCCCTCTGGATCTGCCCAATTATTTTAAAATGATTTGCTGTATGTAATTACATTTATTTTGAAGCTGGTGTACTTGAATTACACAGATGTCAGAAGGTTTCACTGTAGCTTTAGTTTGTTTGCTGATAAATATCATATAGCCAGTGATTTTTATGTAATAGTCCTATAAATAAATCTCTTGCAAGAAGACAGATACACAACAGTGAAATACTGATGCAAGTTTTATAGGAAGTAGATATCTTTTCCAATGTTCAGCAGATACAGATATGTATTTCAGTGGTATTCTGGGATAATATGATAAAACCGTTACAGCCTTAACTGAATTAACACTTCCAAAATCATAATGGCTCCATCTGCCAGACAACTTGCTCCCAGCCACATTGTTGTTCAACTTCTTCCCTTATTTGTAATGTTTGAGATCATATTCCACCTTTTACCAGCTGTGAAAATGCTTCATCTTGCCACTGTAAACTTGGAAAGGAGGCACACCACTTAAAATATTTTCCTTCATGTTTTGTGTGTTAAGGTTATTCCCACAGTTTACTACAGTTCTGAACTATTTTACAATTATCTGACAGAAACATTTCATCTCTAGTAACTTGAGGCCCATATGAAGAAAACACAGGCAGGCTATCCATTGACTTCAGTGTATGATCTTCACCACCAGGCATAATTGCCTAAATTCTCAGAAGAGTCTGGTCTTTAATGTGTACTTTTACTGATGAAGCAATAGATGCACTATGAGTACAAATTGCTTTTCTACATTAAACTTAACGGCAGGAGACTGGCAGATGGAAGTGGAAGGGAAAGATAAGTTAAAAACTGCTTTTATGGCTGCAGCTATTAATATCAAGGGATATAAATTGGTTAAAAGGAAAACAGCCTTAATGGTATGTTTCAGTCACTCACTCATGCTCTTTTCCCTTATCCAGCAAAGGTATTACAATATTTTGCAAGACTTCTAAAACATCAGAGGGAGACACAATTTGTTTTCAGTGTACTAGAAGCACACGTGCTACAGTTAAAACAGCTCAGCATTCTTCCCAAACTCAAGTAATACACGCAACACTTAGAAATACCATATCTACTCAAATCTAAGACAAGGGTTTTTTCCCCCAGTCAGCATGGGTGGGAGCCTCGTCTTTGAGTCAAGTACCGGTCTAAGTCAAGCGGCTGTTGTGGCCCTGATCTGAGCCAGGGGCTGAAGCTAAAGATGAGATGCCATTTGCTTCAGGCCAGGGTAGCTGGTGTGGCAGGAGATGGGTGCACGGGGAGATCAAGTGGTGGGGCTGCAAAGTGCAGAGCAGATGGAAAAGACCATGCAGTGCGGGGAAGGTGTATGGGGGAAGCACACAGTGGTAAGCACAGGGGAGACCATGAAGCCTGCCCTCCCCCTGTTTATGTTCAGCCCCAGCTAGAAAGCTCCGACTCCCCCCCACATTCCCTCCCCCACCACCACCTGGGCCCAGAGTTGTCACCACTGTTTCTTCCTGGCTAGGCTGGTCCAGGGCCACTGCCAATGACTGCCCCAGACCCAGAGCTATAGCCAGAGCTACCCAGAAGGTAAGCAGTGGAGAAAAGGTGTGAGGGGAGGCAGGCAAAGGCACAGGGGTGAAAGGGGCAGGGAGCAGGCACTGTAGGGGCAAGTGGCAGGAGGGAGAGATGGCAGGAGGGACAGGTGAATGGGAGGAAGGCAGTCAGGGGGCGGAGGGCAAGTGGCAGTGGGACAGGCGACAAGGGGACAGGCATGCAAGGTCAAGAGACAGGAGTCTAGCTGCCTGTGCCCCCACCATTGCATTCCCCATCACAGTGGAGGGAGGGGGTGCAAATTTAAGATGATTTCCCAATAATTAGATTCTATACATGGAAAAACTTTCAACAAATTTATAATTGTCCATGTACCAAATCTAATTATTAGGGATTTGTCTTAAATTCAGAGTTGTCTCAAATTCAAATAAATACGACATGCATAACATGTGAGCAATGCCAGGAACTCTAACATTCTTTTCCCGTTAAGATAATTTAGTATTTATTTATTTGTATTTTTTATTAGCAGACCTGAGTGTGTTATTTGCCGTAAGTCTTTACTAATTTCCATATGAAAGTAAAATTGTCCATAGTCCCTAATCCTTGATTTAGGCTTGATCAAGACAACTAAAGAAAATCTCTTTTCCTGATCACTGAAATTACACACCCCACATTCCTTTTCCTTAGTACATGGTGTCTATCCATATGTAGTATCTAAAGATCAGGAGTTGCATTGTTGCTGTAGAAATGCTTGGATGCTTCTGAGTACTGCTCTACCTTTATCCCAACTGTCATAACCCAATGATTTTAAGTGCCTCGGCACGATGGAATTTTCCCACCACATGAGAGTCTCTGTGCACAGCAAAAGTTTTCTGTTGCAATAGAAAACTCCGGTGCAAAAGAGTTCCCGCCATTCGTATGCAAATGTGTGTCCTATCATTGACCGATTCTATATTATTCCTACGTGGCGGCTAGCGACTGGCTTGTTAGCCGTATAAAATTCTGTGCGACTTCCGCCCAAGTCGGAGAACTTTGAGCACGCTGCAGAGTGACTTAAGAGAATTCTTGACTCATGGCAGAGCGAATTGATAGCCTGATCAACTATCGATTTTTCTCCCCATCACTGAACGCTATCCCTCGGCGTACCCCTTTTCCTGCATGCCTGGTTCGTTTACGGATTCACTGGCCCGGGTTTTTGCCAGCTGGAGCAACTCGTGTAATTATTTAAGCGATCGGACCACCTGCGTCGCGGCTACTAGCGGCGTAAGTAAAGCCTTTTTGCAACCAATACATTTTGTCTGCCTCTCCATTCACCAGCCCGCCCAACGGCCGAGCAATTTGTAGATCACCTCAAGTCGGCTCCGGCCGTCTGAGACACCAACCATATGGTTAGTCCAGGAATCGCTTGTGGTTTAGTGGTCTAATCCTTGTCTGTGACACAGAAGATCCTGGTTCAATTCCCAGATGCTTATACAAAAATACAGCCCTGGAGGCACGAAATGTCTGGACCCAGTCTGGCCTTTGGATTCTGTCTCAGTGGCGTAAAGGAGGGATGGAAGGTCTGGGCATCCTCCACTCTTCCCAAAACTGCCTAGGCACATGCATCAAAGGTTTGGGTGACCTCTCATGCATACACCATGATCTGGAGGGATCAATGGTTGCCAAACAGTTGGTCCAGTACATGATATCACCCAAAAAATCCTTGCCTCTCAAGTAAATCTTGGATCATCACAGCTACATCGCTCCATCCCTATCATTACAGCTGCCCATTCTCAAACTGCGAGGGAAAAAATATGCTAAAAAAATATATATCCTGTTTCTGTAAGACAGAGGTAAAGGTGTCAAAAGTGACTATGAGTTGGTGAAGTAGTCTGACAATCTCCCAAACAGTTACTGACTACTGGTACTGTACCAGTGTCATGAATGACAAAGGAGAGCTCTAACATAAACAAAGAAGCCAACTTTTATATACTTGATCATCACAAACACTTGTAAAGCAAACAAAAAAGACCCTGATTAGGCTTGAGGTAAAGGGATCTCAGTCAATGAGTTCTACTTGAGAAATTATCCAAAAATATTTCATCTGAAGGAAAATATGAGCCTGGCCCCTGAACTACTGTCAAGAAATAGTTCTCCTGAGAGATTTGCTATCTAAGCAGCAGGGATTTGGTCTAACCACTGCCCCTAGTGACTTTTCATAATAAATTGTTATTCTTTACTTATTGTCTTACTTCTAGCTTCTGCCTTATGTTTCCCAAATATATCAGGCTGTAAACAGAAAAAAAAACTTAGTTCTGGGTGCAACGGAGAGTAAAGTGTTGTACAACTATAAATTATACAAAATCACTTTAAAAGCTGTTCCATTAAAGGATGCAAAGTATATGCTATATACCAGACATTACACCAACAATTTTAGATTAGATACTTGTATGAATAAAATAGCACATATAAATATGCTAGCAAAGCTAAGGCTAGGAAATGTGCTAATTAGCACAAGGCTAAGGGTTCACTTCATAAGTAGTTGGATGTAAGTAGGAATTTCTTCAGCACACCCACTTCTTGTTGCAACAAATTGTGGTGCTACAAACAACAGTATTTGGAAGTCACATTTTTGGATCCAACAGTACCTGGATATTCACGGTCTGAGTTAACTGGAAGCTTTATCATTTGAACTAAGGAAGGTAGACCTTTGTGCGAGATCACAACACGATCATAAATGTAAGTACAAATACAAGCAGCCAGTAAATTCTCATGTAGTCTGCACTTAACAAAATGCAGGACTTTTTACAGGAGACAGATAGGTCACTAGTCTATTCCACTGTGGTAAGTGTGGGGTAGAATGGCTAAAAAAGTAAAATTCACTAGAAAAAAAATAATAAAAATTAAGAGCAATTTATTTATTGTGACTTGCACAACTGGAAGAGAAAATAAGCAGGGCAGATTTGTTCTTTGGTTCATCAAGTCCTGTAGCATCTCCTTCTGAGAAAGAACAGCAAAACCTAATACTGCCTCTGGTCCATTACTATCTATTTAAACAGTATTATTCTTGAAGGAAATTACTTCCTGATTAAAGTGGTGGTCAGCTTTTATCCTGGAGTATGAGATTTCTTAACCTTTATTTGAACATGTCTTACTGGAGGCCTAAATTACATGCAATGCAAGTGTCACTGTGGTGCAATTTTTAATTTACAGCAAGGCTGTTCAAATGGGAGTGCATGATTCTGCACACAGTCTGCAAGGGGTCTGCCCACAAGCTGTTAACAAGCAACCTGCAGGCCCTGGCTGCTGCCTGTCCCACTGCTGTATGGTGGGAAAGGATCTGGGGGGTCAGTTTGCCACCTGCGCAGCCCATGCAAAAGAGGGACCACCTGCCACTGCAGTTCATGCAGTAGGGGTCAGAGGGGCTGGACACTGCCACCACCTCAGCCACACAACAGGGAAAGCCACTTGTTGCCACTGAGGCCCTTTGCGGGGTGTGGAGCAGCCATGTACCACCATCACAGCCCACTCAGCGAGGGGCAGAGGATGCCACAAACCACCAATGGGAGGTGGGGGGGAGGCGGGGCAATGTGCCACCAGTGTTGCTCACAGTGTGCAGCTCATGCTGTGTGTAGCCTGACATTCAGGTCCCATGTTAGGCCTCTGGCCACACCAAAGTCAGACAACTCTGATTTAGAGAATCACATGCTATTTTACTACATGCCCAGAATGAAAGATGCTTATGGAGTGGATGAATTTTTTTTCTTCAACATTAATGTGGTCCCCTGTGTGTTATTTACTGCACATACCTCTAAACCCCACTCTGAAATCAAAATTATTAAATTCTCTTATGAACTTATCTACACTGTCTGTCAACTATGTACCTAAGTACCTGAGAGCATCACAAACTTTAATTAACTTATCTTAGAAATCCCTCCGTCACCATCACCACCACTAGTATTATTATTAACAACAATAATTCTAGTCAAGCACAGACACATTGGGCCCTTTTACATGTGCTCTGGGGGGCAGGGGGAGGTCAGCGGTTTAATTAGAGAGGCTCCAAGAGCCACTGTAATTAAAATGCTACCGCATCTCGTGTATTAGCATCTCAGCACTTAAAAATGGCAGTGGGGGGCACTTGAGCTAAAGCATGTTCGACAAGCTTTGGTTCAAGCGCCCCTGACATAATTTTTAAGCATGGGGACACTGGTACATGAGATGCAGGAGGCCGCTGGAGCACGATAATTGTTACGCTCCAACAGACTCGATTAATCAAGTCTGCTCCACCGTGCTGGAATTCCAGCATGTTGAAGCAGCCTCCACGCTTGTGTATAAGTGCCCATTGCTAACAGTATCTGTTAATTTCTGACTCCAACTTAAAAACATGGGGGCATGATTTTTCAGAGACTTTAGCATGTAACCTAATGATATATGTTCAGATTAGGATGCCCTTATACTACAGCTGTAGTTGTGACTTCTCAGCTCTTTTGCACATCAGAGTACGGAGTTTCAAGCTGGCTACTCAAACAATGTGGAATACATACTGGTCACTTGAAAGAGTTTTGTTTCAGCTATTTGCCCAGTGCCACACAGCAACTTTTTGGCAAAGGCAGGGACAGAATTCACTTTTCTTTTCCAGGGTGATATTTAATAACTTTAACCACAAAACTGTCCTTTTCTTGTAGCTTCCTGCTTTATTTACCACATACTTCCCAACTGCTACAACAAATGGGGGAGGCAACAGACTCCTTTACTACAGAGCCCTGACCCATTTCAAGAGCACAGTCCATCACATATACTAAACAAAGCAGAGGTCTTGCAGAGAAAATCATAAATCTGGCATTTCCTAACTTCTATATGATTTATTTGACGGCCTTAACTGTTTTAGGAAAGGGTTGGGATTGCTTTTTTTTTTTTTTTTGGGGGGGGGGGGAATTCCTCATTCTTCAAAAAATCTCAAACACCAGAAAAACAAAAATTTCTTCAAATGAAACCACACAGATATTCCCATTTTGAGATCTTCAGATCCACTGCAAAGTCCTCTACCATCTTATAAGGGAATAAACATCATAGGTGTGAAGCAGTCACAAAAGCAGGATGGAGACACATATTTTGACATTGTGATTACAGGTCTAGCTGTCTTGTTCTCCCAGCCACTTTGCATCCTCTTCTCTTCTTGTGCTCACTATCCATTATGTATTCACAAGTGCTTGACTATACTGCCCTCCAACTGCTGCCAAATCCCCCCACACCTGCTATCCTACTCCCATTACCCAGCTATTGCCTCCCCTGTCCTTCTCTACTTGCCTCTGTTCCAACTTCTTTATCATAGGACTCCTTGGACCACGGGTCAGTGGCTCCCATGCACCATATTTCCTCTTCCAGGGCTCCTCTGTAACCCAACAATGTGCTGTGGAGCATTCCCCCATGGCCACCACCCAGGAGCTCCCCTGTGGAACTCTTGGGCATGTCATCCCAGGGAGGAGTCCCTGGACCAGGGCTTTCCATGAAAGGGGTGGGGTTGGATGGCAGCCTGCCACACCACTCTGGGCCAGGAGGGCAACAGTCTCCCCATGCTGTCTGAGGTGGCATAGCTGGATCCCAAGTGGTCTTTGGTCCTGTGCTTAAACTCCTTATCTTGGTACTGTGACTTTCCCAGTTCTGTATCAGCATGTGCGGCCTCCTTCATAGAGCAGCTGGCCATCTGTAGAATTCGTTCTTGGATCTTCACAGTGCATTTCTGGGACTGAGAGGCGTATTTAAGTGCCATGATACTGTGGGTACAAGCAATTGCCAATCTGTCCATTCTAATGCCTCATATCGAGGGTCCCCTTTGGTCCTCATGTTGCCTCGTCACCAGCACCATCTACGTACATGACTCTGGCACTCTGTAGGTGTCCAGGTGACCATCCTGGGTCCAGCATCTCGGGCTCCATGACCAGGACTCCCACACAAATGCAGAGCCTGCAGACAATGGAGACACCAAGGGCTGAGGCTACCCTGCCTGTGGGGGTCCTGGGCTGGTCTCCATGGAGACCCTGCCCACCCACCCACTCTGTCCAGTGCCCCTGGTGGTGGGCATGGGTTGAATAGGCCTGGGGCCTTGGTGAGACCACAGCTGGAGTACTGTATCCAATTCTGGGTGCTGCACTACAGGAAGGATGTGGAGAAGCTAGAGAGAGTCCAAAGGAGGGACACGTGCATGATTAGGGGCCTAGAGTTCAGGTCCTATGAGGGGAGGTTGAAAGACTTGGGACAGTTCAGCCTAGAGAAGAGAAGACTCAGAGGGGACTTGGCGGCAGCCTATAAGTATATTAGGGGCGTACATCAGGGCCTGGGGGAGCATCTGTTCACTAAGACCCCCCAGGGGAGGACAAGAAACAAAGGGCACAAACTGATAGAAGATCACTTCAGACTGGATATAAGGAAAAACTTCTTTCCAAGTCAAGCACTGAGGATTTGAAACAGGCTCCCCCCAGAGGTTGCACAGTCACCCACCCTGGCAATCTTCAAAAAGCATCTTAACATCCACCTTGCTGGGGTCATCTGACAGCTCCCCACCTCCCCACTGTGCCAGGAGGTGTAAACAGCCATGACAGGGGCCAAAGCCAGGTCATCATCCTTTCCCTTCCCTCTCCCACCCCCCCCAAATAGCTCACCAAAATGCTGTAATTAGCTCTCCAGTCCAAATAATTGCCTACCTCTGCTCTAATTGCTCCCTTGCTGCCAGGTTAATACATATTAATTGTAACTTCTGAACCTAGCTGTTCTCCTTTACCTTGTTATTCCATCCAAAGCAGAGCAGCTTCAAAAGTAATCTTCCCAGAATACCCAACTTCCTGGGAGGTGGGACAAGGGAGTACAAGTCCCCTTAGAGGAAGAAATTGAACTTGCATCTCCCAGATCCTTTAGCCATTGAGCTACTGGAGGAAAGGAGGTCAGCAGCACTACCACTACATCTGTCTGTGTTTTGTGAGTTGGACTGACATAGTCCAGGTCTGTGGACGTACTGCAGATGTAATAACTGATAAGAAAAATATACCTGCATGCTCCAGAATAGTCCAATGGTTCAGGAACTCATCTTACATATGACAGAACAAGCCTCAAAAGACTTGGGATGTAAGTCACAGTCCCATGGCCAAAATGAGTGTCCTAGAAATAGGGTTAATCATTATTTTATGGTGAGGTTCTCTAATAAAGTCGTCCCTCTATTTTGAAACTATTTCACTTTATATAAAAAACCATGGAAACCAGGACTTGAACCTCAAGACTAGAGTCAGTTTCTGCCTTGGTCTCTAGGACTAGGGACAAAAATTATACATAAAATGGTATAAATGATTGGAAATTGGTTCAGTTTTATAACACAACAGAAGTTCAGTGCACATAAACCTTTTTCAAAATGGCCAACACTGGTTTAAGATAAACCTGGTTGGATACAGTATCAGATTTAACTGATTTAGGTTAAATCAGTTTATTGAATTTCTGTCCCAGATCCCCTCCAGATTCAAGTTAACTCACAGTCCTCCAGCATCCCAGGATGCTTTGCCCTTTCCCCACAACCCCCCCCCCCCAGGGTGGGCAGGCTAAGTTTGGCCCAAGCTGTCTGCTCCAGCCAAGCATGGAGGTATCTCTAGTGCCCCACAGCTTCTGGCCTGAACCACTGAAGGCATGTGCCTGCATTTCCAAAATTAAAATGATTGTCTGTTTACTTGTTTACCAGTTCAATCTATGCAGCTTAGACTAACCTATGAAGACTGAATCGATTCAGCCTCAGTCTTTTTCACTGTCTGTACTTAGCTGAGATGTCTTCTGTTGGAGAAGTTCCATTTTACATCAATAATTATTCACTGGACCAAGGAGAGTGTTAGAGAGACACTTACATGAGCTGTGGGAAAAAGCAGAATCAAGGGCCTGCTTGAAAACTGTTTCTTGCCTCACTGAACCCAAAGGATCAATATTAGTCTGCCATTTTCTCACTTTGAGCATGTTTCTTAAAACTCTCCGTGCCTCAGTTATTTTAAAAGTAAAATAGGGTAATAATATGTTATCCCCCATAAAGGGCTGCTATAAAATATAATTAAATAATATTTGAAAATGTAACTGCTATATGAGTGCAAAGTGGTACTATTATTACTACAGTTTATTACATATAATGGGCAATGAAGCACTTTAATGGAAAATTACGGAAATGTCTGACCAGTACATTTTAAAATAAATGTAGACATTGTAATTCTTTAATAGGAACAAAGAGCAGAATGCTACCCAGGTGAAGAAAGAAGAAATTGTGCCACTGATTTAAAAGATGCAGAAGTAAGAGTCCTGCAATTCCTAGTATCTTTCCTCCAATCTATTAATATGTTTGTGTATTTATATTTTATTCTATTACTCTTCACAGTATTTGTTCCACTTTTTATGGTCCATGGATTTTTATATATTAATAATTCTAATAATAATAATAACAATGATGATGACAACAATAATAATATTCTGCACTTCATCTGAGTGTCTTACCTTACTTCATTAAAGTGAACTATTATTGTATGCCATTGATTATGGACTTTCATTTATTTATGGGAAAATAGTGCAGGCAATATCAGTGAAATCAATACAAAACTGATATACTGACTATCCATGTCTTTTAATGGCAAATATTCATGTCTAAAAATTAATTATTTATATAAAAGAAGCTGCAATAGAAATAGAAAATTCTACTAGAACACAACCTAGTGGACACTTTTGGAAAAGAAAATTCTTTACTATAGGTACCAACAAAAATGGCAGCCATTATTGTAATAAAAGCAAAAATGTGTATATGCACATACATTTGTATGTATACAATATCTATGTATAAATTGGCGTAGGCATACTGACATTTATATTTTTAAAGTATTTTGGAGACCTAACTTAAGATAGATTAAAGAGCTATGATTTTCAAATGGGGGCTGCTCAGTAGTTCTGAAAATGAGACACCATCATGTATCTCAAATCCAGAATCAGTCGGGTTTTTTTTAAACATAAACAACCCAAATTCACATGCACATACACAGCGTTTACATTGGGTGCAGAGTGTTCAGTCCAGTTCTGTGCTGGAGTACCGAGCTCCTCAGAAGCATCTCCTACTTCTGACTGCAGCCCCTGTCTGGACTGTGCATTGCCATATTAAACTGAATGGAGCAGCTACCTCTTCCTTGGACCCTTAATATGGAAAAGCTATTACATTAAATCAACCTCTGTCAATGGTACGCAGAATTCAGATGAAGGACAATTTATTTTACTCACTTTTCCAAGCAGGACACTGCCTCAGGCAGCCCACTACCAGGAATGCCAGTAGCAATGGTGTCTGTGCTTTAAACTATTATTTTCTTTCATGACCATTCTCAACTTTTTCTTGCTTCTGTAGAAAAATGCAATGATGCCTTCAGGGTACTGTGGCAGGGTACACATTCAGGGTCAGTGTCACAGGGCACTAAATTGCCTGTTCCTAGAAGAACAGAAACTGCCAGGGGAGAGCTGAAGAGATAGGCAGAAGCCCAGGTGCAGCTAATCAGGGCAACAGGCTAGAGAGCAAATTAGCCTGCACCTGGACCTGTCAGCTGACCAGAAAGGGCAGGGCCCTGGGCCCTTATAAATCCCCAGGCTGGAATTAGGGAGGGCAGTTTGCTGCCAATGGCCAAGGGGGAAGGAACCCTCCTAGAGGAAGTTAGGGGAAGAGGCCTGAGGGTGAGTCTAGCTTCTGGGAATGCCAGGGGAAAAGTTTGATTCTTTTAAATGGGTGGAGCACAATGGAAATTTATGTGTTATACTATAGCCCAGGGGCTTATGTCTGGTTTGTTTTTGCATAACCACCAGTGGTTTGGGTGAGGCTATTTGGGGAAGGAGGAGGCCTCATTAGGGGCCCACTGAAGCATGGGGACCCCCGCACCAGCGAGGGCATGGCATGAGGGGCACACAGACCCCAGCACCAGTGAGGGCGCGGCACGAGGGGCATAGAGGCAGAGACAGGGCTGCAGAGAGTCCAGTGAGAACCTGAGACCGAGTAGAACCAAGGCTTTGGAGGGACATTGTTCAAATACCATCTGTGAGGCTTGGGGCGTGGTAAAGGGGCAGTTTGGAGCCACGCATATAGCCCATAAGGCTAGGGTGTCCCGAAACATTTATTTTGAAACAGTATCCACAAGGGGTCTGGGGGCCCATGGGGTTCAGGGAAGTCCATCAGGACCGTGTCCGACCAGAAGTGAAGGCAGCCTCCCTATATTGCATTTACATCAAGATGTGGTGGGCGAGAAAAGAGGGTGCCCATCGGGCTGAATTGGCACAGTCGAGAGGTCTTAGGAGATCACGGCCCTCCTTGGAGACCCTATCCCACGACAGTCAGATCTCAACCTCAGTCTGTCCACCTGTCTATATGGGGCAGTCCATCCAGTCTGCCATGACTTTGCTGGAATAATCAACTAGTGGTAAGTGCAGAAGGCTGCCCACTTTATAGCCTAATGCCAGGGGGCATTATCCATGGCTCTGTACCTTCCCAACACCATGGCTCATGCCTTGCAGATGGCACCCAGATGTTTATTACATCCCAGCTTAGACCCAGGCCAGACTCAGTCCACTGTTAGGACTATAGTATACTGCCCTACATGGGCCACACACATACTTCCCCTCACTCTCACTGGGGCCTCTCGCACTCTGCCCCCTCTCAAAGGGCCTCTTGCATTCATGCCCATTGCTGGGCCACTCTCAACCTGCCCTACTCCTCTTTTGAGTGGCTCCTGTAGGCCCTCAGACTTAGCTACTCCCACTCCATGGCCAACCAACATAGTCTTTTGGGCCTCTCCCATGACCCTCATTTGCACCAGGTTGGGCAATTATCTTAACAGGGGGCCTACTCCACCCCTGGCCCTTCACCAGGCATCTTCACACAAAACATACACTCAATCTGCTGCAGGGCTTGCCCATTTGCTGCCCTTCAGACCATCCCTTCAGCCCTACTCAGAACCACACATGTCTTCAGGCCACTGCTGTGCACCCTACTCTGTGCGGGTCACACCATTGCCCCCTCTTTGGGGCCAACAGGGTCTTACACCTCTGTGGGGCTCAGGTGGCCACAGCCATGCCAGGCCCTCTAGACTACAGTGTTGTGGGGGCTGGGGTTACTGAGGTGCCCCTACCCGCCTTTCACTGCAGAGCTGAACAGCCCTGGTATTTCATGGGGGCTGTCCCACCATGGAAAGTCCCACCAGGCCTCCCTTCCCCAGTAGTGTGCAGTTTCAGGTCATGCCCAGGACCAGGATTCTCCTGCCATCCCCATAGCTCCTGCCTTTACCATCAAAGAGGTTCCATGTGGCAGCTCAGTCAGGTGATGCTGCTCCCTTGGCTCCAAGCAGCATACTGCTATCTCTACCAGGCTTGCCTTTGTTTAAAAATGGCCACCTTAATCAGGCACCTGCTGACTGCCTGCTCCAGACCTTAAAGTGGCAGGCACCCAGAGGTGAACTGCCACAGCTACAATAATTAATTTGTTTTCAGTGACAGACAATTTGGGAGGAAGGATGAAGTTCTGTTAATCACATACAGATTTTATAAAGAAGAACTGGCAATTCAGAACAATTATTTTTTAAATAAACTTTTTTTTTCATTTTGCCCTCTCCCTATGCAAAGTCTCAATAAATGGACACTTTTAGGATGTCTATAAAGATTTGGAACAGTGATGATGCATAGGGGGTGCATGGGGGTGCACGTGTACTCCCTGAAAGTGCCAGTGTACCCCCTGACCAGCCACGCTTGCATCTCCTGACTGGCCACTTCTGGAAGTGGCTGCAGCGATCAGCTGTCTCAGGACCCTCCCCCGGTCAGCAAGATCGGCTGCGAGGTAACCCTTCCCGGTTGCTGACTGGTCGCTGGGGGGGCACGTGACCCCCCCTGAGTAAGGCAGCACCAGTTGCCCATGATCTGAAAGGGAAGGGATACTCCTCCCCAAATCTAAAGCTTAGCATGGGGGTTGTCAATCAGGGGTACATGTATCCCTGGAGGTAATTTGAAAGGTCCCAGGGGGTACGCGGGGGCAGGTGAGGACAGAGCACTGTCACCCTGTACCGCTGCCTCACAGAAGCAGGGCCAGGGGTGGGGCAAAAGCAGGGCTGCACAGATGCTGTGGTGCCACCATTCTGCCTCTCACCATGCCCCCCCACCCCCGCTTGGCGTCCAGGCACTTTCCACCCATCCCCCCCAGGGGTACATTTACTAAAAAGGGGGCTGCCAGGGGAACACTTATTAAAAAAGGTTGAAAACCCCTGGCTTAGCACAAAGTGGCTATACAGACACTCTATTGTCATTATCACAGTTAAGGAGCTACAGTAGCAGCAGCAGCTGTGGTTTACACTTGTGAATATGAATAATGGTGGATGCATGGTCAACTTTCCCACCCTCCAATATTGTTATGTACTACTATATGAACCTAGGGACTCACATGCTATGCCTCTCCCTGTACATTGTGTTCCCACACTCCTTAGAATTTCAGAAATGATGAATGCAATTCATACACATTCTCAGTCATAAAGATGTCTATGCATATAGTCTAGTCAAAGTCTCATACTTTCCGTGAGAAGAAGAATCATGGAGGAAAAGGTAGGGGTGAGGGAAGGGTTTTTCCTTTTCTTTTTTTCAAACTGAAACCCCAAAACAGAAGACCAGATCTGATCAAGTGGTTGCCAGCAGGTGACTATACTGAAGCCAGTGGCAAAACACCCAGAGACTTCAGTGTGGCCAGACCATTTGCACCCATAGTCTTTCTGAGTTAACTTGATACTGGCTGTCAGTAAAGAGGCAATGGAGGGTCCCCTTGCAGTGGCATCTCAGTGCTTACCAAAAACTGCACTGAAACGGTGTTTATTCCACTGTATTTGTAAGCTTTTCTGTTCTTGGTGAAGTGGCAGGTAAGAGTGGTATTTGGTTCATTCACTGAAGATATGAAAGTGCTGAAAAATCAAGACCCATTTGGGACAGATAACAAGACGGAAACAGCAAGTAACAGAAAGAGATGCATGACAAAGAGGAGGACACTGATGTATTTGAACCAGATATCTGTAAGGTTAGCTGGACAGGTTTTGAGAATAAGCTTTCCAATTTTCCCTGCTTTTGCTCAAGACCAGAATATATGCAAGACCAGCTTCTTTTATAGCACAGCTTCTTAAGATAATGCCACACAGTCAACTTAACACTTAGTAAGTGCAGTTAAAATGCAAGTAGACTCAGGGTGAGAGTGCACGCTACAATCAAACCACGTTAAGAGCACATTTAAAATGTGAAGGATCACACATTAAGACTCATTAACAAGTGCTAAGTACTCTCTAGGCATCTGAAAATTATGCCATTTTGGGTGAGGATTACATTTGAGCCTTGCTACCCAGCTTTACTTAGGTCAATTTATGGCTGTCCAACTGAGATAAAACCACTAATTTCTGGTCCTCTGGTATCCCAGGAGGGAATGCTCCCAGGTGAACTAGCTATCATCCAGAGCTCTATAGGGGAGGAAAGAGAAAAGAGTAAGGGGGGCAGGAGTCCAGGAAGAAGCGGTCATGGCAAAGGGGGATTGGGGCAGAGGTGGAGGGGGGGGGGGG
>NW_005842278.1:1511669-1514330 GCF_000455745.1 Alligator sinensis
CAGGAATGGTGTTTGGTGTTCCCTATTGGAAAACTGAAAAATCCCTGATAAATAAATCCCAAAGTCACTCTGTAAAATACCCCAAAATCCATGTTCCTCCACAATTAAAACAAAAGAGCACTGTAAAGAGAGAAAGAGAGACAGAGAGAGAAAGAGAGAGACAGTGATCAGTTGGGCAATGTTTTATTGCTATACCTACAGTGTAAAAGCAGTTTGGAAAACTACCAGTGTTCCTATCATAATACTAAAGTGAACTCTAAATACATGTCATGAATTCATGAATACATGAATATATATTTTGCTGCCCCCCAGAGGGGCTACAGCCCCCCCTCAGGGGTTACAGCCCCCCATAGGGACTATGCCCCCCCTCTGGGGCTACGGACTCCCTATAGCAGCTATGGCCCCCCACAGGGCTTACAGGACCCCCACAGGGGCTATGGCCTCCCCACAGTGGTTATGATCCCCCCACAGGGGCTATCCCCCTGCAGGGGCCACATGCTCTGGCCCACCCCCACTTCCTTCCCCAGTCCCCTGAATTGCTGCCTCACATGGCCCCATCCCCCACTTGCACCCCCAGCCCCCCATGGTTGCCCCCCCAATCCCAGCCTCCGGCACTTAAAAAAAAAAAGCCTCTACTCACCAAGCAGCGGATGTGTGCGCTCTGCGGCCTCCTGGCAGAGCCCTCCCCCCAAGGAAGCACGAGGCAGCGGGGGGCAGCAGGGCCTGGGCTTGGGCCTGGGCTCTGGCAGCCAGAGTGTCTCTATGGAGGACCCAGCCTCCAGTTGCCTCTGGCTGGGTCTGGGACTGTGCCCTGCCCCACTTTTTTTTTCTGTGGGGTTTTTCGGCCCCTGGATATCCAGGAGTCTAATTTTGCTCTCGCACTGCAAACTTGCAGCCCAGGGAACATTTTCTCATTCCTGCATGTGCTTCTTGTAGCATCTCAAAAGGGTTTGAGATGCTGCAAGAAGCACATGCGGGCTTATTTGGATGCACCCATGGTGTTGCAAAGCTGTTCCCTTTCAGGAGAGGGTTATCTACTACCTTATACTAACTTTAGCACACCACTACATTCCAATGGTTTGCAGTTGTTGCAAGTGAACCTGTGACAAGGTCCTAAATATTTCCGCTCTAAGCTAGAACAAAGAAATGCAGAGGGAAATGATAGTCAGAAAAAAGGTTATCCTATTTTGGGGGGGTCAGATTAAGCTTCCAGACTTCATACCTCCCCCCCATGAAATAAGCAAGAGTTTTCCTAGAGATTCCAATTGGAATTTGTTTGTTCTTCAGACATCATTATTATTGTTATTCCTTTAATGTAACCATAATGTGAAAACCAAGGGCTGTCAGCCCCAGGAGAGGATACATGCAATGTCATGCATTTCAGATGCCAATTTTTATATCTTTGCTGTGGTTTGGTTTACATAGAGAAACATGTAAATATTTGCACCTTGCCAGTTACAAACATCTGATAGAATGTCTTAGCAATGTATTAATAATAATTTGCAGAAATCAGAATTGATGCTTACAAGAAACTGTTCTTGCAAAACAAAAGTGAAGAGCTGTTACACATTTAAAAACCTGGCTAGATAAAAGCATAATAGACTATCTGAGCTAAATATAAGGATTTGAGCAATAAAATAATACAAGCTGTAATGTTAAGTAATGCTGAGATGTATTGATTTCAATTTTTTGTTGACAATACATTATTGTCAGTTACAGGTGGGTTTATGCATAGGCACATTGAGTAGAAACTGGGCTTTTGATCCTGATAACTGTAAATATTAATCAACTATCATAGAAGAAAACTTATTTTGAAGAATGAAGGCAATAAGAGTAGCTCCAGGATTCTTGTACAGGTAATCCTCGACTTACAACGGTTCGAGTTACAACGAACCGCAGTTACAACGTTTGTAAATTGACACCTGAGTTTTGAAGTTCTGATATGGGTTTCAACTTTATGACACTGAATGCTGGATAAAGGTCTGTCAGTGGAAGGGGAGGGAGAAGGAAAGGGCCGTGAGGGGGGGTGGAGGGGAGGCAGATCAGGGCCCCTGAGGGAGGGTGAGCTGGAACAGGGTGGGGCAAATGCTGCGCCGGGGTCTGGAAGCAGGGGCTATGGGTGATGGGAGAAGCCACAGCTTGTCCGGCTGCTCCCTGGGCTGCCTTCACTGGGGCGAAACAGGCAGTGCCAGGGCTGCGCCGGACAACCGCGGGAGAAGCCGCAGCTCAAGTCATGGCTCATCTGCCTGCTCCACTGGCTGCCTCCTTCACTGGCTGCCCCCTCTGGGGCAAGACAGGCAGTGCCAGGGCTGTGCCAGACAACCACAGGAGAAGCCACAGCTCAAGCCACAGCTCATCCGGCTGCTCCCCTGGCTGCCCCCACCAGGATGAGGCAGGCAGTTCCAGAGCTGCGTTGGGCAGCCACAGAAGCCATAGTTCATTCAGCTGTTTCTCCAGCTGCTCCCACTGTGGGGAGGCAGGTAGTGCTGGGACTGAGCCGGGCAGCCACAGGAGAAGCTGCAGCCTGTCCAGCAGCTCCTGCTGCTTATCCAGGAGGGCATGCGGGGGTGGGGGAAAGATGTGTGACCCCCAGATCTGGTCTGGGAGGGAAGGGGTAGACTGCACTCAAGGCAGATCTGGGGGCACACGCCCCCCCCCCCC
>NW_005842278.1:1514340-1547211 GCF_000455745.1 Alligator sinensis
GGACACGTGGCCAGAGCAGCAGTGTGCCATTCATCTGGCAGCTCCTCTGGTGCTCACTCATTGCTGCTGCTACCACTACAGCACTATGGTACAGTACTGTACCTGTACTGAAGAAGTCCCAGTACTATACTGTACAGTACAGTACTTTACAATGAGTTCACTGCACTGTCCATGCGCTGTTCTGTTTCTATACTTTTTCCAAACTGCCCATAATAATGGCAGAAAAGTATAAATCTGGTGGAAATGATGTTTCTTTTTCTAAGAAATGTAGAACAATTACTATGGAAACAAAAATGGAAATAATTAAGAGGTCTGAAAAAGGTGACACCCCAACTGAAATGGGTAGAGCTTTGGATATCCCCCGAATGACTACTGTGACCATCCTGAAAGACAAGGCAAGAATTCACGAGCATGTTAAGGACTCGGCTCCTATGCACTCAACTGTGATAACTAAGCAGCGTGTTGGACTTATTGCTCAGGTTGAGAAACTGTTAATCATTTGACTGGAGGATCAAAATAAATGCCATGCTCCTGTGAGTTTAGGCATCATTCAGGAAAAGGCTAGGAGTCTTTATGACGATAAAGAAACAACAGGGGGAGAGTTCTAATGCTGAGCCTTTTACTGTAAGTAAGGGGTGGTTTATGTGTTTTAAAGCCAGGGCCAATTTGCATAACATCAAGGTCTCAGGTGAAGCTGCCAGTGCTGATGAAGAGGCAGCTCATGCTTTTCCTGAAAGATTGGCTGAAATCATTGTAGAGAATGGATATTGTGCTCAGCAAGTTTTTAATGTTGATGAAACTGGACTCTTTTGGAAAAAATGCCGTTGAGAAACTACATTGCTAAAGAGGAGAAATCCATGCCAGGGTACAAAGCTGCTAAAGATATGCTCACTCTTTTGCTTTGTGCCAATGCTGCAGGTGACTTTAAACTTAAACCTTTACTTGTGTACTGTTCGGAAAACCCCAGAGCTTTGAAGGGACATTCCAAGGCATTTCTCCCAGTGATATGGAAGTCCAATCCTAAGGCATGGGTCAATAAGAACATTTTTGAGGATTTGTTAATCATCATTTTGTGCCAAGTGTCAGAGATTATTGCAGCAAAAACAATCTTGCATTTAAAGCACTGTTAATCCTTGACAATGCTCCTGGTCTTCCAACCATCCTCGATGACACACATCCTGACATAAATGTGGTGTTTCTGCCCACCAACACCACCTTATTGTTGCAACCTATGGACTAGGGGGTAATTGCATCCTTCAAGGCATACTATCTTAGGCTCGCATTTGCCTAGGCCATCAGGGCAATTGAGAAGGAAGGTAGACCAACTCTGAAGGACTTCAGGAAGGGCTTCAACATTTACCATGCAGTTAAGAACATTGGTGAAGCATGGAATCAAGTCAAACAATCAAATTTGAATGGTGTTTGGAGAAAATTGTGTCCTAAGTTTGTGTCCGACTTCCAAGGCTTTACAGACACTTGAAGAGGTGACCAAAAATGTTGTTGAAATGGGCAAAGAACTCAACTTAGACATTGCACCAGAAGATATTGATGAGTTGCTGGCATCCCATTCTGAAGAATTAACCAATGAGAACCTCATTGAATTGGAACAGCAAAAAATGGCAGAGGAAGAAGATGCACCCTCTGTTGAAGAGACTCCTCCTTGTAAAGTCTTGACAACAAAAGTGTTGGCTGAGGCATTTCAACATTTGGAAGCCATGTCCCTGTTTGAGGAACATGACCCCAACATTGAACTCAGTGCATCAGTGAATAGGAGCATATCCAGCATGTACAGCTGCTACAGAAGCAAAGAAGAGAGCATCTTTTGCTAAGCTATTGCTTGGTTTCCACTTGTTTGGAGAACATCTGTCCAAACTTCCTTGCACACTTTATTTAAGAAAGCAGACAAAACTCCAGGAAAACCTGCAGCCAAGACTCCTGAGAAGACTCCAGCCAAGAACCCTTCAAAAAGTCCAACGAAGAGCCCTTCAAAAAGTCCAGCAAAGTCACCTCAAAAAAGTCCTTCTAAATAAATATGATTGCTATTTACAATATAAATACATAAATAAATGCATATAGACAAGTAATATAGCTACATTCATTTATTTTATATAATTGATTGAGTACTGTACAAAATTCTGTGTTATGTATCAGGCCTTGGTTCAGGAACCAATCCCCCATTTATAACATTGTTCTTATGGGAAAAGTGGTTCCGAGTTACGTTTTGACTTAAGATGCGGTTTTCAGGAACCAATTGTGTCATAAGTCTGAGGACTGTCTGCATATTTAAAACAGATCTAATACCATGATAACCTGTCCAGGAATAACATATAGCAGTGTATTTTATTTATGAAATACAGTTATAAGATGTCAGGGATAAGTATTTGTTGCAGAATGTCAGGATTTATCAACCTCCCATTTATCTTCATTTACTTTTGCTTTATGCTTTTCCCATTATTTCAGATTATCTCAAAATACTTAGATATAAACACAAGCTGGCTCATTTTTTAGGGCTTCCATTGCCTAACTTTTATGACATAAAGGGGGTTAATTCTCTCATTGATCTCAAGGGAAGTAGGGTTAAGTTGATGAAACAAACTGAACATCTTGGCAAAATAAAAGGGCTGGAATTGTTGATTGGAGGAGAGACTTGGCTTGGGATACAAGATAACTCTTGAAATTAGATTTAGTGCCTGTGTCATCACCATCGGGCAAAATGTGTTCGTCTGACATCTGCTGATGGTATTCAATAATTATCAGATACTGGGTTGCAATGTTATTAAATAAATCAGGCTGAAAGCAGAGATTATCTTCCAGAAGAAAGCTTCCACTTAAAAGTTTCACAGAGACAAGTTCTGTGGTAGTTTTGCAGAATTTGTTGCAGAACTTTTGCAGTACATCCCAAGAGACTAAGAACTACTGAGTTTGGTTCATTGTTAGGAAAAGAGTACAAAACAAAGAAGAAAATTCCCTGCATAGTGATATAATGAGGTTTTAGTAAAATATTTACATATTTATTCCCCATGGTGTATCACATTTGATAAGCGGAAACTGTTTTGGAGCCTGCAATGAGCCAGTCCAATCAGAGGAATTTAGCTCACTGTAAAATGACAGGATACCTCTCCTGCCAGAGGCTCTCTACCTCTCTGCAAGTGTTTACTCACTAGTAGTGCTAAGGGCATATTTATAGTGAACTATTTGCCTTGCTGTATTGACATTATGTCTAATGATTAATGTTACCATGCAAATAATAATGTCATTTCTTGTGGCTAACATCTTTCCTACAGAAAGAATGGCTTCCATCTATTGAGAAAATGTACTCTATAGTATGGTACAGTTAAAGTGATGGTGTAGCCATGATTGTCCAGGAATTATGAAAGAGGCAAGGATATTTTGGAGGTGATATCTTTTGTTGGACCAACTGCAAGGTTGGAATTGAGACAAGCTTTCGAATGCAAGACATTCCTCATCAAGTCCTGATGAATGTCTTGCATTCAAAAGCCTGTCTCACTTTATTCAAACCATGCAGTTAGTCCAATAAAAACAACTCCCCTCCTCAAAAGGCTTGCTTCTCTATAGGCTGCTAATTCAGGTGTCAGGCAAGACAGAAAAAAATGCAATGAAAAATTCACCTCTATCTAACCCACAGTTGTTTTCTCTCTCCTTAATGTACATTTCTCATGCATCCATTACTGGAGCAAATAGGTTGCTAATATATAAAAATGAAAATAGTTGCAATAAATTGACCATGTTGTTTTTCTTGATCAGGATTAAAGGATTTTACTTTGATTGTTGTTTATTGCAATGTTCCTCTTAGTTCAGCAATCAGTGCCTTTGTTTTTCTCAACAATCTGTCTATGCAACAGCATTCAATGCAATTCAGGAAGCAATGAAGGCAACTTTGCCGACCTATCATCAAAACAAACAAGTGGAAACCAAGCAATAGCTTAATTAAATACCTGCACCTAGAAGCCAGTCTGCTAAAAAGTTTGTCAAGGCCCCTAAAACTTTTCAGAGCTGGTAAGAAGCCTGAGAGAAGTTTTGAGTTAGTCTAGTGCTTTCAATGCAAGGTGTACAAAAGTTTGAAACAAGGAAAAATTGCTGCTTCTAACTGAGTCTGCTAATAGTTGATAATAAAGATAAAATTCAATCTAGATCACAAATGTCTGCATAGTTCACAAGTTTTCTGAAATGAAGAACAATCACACACAAATTCAATCAAACAAAGGGCAAACTCCCCAAACACTTAACCCTCTAAATTTAATCTAGTATTATAGCTATATTCTCTTGCTCAAGCTGTATAGTATCTTATTCTGCTCTTGGCTGTAGAGAAGAAAATAGGAGATTTTGTGGAGTAAGATATTACTCTGTCTGAATAAGAATGTCAGAATATGGTCCTTAATATATGTCCAGAGCAAATACAATATAATCTGTATTGCCCTTCTTTGCAGAAGGCTATAGCAGACATCCCTGATCTGGTGCACATGTATTTTTTGGCAGCTGTCATAGTGAGAATTTTATGAGCGATGAGTGCTAGTGCCTGCAGTTTTCAAGTGTTTTATGGGCACCAAAACATTTCTCTTTTTCTCCCTCAAGGTAATCCTAGTCATTAAGGTTTCTTCAGGGATAATTAAGGTTTCTCTGGCCAGTAATGAAATTCAGAAATTCTACATTGGACATTCAGGACAAGGATGAATTTAATACTTCACTAAGACTGCTTTAGCAGAATTGTCAGTGGGAATTCTGGAAGTAGGTTAGAAAATATTAATGAACCATGAAAACAGCAGCTTTTAAGCAATTGGCACCATCAGTGAAAAGCATTTGACAACTGCAGGTTAAATAGAGAGACAATTTTGGAGAGAGAAGATTGGCGCATATTTGTTTTCTAGTGCAGCGTGTAGAGCTAAGGCGTGTGTTGCAGATTCATATCTGTTGACATATTTCCTTTTTGTCCCATCACCAGATTTGCATCAAATTAAACTGATCAAGCTATAACATTTAATACCTGGTTTCCAATCCTATTAGTTATATTGTTTCAAATTAATATTCAGTGGGCCAGATCCTCAGCTGACACAAATCCACACAAGTCTATTGAGCAATGCCAATGAACCAGCATGGGCACTGGAGAAGGGGAAAAGAATGAGTTCCAAAACTTCCTGATCTGAGGCAACTGTTAGAAGACAGAAGCTTCACACACTGCTTGAGTATTTTTCTGCCCTTGTGCACACCTATAGTGGTGTGGCCCACCAATACTACAGGATTCAGCATTTAATCCCTTTTCAAAAAGGAGAATCATAAGACAGAACCTCTAGACTCCACAGGCTCCATCTCTTTATATAACTAGTTGAGTCTCATTTTGTAACACCCAGTGGCAGATTCAGAAATGGGGCATAAGTGGTGTCCTCCCACTTTGCCTGTTCCATGTATGCATAGTGAGCCCTGAGCATATTGCTTGGTCAGCACAGGCTCCAGATGGTGCTCTGCATGAACAGTGAGATCTGAGCTCACCAGCTGATTGGAGCGGGGTATGGCTAGAGCCCCTGCTTTCGTGTGGCTCCAGAGCCTGCTGCTGTTCAACCTTCCTCTCCCCATCTCTCTGGCTCTGGCCAGACCTTGTGCCAAGAGCTCAGGTGCAGCACAGTCAAAGTGGGGGTGCAACTGCTCTGTCACACTCCCTCTAGATCCACCTCTGGTATACTCAATGACTCTCCTGTGTGTGAAAAAAAAATCTATGCTTTCAAACCCAGTCTAGTAACTGGAAATCATTTCAAATTATTTCAATGATTTGTGTTTGTAGTTTTGCCTGCTTAGATGGCTCCCTACCTGAGGGCATTGGACATACAATTCTCGTAATAAAATTATAATTGGAGGGCAATACAATCCTAGCAATTATGCATCTAAATGGGCAACAGGGATGATAACTGAACTTTCCTCTGAAATACTGGAAGCTCAGTTAAATCCAACCTACCAAAATGAATTAAAAAAACCCAAAAAACAGAATAGCATGCAAAACAGATTCCTAAAGATATTAACATTTTTATAATATGGTTTTTAGGATAGACACAATATTAGTTCCTTCCCTATTCTGCATGGGAATGATAGAACAAGCTGTTTTATTCCATTATATTTAACTGATCTTTAATTATACATCATACTCCAGATCCATCTTGCTTTGAACTAATTTCACTTATGTGTTCATTCTTTATTCTCCAACTTGGTAAATGATAGTTTTTAAAACTCTCAGTTAATAGTAATGGGGAAGCTTCAAAGGAATGGCTAAACCAGTTTGGCTAAAATAGAGTTGGCTAAAAAGGGCACTTTACTGTTCTCAATTGCATACTTGGAACACCTACTGCAGATTCTCAGTTTCAAATACCAGCAGACTTGATTCAGCCCTTTATCTTTCTGAGGGAGATAAATTGAGTACCATGAAGTTTGCTGTGTCTGTGTCTTTTAGATAAGACCTTAAAAACTAAAGTCCTATCTGCTCTGGTTGGACATTAAAGAGACTATATCTTTATGTGAGATTTGAGGGTTGCTCTGGTACCTTTAGCCAAATTTTTTTCCAACCTCCCACCAGGATGCAACATATTTTGCCTTCACCCCAGATGTGGGTATATACAGTTCTCTTCTCTGCCAGGGTCGTGCTTACTGCTGGGCAGAATCCCACTGATGTCAAAGTGTACAATATTTGATGTCTGTCCTGGAGTAAACATTTCTCATGTAGTGCTGTTTTAAAGAATTAAACTCTAAAACCATAAAACACTTTGACATAAAAGGCTTTACATAAAAAAAAATCAGTACTACAGTTAGAACAGATCTAGATTTATGCACATCCCAACACAGCTTTGAAATTTTAGTGTTCAGTAAACTTTTCACAATCTGTTGCCAACTCTGACATAACCACAACCACCAATAACCTTAATTTGTCCCTTTTCTTCAGTCCTTCCTGCACTGCTTTGAGAACAGAAGTTGCATACTGAAATTCTGAGAGAAGATTTCTTTTTCTAAGTGTTTTGGATTTATCCAGAACTAGGAACCAATGGAAATCACCAAAGACCACCCATAATTTTAAATTATTCATTTCAAATTTGACATAGGATCCAGATATGTTTGAAATGGTTATAATTTTCTGAAGCAGTTAGAAAAATCTGTTAGAACTTTTCGCAGCCTATGGATTTGATAAGAGATTGGCCAAGTCAGTATATTAACATGCATGCAATCAAAAGGATAGACAGTCTGTTTTATTTATAATTAACGCCCCCCCCCCTAAAAATAACTCAATAACTAAAGCTGACCAATAAACCAAGGACTTCTTGTAACCACATTCACATGTTTGGAGCATGGATTGTAAAGTGAATTATTCCAGTAATAATATCATTTAGTCAGTAGATGGTGCTGCTTCTTTCTAGCCCTCTCCACTGATATAAAAGCCCTTAGTGTATCACTCAATATATATATACTTTTGTGTTTACCTAGCTTTATAGGAAAACTGTTTCTAGCTAAACAAGCAGCAACAGCAAAGAAAAGAATCTTCTTCTCTGCTTTGTATATTTTTGGGCGCTAATATCATTGTCTATTTCATAGAAACTAGAAAAAAAAAACAAAAGAAAAAACCCAAATCATTGACTCCTCTGTCAGTACAGGAGCCAATCCCTTGGTAAAGGACACAAAGGGTACTATCTGATTTATAAATGATTCCTAGCCAAGAGGTACTATTCAGCAACCTCTGGTGTTATATATTCTAGTCAGGTGTCAACTGCCATCAAGCACTTCATTCAGAATATTCTCTCACTTTAACCACTCAAACAAAAGTTTTATGAGCCTAGAGTCTTTGCCCTTCTATCATCTATATTTGGATTTTCTTGTGAAGCTACCCTGGGAGAGCCAAGAGACTGGAGATTTCCATTCTTTTTACTCCTCAACATCTTTTTCATCACTAGTCATTGCAATGACCCAATTTGCTTGCAGAGACAAGGACCAGCAAATGATTCTTCCAGGTAACTGCATAGCTTGCAGCCACGCCACCTAGTGCTAATGATTTTATCAACTTTTATAATCCAAAGAATAGAGATCTGCAAGGAAGTGTCTTTAATGCTCAGTGGAGGTTTCACTCTTCCCCTTGCACCAGACCATATTCAATCCACGAATGGTAAAATCAGGGGCCCTGACCAGTTGTGATCACAAAAAAGTTAACAGAACATTTTATAATAAACAGGAGGAGGCCAACAGTATTCTGGCCAAGACTAACTTGGGTAGTTCCTTTGTGTCTATTTATAGTCCCCCTCTGCACTTTCAGAAACAGACAATGCACCTTCTACAGTCTTACTCCCAATAGGAGAATATTATCTGTGAAGGAATTGGTGGGATCCTCCCCAAACAGATGGATTTCACAGTGATATACCTACACAATATGGAACAGAATAAGGTATTTAAGTGAATCTGAGTTTAGTGTCTGGCTTCTAATGGCTTTTAATGCAAGGTAGGCATCCAACTTGCTAAGATGTTTTTAGAATCATAAAGCTGGAAGAGACCTCAAGATTTACCTGGTCCACCCCTCTAAACAAATGCAGGTATGACTCCCCTAGCCATACCTATCCAATGTTTATCCAGTCTTCTCTTGAAAACCCGCAGTGAAAGAGATTCCACCGTTTCCCTGGGCAGTCTATTCCACTGCCTCACTGTTTTAAGAGTAAGGAAGATTTTCATGAGATATAATTTAGATCTGTTTTGCCCCAATGTAAAACCACTGCTTCATGTCCTGACCTTTGGACAGTTGTTCTTTCTCCTCTTTATGGCAGCCTTTCAAATACTCTCCTTCTTTTCCAAGCTAAACACACTTAGTTCTCTCAGACATTCCTCATATGGCCTGTCTTCCAACCCCTCTATCATTTTTGTCATTAATCTCTGGACCTTCTCCAGTTTCTCTATATCCCTCTTAAAACATGGACCTCAGAAATGCACATAATACCCTAGACTCTAGGGTCTAAATGAAACCTAATCAGTACTGGGAAGAGTGCTATTATCACTCCTGTCTTACACTTAATACTCTTGTTAGGCAAACCAAAATTACATGAGTTTGGGGGGGTTTTTTGCAACTGCCTCACATTGCTGACTCAAGTTGAGTATCTGATCCTCCAAAACCCCCAGATCCTTTTCAGTAATGCTACTGCCGGTCAGTTCTCTCTCTTTCTGTATTTCTGCATTTGGTTATTCTTCCCTAGTACGTAGCATCCCACCTTTGCCTGCATTGAATTTCATTCTGTTATCTCTAGCACAGCTCTCCAAACTATCAAGATTTTTTTAATTCTACTCCTGTCCTCCAAAATGTTTGCAATCTTTTCCAATTTTATAACATAGAGAACTTTCTGATCAAGTTTGTATTCAAGAATTTAAATAATTAATAAGCATGTTAAACAATACTGGACATAAGGACAGACTTCTGTGGAACTCCACTTGAAAACCTCTTGCCAGTCAGACATTGATCAATTTATAATTACTGGGCATGACTGCACAAGATGCTGACTGTGCAGTAGCCGAAATATACTGTGCAGTAGTGCATCACAGCACTGACAGTGCTAATACGCTATTGTGCAGTAGCATCACTTAAAAGATGTTTGTCATGTTACTGTGCAGTAACTCCAGTTACTGAGCATCTATTCAGTGCTTGCTTAAACAAGTATTATATAAATACAGTAGCATCTTGCGTATATTCCCACCCTTTGCTTATAGTTATTGTGCCAGTTGTGTAGACACTTTATAGCAATTTTATTTAGCTCAAATTTGCCCATTTTACTTGCAAGCTTGTCATCTGGGACTTGATAAAAAGCCTACTAGGAAGAGAAAAAATGCTACATCCACCACATTATTTTCAACCACCCACCTAGTTACTTTGTCAAAGAATGTGATCAAGTGGGTGCTTAGCTACATTTTCAGGCACTAAATAGCTGAGGGCCATGTCGTAATGACACTTAGGATGTGTAAATTGCACTTATAACGTGAGCAACTGTGTTTTCAAGCAGTAAAACGCATCTTAGCAAAGTTACAACTTTTCATTCAAGGAGCATCTCCAGATCATATTAAGTTACACATGTTCAGCTACAATAGGACTGCTCCATTGAGATAAGAGCAATCTGTGGTCCTCACCCAGCCATGACAGCCAGAGACCCCTCTGCTGTACCAAGCCTCCAGGTGGGATGAAGAAAGCCACACATCAGAAGGGAAGATACTGGATCTTTCACATTTGTTTCCTCCAGGATCAAACTGAATGCCAAGCCCCCACAGCTCTGGAAGTTCCCACGGCTAGGACTGACAATCAACAAGTTGTGCAGATTAGAGATAATAAATGTTACCATGTAACTACTCAGAATACTTTTCACCTTTGGCCATGTACAGATATTCAGTTTCTTCTGGTAGAGTTTCCCCTCTTCTGATAGAAACCATGAGTGTACAGACATTCTCATGAGGTTCAACAAGGACAAGTGCAAAGTCCTGCACTTAGAACAGAAGAACATACACCAATACAGGCATGGGACCAACTGGCTAAGCAGCAGCTTTCCAGAAAAGGTTCCTGGGGGTTACAATGGACATATACAGATATTCAGTTATATCTGGATGTAAGTTATAAGCTGAATATAAGTCAACAGTGAGCCATTGTTGTCAAGAAGGATAACAGCATACTGGGCTGTATTAGTAGAAGCATTGCCAGCAGATCGAAGGAAGTAATTATACCCCTCTATTCATCACTGGTGAGGCGAAATCTGGAGAACTGTTTCCAGTTTTGGGCCCCCCACTACAGAAAGGATTTGGACAAGTTGGAGAGAGTCCAGTGAAGAGGAACAAAAATTGTTAGAAGGCTGGGGCACATGTCTTATGAGGAGAGACTGAGGGAGCTGGGCTTATTTAATCTGCAGAAGAAAAGACTGAGCAGGGATTTGATAGCAACCTTCAACTACCTGATGGGTAGTTCCAAGACTGTTCTCAGTGATGTCAGATGACAGAACATGAAGCAGTGGTCTCAAGTTGCAGCAAAGGAAGTTTAGGTTGGATATTAGGGAAAACTTTCTCACTAGGAGGGCGGTGAAGCACTGGAACAGGTTACCCAGAGAGGTGGTAGAATCTCCATCCTTGGAGGATTTTAAGGCCCGGCTTGACAAAGCCCTCACTGGAATGATCTAGTTGGGGATGGTCCTGCTTTGAGCAGGGAGGTGGACTAGATTACCTCCTCAGGTCCCTTCCAACCCTGATTTTCTATGATTCTATGATTCAGGATTTTTCTTCCAGACCAAAATTGGCCACTTCAGAAAAAAAATAACCTGGGAACTACCACAGTTAACTGGCTTCTGGGAGAGGTTCTCCTGAGAGTGTGAACTTCTGTAGACATACCTTCAGCACAGTCCTCCAGCATCCTAACGTGCTTTGCTCCCAGAATGTCACTTGGGCTGGACTCTATTGCTCCAGCCAGGCAATGAGCCCCTTCACAATCCCCTCATTGTGTTGCACAGGGAGATACAGCCCAAAAGGTAGTCTGGGTCAGCCAATCAGGGCTGCCATGTGGACTGCTGTCATCTTCCACCAAGAAGACTGGTGAACTTGCAGAGCAGGCTGAGATGTGTGCACAGGGCCCACTGGCTATGCAGTAGCTAGACAGTCAAATTTCAGTTTAGGCATCTCCAGGTACGCTTTTCTATCAGGAAAACAAACTGGGGTGAATTCTCCCAGATCATTTGAACATGTGTACACAGCATTCAATACCACACATATTTAACATGTACTAAGGTCATATGTCCCTTGCCTAGCTTGCAGAAGTACTGAAATACTTACAGTACTAGAAGACTTATCAATCAACAAGTTATGCACCCTGTTATTGAAAGCCCAGTCCCCACTGACGTAATTTGCAAACTTCTTTTGCTGTAAGACATCTGATAGAATATTTAAATGGAACACAACATTTTGATGTGAAAGCCTTGAAGGAGTTAGCAAAAATGATGTCTCCACATATATATAGGACCTGAAGTCATACACAAAAAAAACCAAAAGAAGGATGTCAGAGCGTTTCATTTTGTTTTCTTTAGTGATACGTGAGCTTCAACAATCTGAAGGTTCTGATCCTCAGGGAGACCCACATTTCAGATGATTATACATGCTTTTATTTTCTACAAAACTTGCTTGGGATCTTGATGAGAATAAGCTACATCTCCTGAGTGAAACCAGGTACAGTGCCAAGGAATAAGCTGCACTCACTCAAACCAATTCCTCATGTGCCCGGAGTTGCAAATTTGCCTAGTGAACAGCTCAGCACAGCCACCAGAACATACTATGGCACCACATTTAGGCTCTCTGTATTGGAGTATACACTGGGCTGTCTACTAGGGCTGTGAGAAATGGGCCCTATTCAATTCAGATTGGGGCTGAATCAGAGACAGTGATTTGATTCATTGATTCAGATCACTGCCCTGATTCGAAATGGCTGAATCCGAATCTGAAGATTCGATGCTGATTCAGAGAATCAGCAATTCGGCCAGAGACACAGCTTTAAATGTTTTTTCTACATACCTCGAGGTACCAGGTGTAGCTCATGAATGCTGCAATGCTGGGGCAGATGGAGCATCCCACAGGAGCACCGGGGGGGGGGGGCCCCCCAGGGGCCCCGGGGGGGGGGGGGATGTGGTTGGTGTCAAACCCATAAGTGGACCAGAAGTACTTCTGATCCACTTCTGGGTCCACCGGCAAGCGTGTAGCTTCCTGCCCCCCGGCACCCTTCCCCCAGCTCAGCGATTGGCCACAAGGGGACCCCAGGTGCCCCCCTGACCCAGGAGTCACCAGTCACCAAGCTGGGAGGTGCAGGGGGGGGGTCCCCTGCACATTCTCCAAACACAGGATGTCCATGAAAAGATGAGGCATATTTCCCCGTGGTGTGCCAACCCTCCTTTACAGGGCTATGAAGACATATGACTTGGGCTATGATTTCTAACATTTCTAGTCTTTCTGATTAGAAATATTTCAAGAATAGCAGCTCATATTATTTTGGTTTAATTCTTATTTTATCAAACCTCCTCACCCATGCAATTTACTCAGTCATACAAGTGTGTCTTTTAAGATACAGTATTGAAACATGCTATGTTGTAGAACTTAAAAGTTTGTCTTTAAATGAGTCCATAAAAATCTGCTCACAGATTCCTACTACCATGAGTCTAACAGTGAAAAAACCTAAATAATATTTTATTTACTTATCCAAAAAAAGAACCAAAAATCCTCTAAGGAGTAGAATAGAATTTTGCAAGGTAACACTAAGCTACATTAAAAGTCTAAGCATAAAACTCTGGTGTATAAATTTAAAGTGCTAAGAGATTATTCTGATGACCAGAACTTAGAGCATGCAAACACATAATTGCCATAATGAAAATGTGATCTTTAAATCACAGCAAACCAATAAAGAAGCAAAATTATCTTCTCCAAAGAAAATTGTTATGGTTTTTGGAGGGGAAATATTCATAAAATAGTATGTGACTAGAACTAAAAGAGGCTCAGTACATGACTAAGAATGTTGGCATCTCCTACCGTTTGACTGAACAATGCATTTGAAAGGTTATTTTCCAGGGAGGATAATACATTTTCTCATCCATGGTTTTGTGAGAGCTGAGAAACAATCTCTTTTTGTAAAAAGAGAAATTATTTTGTGAGGGTGCAAGTACTTATTGAACAGGAAAAGGATCAAGGGTTCTGAGTTCTTCTTTTGCAGAACACAGGTGGTGATGGATTGAAAAGAATTCTTGGAAAAGATAATGCTCCACTTTTGACAGCATTTTTAAAAATTCTTTCTTGTTAAGTTTATATTTGAAGCAGTTCCACAAAATGCTCATATGCATTATTGTTACCATAATTTTCCAAAGAGAGCACAATTCTCAAAGTGATTACTTTACTGCCATAGCAACGTGCAATCAATCCCCCACCTTTCATCATTATGTACACAGTAGCTCTACTAATAGTTCATTGTTCTGCTCAAATATTGGCACAGACCTATAGGAAATGCCAGCAGTGACACAGACTAAATACCCATGGGCAAAAGGTTGATATTTTTAACCAAAATATACTTGAGAGAAATATAACTTTGTGTTTTAAACCAAACCAAAACCTATTAAAACATACTAAACATACAATCCATAATCCCTCTTCTTACATGACTGTTCTATTATATGGCACAAGCTAAAAGAGCTCAAATTTATGCCTGCCAATTTGAGTTTAGAAAAGATTTGAAGAAGCATTAAATTTTACCCTTCCTGTGCCTACTTGTGCTTTATTTACCTGCCTGTTAACACAGCAGGGGGTGTTCAAATGTCATTTCAATAACTGCCCCAAACAGTGCAGTGAACCACAGGTATGCAATGAAACTTTTTGAAGTGTGCACTGAATTTTTTAGGAATTGACATACTGAATGTTAAACAAACAGGCACACACAGGAAGCTGAGTGTTGGTGTCCAGAACTAATGTTTCAGTAGGAGTGTAACCATGTAGCAAGCTACATACCTTTTATATGGACTTTTAAAGGGTGTGTCTACACAAGACACATTAATGTGCCTTAGCTTAGTTTACTGTGAAGTAAGGGTGCACATCTACACATGCACATCCTTACTGCACAGTAAAAATGACTAATCACAACTAAATTTGATAACTGCAAATGCAAGTATGAAATTCCACCATCCCAGATGGCCACAGCATGAGGCCACTACCCACTGGGGTCACTGTGGCCCCTGGGCCTGCAGGGGAATAGCCTGAAGCTGGGATGCTGGGAACCTGCTCCCAGGTTTTGCCCCACTTAAGCCTCCCCACCCCACAGCCCCCTACTCTGGGACAGAAAAACAGAGATGTTGTAAATAGTTTTGACATTGTAAAGCAGATTTTTTATTGTTGGTAGGTGGGAAGGGTGGTGGAGGGGCTCTGTTTGTTAGGGAGGGAAGGGACTCTGTGTTGAGAGGGTAGGAGGGAGGGATGGGGGTGGGTGATGTTAGGGAATAAATGTTTTTGTTTCAAACATGTGCCTGGCCTGAGAGTGGTCCTGGGGGTGGGCAGGGGGTAGCAGGGTGTGGACAGTGGGGCAGGTGAGCCAGAGCAGGGACTGTAGTAGAAGCAGGTCAGCCGGGGCCTCCCACACCCAGTTCCCTGACCCCCACTGGTGGATGAGTTGCCCTCCTAGAGCATGGGCAGAGGGGGCCTGCTGGAGCCAGCAAGACCAGCACCATGGTCAGCAGGAGCATGGGGCACTGCCTGTCACTGCCAGGGGCAGGGCTGGAGTAGTGGGGTGCTGGGCCTCACTGGCAGGGGCAAGAGCAGGAGCAGGAGCAGCCATGGCATGGGGAGGTAGGGTGGGCAATGAGGAAGCTTCCACATGCTTCTCGTGCTCTGGGCATATGGCTCCTGGGCAGGGAAGGGGCTGGCCAGGGATCAGAGGGAGGGGCTATATTTCCAAGATGGCTGCCAATTGCTGGCAGCTAGGCCCAGACCCTGGAGCTCCCCCTGGTGGCCACAGGGGCACATGGCAGGGCTGCAAGGACTTGGCACTAAATAGTCCCTGCACATTATAAATAACTGCCAAAATTGTTTATTGCACATTAGCTTAATGCACAGTAAATTTAGTCATGATTAACTGCATATGTAGACATACCCAAAATGTAGGAAAATGGGATTGGAAGACACCACATGGGTCATTAAGCCCATATCCCTGCAATTACAGGCAAGCACATAAAAGATGTGTAGACCCTTCTGGAGACCACTCTGATCCCTCCTACACCCTACAGCAACAAAGCACTCCCTAAAGCCTTAGGATAAAGTATGTATTTATAGTTCATCCCCACTTTGTGCCACTCCACTACCACCACCTTCTCCCCACAAAAACCTAGTATGCCACAAGAAGAAAGGAGAGACAAGGTTGCCACCAACTTTTCCTCTGTAAAAAAAGCCTTAAAATAAGTTTGGAAAAACCACAAGTGCCTGGAAGAGTTAAGATTTCTTGGCTGCAACTTCACATGATCTTCATTGAAGGTTCTTTTTGCAGAATGTGATGTTGCAGAGGATTCCTGCCTTTCTCCCCAGTGGCAAAAAAGTCAATGCAATCATGAGCCAATTTGTAGTGCCTGCATGTTACAGAGCAAGGGTGTGATAGACCCTCACTCTACAACTCTTCTGAATCTGCCAAATACCTTAGTACCAGGAATGAGTTAGCAAACCACAGGGAAAAAATAGAGACCAAAACTGAATGCTTAAAGAAGGTGGGAGGATTGGTTTATAGGGAAAAGTTAAAGAACTAAATGTTTGTCACAGGCATAAGGGAACTACATGGGATAGAATATTTAATGTTTTCTAGGATGCATGCAGCCAGATGAAACTACAATGGCTGACCAAATTAAGAAGTTATAATTAGGAACAATGTAATATATACATTGAAAAAATCCTAGTAGCAAATTATATTTTACTATGATGTGGTCCTTTCTAAGGAGAACAGTGGTGTCTCCATCATTAGAAAGTTTTAAACTGATATTAGTTAAAGTACAGGATGATAATAATGAGGAGGAGGACACTGTTGCCAAAATGTTTGTGTGTCTTAGGTACCCAGGATGTTCTCATTTGCTGGTCTCAAAGTGCTTTACAAAAGGTGGATATGCTTTTCTATTCCAGCTTCTATACCAAGGGGAGGAACCCCCCATTGACAGGAGATTGAACTAGTGACCCCAATATGTATTTTCCACCTATGATTTAAGGATTCTGTTCTGTTGCCGATACAATTTAGATTTCTGGTTGTTAAAAGTGACTAACTAAAGGAATGGTGTGATCTTTCTAATACAGTCTTCCTGAGCAGTAAGGAAACCGGTGGACTTTGCAGTAGTGCAAAATGGTAGGTGACCTTTGATTGTTCCACCTACTCCTCCTCCCTTTTCCATTTATCTCCAGCTTTTTCTGTTCTCTGAATGTTTAAAGCACAGTGTGAAATGCAAAAGTGAAAAATGTCACCATTAGAATCTGAATGTGTAAGTCCATAAATTGGATTAAACTTCCATAAAGCTTAATGAAAAGCAGTGTTCACAGAGAGAAAATACATTATTGTTCTGATTTTCATTATGTAGTTCAGCAATGCAAATAATTAAAGAATCTGAAAGAAGGGGGAAGCAATTGCAGTTCTTAAATATAAGTTTCTATTACAGTTTGGAAGCAGGAACATGGGATGCACAGGATCACACAGTTCAAATCCCAAAGTCATGAGGATGCAAATAAACTAGTAGGGTCATAATTCCAACCTCTGTATGAGGAAAAAGATATTGAGTGTAGGTTGAAGGAGATCAAATAGGCAATAGTAATAAGATGTGACTTCAGCTTCCAGCATATGAGCTGTATAAATATAATAGCAGGGCAATGTTTCAAAAATATTTCACCTTCACTTCTGGAGAGGCTCATTGTAGAGTGCACAGAAGGGAATGAGGCTACTTGCAGCATAATCTTACAAAGGAATCTGTTGAATCACAATAGTGACTACAGTATAAATATTTTCAGCATCCTCAGAGGACAGATTAGCACTGTGATTGATACAAACAATGAGGATGTTGATCAAAAAGACCCTAAAGAAAATATAAGGAATTTAAAATACTTTCACTCAAGACAGACTATTTAAGCATTTTGTAACTGGGCCACACAAGATAGGCACTCCTTTAAACAAACAGAGTAATAAACATGAGGGAAGAAACAGTATATTTCATGGCAAGGTTATAATAAAACCTAACCAGAAAATAAAAGTTTGGTTTCATGAACCTTTTTGAAGTTTCACAAATTGCTTTCATCTTGCACTAGATCCAACTTAGATGTTTTGAAATTTCAGAGTGAGACTGATTAGTGACTAGGGCTGTGTGTAGATGAAATGAGAGGTGTGTGCACAACACTTTAAAGTGGGCTAAATGCTTTTGCACCGTTTTAATGGTGTCAGTGTTTGCATGCCTCAGCAGCATATTGTGCATTAATTTCAGCCACTGTAGGAAATTCGGCAGCGCTTTAAATGACTTGAGGCACAGCAAACCAAAACTCCTTCAAGGAGTTTTAGTTTGCTGTGCCAAGAGACACGGAGTGAAGCACCAGGCTACATGTAGCTCCATGGCTCTGCAGGAAGCCCTACAGGCAGCCTGGCAGCAGCCCGGGAAAGCAGGCTTCATCCAAGAAAAGTGGTGAGCCTGATCTCCCCCCTCAGCCCCTGGATTTTGCCTGCCTGCCTGCCAGAGCTGTGCAGGGGCCTGGTTCTTCCCTCCACAGCTGTGGTGCCTCCCAGGACCACCCAAGCCGAGTGCCTCCTGGGGAGGGGAAGGGGGCCTCACTGCTGCGGAGGGAAGCACCAGTCCCCCCCCGGTTGACAACCCCTGGTCTAATCTATGTACAAAAAAAAATAATAATAATTTGGGATAATGAAAAATGTCAGAAGTATAGTAAAAGATATTAATAAATTAACTAATACTTCAAATGAAGTATAACTTGACATGTTAATAATTGTTGGCATTTCTTAATTGTATGGAAATACAAAATTACTCTGTAGCTTAAGAGAGATAAGTACAATATATTTACACATAGTTTCATAGTTTCATAGTTTCAGGGTCGGAAGGGACCTAATAGATCTTCTAGCCCGACCCCCCGCCAGGGCGGGAGAACAACCCAAAAACACAAACAAAACCACTCACCCTAAAAACATAATTATACATAATTATACATAATTAGTATACAAACAGAGTAATGGCATACTTATTTGTGTCCTGTAAACAAAGCCATAAACTAGACAGTTTCCATTCTGTATGATTGCAGGAGTAAGTCTGTACTAGAAAATAATCTTTATGAAATTCTCAGGAAATCAAATTGTCTATCACTGAAAGCTTTACATTTTATAACTATTTCACAGAGAAAGTGGCAAAGTCTAATATGTTGAACTATGCAAAATTAAATTGCCAAAGATGTATATTCCTTCAATTTTCATGTTTGTCCCCATATAAGAGTTTAACATTCTTACCACAAAGCTCCTATGATATGGGTATAATAGGATTTCACACCTTTAATGTGTCAAGATTTGTTTTTATAGAGATTCCATCTAGTTTTGCTCCACACGTGGAATACCGTGTACTACTGTTTTTGACTCCGTTATATTTTTTTAACAGAAAAATCACAGCTTACAAAAGTAAAGTTGTAACACTCATCATCTTTCTGACCTCTACAACATTGTACAAACAATGTCATGTTTGCCTTTGGCAATTGGAAGTGACAATGTGAGCTGGCCTGACAGAATAGAAAGCCCATTTTTTACTAATGCTTATAACTATCATAAGACATACAGTATTACATTTCAAAACAACATATTCTGTTCTTGAAACAAGGCGTGGAGTCTGAATTTCTATTCTTCAGGAATTTGTTTCAGAACAAAAAGAAGATATTTACAAGTTCCCATGTAAGAGAAAATCTGAAAAGTTATTGAAATAATCAAAATATTTCATTTAGAACATTTCAAAACAAAATAGTTTCTGTGAGCCAGACTTTTGAGTCTTGTATAGCTTCTAGGCTCCCCATCATCCGCCGTAAACTGTCAGGGAAACAGGGGTGAAAAATGCTCAGAGCCATAGCTGGATCAGGAAAATTAGAGTTTGGGAGCAGCTGTCAGGTTCCAGGCAGGGAATCTGGAAGTCCAGAGAACCACAATTTTATTGAACCCTATACATTTCTGTGAAATATTTTGGGTTCCGTGAATCAACATGTTCAGACCAAAGACTTTGGTGCTCACTTTGACCACCAAACTATTTGCCGTCTTGTAATCAGAGGGCACATCTACATGAGACATTTAGCATGGAAAGCTGCTTGTACACACCACAGGGCGTTATTTTGGTTCAAGTCTCCCTAAATTGAAGCAGTGGGTTTTTCAAAACACCACTTCAAATTAACCCCCCATGGCGTGTACACAAGGGTCAGACCCGATTCTTACCCGCCTCTCCAGCAGCGGGGGAGTGGGTGAGGCGAGGAGGGTAAGTTGCCAGTGGGCTTAGTGGTCCCTGAGCTGCAGGGGGAGGGGGCGGTGCTTCCCTCCATGGTGGTGCCTCCCCAGGCAGCACCCACCCACAGGCAGCTGACCCAGCCAGTCCCGGGGGGCACTATAGCTGCGGAGGGAAGGACCAGGCTCCCGCACAGCTCAGGTAGGCAGGCAGGCTCCCGGGGGGGGGGGTGGAAATCAGGCGCTCTGCTTTTTTTTCCTTCTGTGTAGCCTGCCTCCATGGACTGCTGCAGGGCTGGCTGCACGGGCTGCCCGCACAGCCCCTGAGCTGCATGGGGCCTGGTGCCTCCCTCCACAGCTGTAAGGTAGCAAACTAAAACACCTCAGATATGTTTTATTTTGCTATATCCCAGAATCATTTAACACACAATACACTGTCAACAGTTTAAACAGCAATGCCATTAGAGCAGTGCAAAACGGCATTTAAGCCTCTCTAAAGGCCAATTTTGTGGCATGTACACCCCCTCTCCCTCAAGTAGACTAATTAGCTCTGCAGCAAACATGTTATGTCTATACACATGACCTTATTAGGCCAGAGGAAACTCATTAACACTGCAGCAAGGGAGTACTGGTAAATACTATTCTGCTGCAGAGTTTTTTTGTGCACAGCAGTGCATGTATAGGTGCTGACCCAAATGACTGGGGTATGAGGGTGCTTCAGTGCAGGGCTGCCTGCCAGCTATCTGTGCACTGGAGCACCCTCATGCCCCAACCGGCCCCTCCACAGCACATTGAGTTGAGTCAGAGCAGCTCTCAGCTGGCAGGCTGACCTGCCAGACCCTTGCCAACTGGGGCTACTCTGACTCAGCCCAACGTGCTGTGGTCCCAGGTGCATATTCAAACAGCATATCTGGGAGCAATAAACTGGTGCAATATACACTGGAGTTTATTGCTGAGTGCTAATAGCACATGTAGACAGACCCAGAATCAATCTATATCTCTCTCTCCTACCCACTCCCACCCAAAATTCAAAAGATCTTAGCTTCATCATGACGTCAAATGAGAAAATCTTGGAAACTTCAAAAAGTTTTGTGGGACTGAAAGCCCATGTCCCATACAGCTCTACTGCATAGACTTCAGTACATTTTTTTCAGTACTGGGCCTGAAGGCCTCCAGAATTTGGCTTATATGACTTCCTTCTCTGAAGCTTCTGACATCTGGAGACATCTCCCTCTACTTCTATTGTCAAAAATTTATCTCAATACCTTTTTCTCTTAGCTTAGTCCTATTTGATTATGTTATTATATATTACTATAACTCTTATTATGACACATCATTAAACTTATTGTAAATTGTTATCTGTAAGCCTAGATACACAACACTTTTACACTGGTATAAATAAGGAATGGATAGATGATGTTGGCCATACCTCATTGTAATTTACCTGAATCCAGTGTAGAATTACCATGTGAAAATCCTCTATTCAGGGTAATTAACAGCTTATGCTGGTATAGCTGCTTGGACAAGGCAACCAGGCTATTACCTGTCACCTGCCCCAGAGTAACAAGGCTCCATAATAATAACTACTGTATGCAGCTAACCCCAGGTAACCATACTTCTATCTTCTTTGGATCTTTAAGTAATTGACACCAAATAGTATTTAACCAATGCAAGTTACAATGATGTAAAGGTATTACCTGTTGTAGCAGAGAACACTTGCCCTGCTACTTGAAAGTGGGGTGCCCCCTTTAAGGGCAGGGTTTTTGTAGCAACCAGAAAAGCAGAACTTAAGGAAGGGCCCTGTGGGTAAGTCAGCTGACAAGTCACCTGACCTGCCAAGCAGGGATTAGGAAGTATAAGAGCCAAGAGCTGGAGAGAGAGGGGGCAGCCAGCCAGGGAAGAAGCTGTGCCACAAAGAGGATTTTATCAGAGAAACTGATTGGTGGCTGTTTGTCTTGAAGGCTTCAAGTGACTAGAGATATAGCCCAGTACTTAAAAGAGCAGAGTTGAGCTGAGGGATGGGCGGCAGTGAAGACTATGGTTAGTCACACAGCCCAAAGAAATAGGACTTGTGTTATAACTAGGGACCTACTGAAATCATCGTGGAAGTGTGCTGTGTGGCAGCTCCTTTAATCTTGCAGTTTCCCCCTTTTGCCTACCCACCACGCATCACTTGCCACTTGCTCTTGATGGGCAGGGAGGCAAAAACCATGGCTTTAAATATGGCATGGTTTTTGCTTCCTGTTGTTGATTGGCTGAGGGGCCCTGGTGGCCCTCTGCTTACTGGTGATTGGCCAGGAGGCAAAAACCGCACCATATTTAAAACCACAGTTTTCACCTCCCTGCTGGTCAGAAGTGAGCTGTGAGGCCCCTCCACCAATCAACAGCAGAGGGGCATGTGGGTGAAACACTGGGTGCCTAAACACAAGTGACAAGACTGCTCCAATGTGCTGGAATTCCAGTGGGTCAGAGCAGACTTGATTAATTGAGTCTGCTGGAGTGTGGCAATTACTGCGTTCCAGCAGCCTCCTGCATCTTGTGTATCAGTGGCCCTGTGCTTAAAAATGGCAGTGGGGGCAACTGAACTAAAGCTCGTCAAATGAGTTTTAGTTCAGGCACCCCCACTGCCATTTTGACACATGAGGATGCTAATACACAAGACAGCAGCGCTTTTATTAGCGCAGGTGTTGGATCCACTCTAATTAAACTGCCACCCCCCCATCCCTGAAGCACATGTAAAAGTGCCCACTAAGATTAAAGGAGCCACTGCATAATGCACTTCTGCCGCAATTTCAGTAGGTCCCTAGTTATAGCCAGTTTGCTAACTGGAAGTTTAGGTGGGATTGAGGAGTGTTTTTTTGGAGGTCCCATTAGTGCCTAAGAGGCATGTGACTGCCTTGAGTCCTACCTGGGTCAGGCTCAAAACGCAGACTGGGGATAGAGGGCCCAGCACCCGAGAAGAGTGAAAACAAGGGCCAAGGGCGCAATGCCCAAGAAACGTGGAAACAGGGGCCAAGGGCCCAGCAAGAGCTGAAGCAGGCTCAGTGCCTGAGAGGGACCGAGACAGGGTCATGGGCCCAAATCCCAAGAGGGAATAAGCCAGAATCTAATAGAGCAAGACTTGGCCTGGAGCCCAGAAGCCAGGTCTAGAATGATGAGCCTTGGCTAAGGGACCACCTACAGCATTGGGGCAGAAGCCGAGAAGGTCAAGGCCCCAACAAGAGAGTAAAGGCCTGAAGTGGCCTCATGGCTTTGAGGACAAGTGTCCCACTGGATGTGATGTTGCATACCACTTGCAATGCATGGGTATGACTATGGGGGCAGCTGAAGGTCATGAATGAAGCCCTTAAGGCAGGCCAGGTCAGGAGAGTTGACCACATGAGAAGAGAGCAAGCACTGTAGGCATCAGTCTCTGAAGGCAGCCTCCCTTTCATTAAGTTTCCAACAAGATGTGGCAGGTGGGAAAACAAGGCGAGGTCTTAAGAGATGGGGCTGAGAGAGAGAGCCTAGCGGAGATGAGGCAGCCTAGGGGGGGTGGGGAGGGTCACAATAGTTCTCAGGTACCTAACCTGTTACACCTGTCCATGCCCTGTAGCTAAATGTTTATGTAACAGTATTAAATTCACTTTAAGTGTTTCAGGAGGAATACAATTTGTATGGGAGACACTATTGAAACATGTACTTAAGCCTCAAGCAGGAAAGCATTTAAGTATGTGTGTAAGATTAAGCAGGTAAATAGTTTCAACAGGACTATTCATATGCCTTAATTTATGTATCCATTTAAGGACTTTGTTAGACTCAGGAGTTGATCCTCATCTATATTTAATCAATAAGATGGTCATGTTGAAGTTATTTTTACAGTCTTTTCGCAACAGTATTGGGTACTCTTTGCCTTCAAGTTTATAACCTGCCCTATTGTTTTAGGGGTGGTGTTTCATGAAGTAACACCATTGTTATGAAAACGTATGTATCCCCTGGAGCTATAAAGCTGGATTTTTTCTGGGATATCCATGATCTGTCACAAGGAATGAATGGATTGTTCTGTTTCCTGTCCAGTCTTAATTGCAAAATCATTGAATTTTCTAAATCAGTGCTGAACATATACATTGTCTAACCTAAATTCAGAGCTAAAAATGACAACTTTTATATTATGTATTTGATATGAATAAAGTTGTTATCTTACATGGTAGGTATGGAAAATTTTTACCACAATTTTTTTTTAGTTTGAAAACAATATTGCTATTGTTCTATGCATGAATAATTACCAGTAATTTCAGTCCCCAATCCTTACTGTGTTGAAGTCAATGGCAAAATCCCCATTGACTGCAATGGGACTAGGATGTGATGTATAAGGAAAACTGGTCTCTTTTTTCCATAAGAAATATGTTACCTGTTAACTGACAGTAAAACTGTCTGGATAGTAACAAGTCTACTTTCTGTATTAATTTATTGCATGCAAAATTTAACTTACCATGTGTTTATAATACTTTTTGCCCACAGTAATGTTCCTGGGAAGGGACTACAGCATCCAGGACTAACTTTTTTCAAATGGAAAGAGAATTGTTTTCATTTGGTAATAGAATATAACAACATAAAGAGTTGTGTTCTTTTCATGCTGAAGAAGGAATGGTATAAGAGAGCAAGGAAAACACTATTAGCCTTTAAAAAAGGGCAGATAATTGCAGGTAAATAATTGTCAGTCTTACCTTCATGTCACTGGGTAAAGATGCAGTATAAACAAGGGACCACTGCGATGAAATGAAGTGAATCTGGGTCCTGGTATCAGGTAACCTGTCACAATGAACAAGTAATGTCACCTTTTTTACTAGAAATAGACAACCAGCTTGGTTCACACTTGAGCGTCTTGTCTTGCAACAGACCTTACAGACCAATGATCCCATTGTCCACATTAAATAAGCCTAGTATGTACATGGCTCTGCTGCACCTATTTTGATGCTAGTCAGGGTTAGTCAGGGCTGTATGAAATCGCTTGTCTGTTTTTAGCCTTTGTGTCTCAGCAACACAATTTATACAGTAGATGTAATAAAACTTCCCCAGATTAGTAAAGTGCTTTGAGATTTTTTTTGATGAAAATTGCTATTAATATACAAAGAATAATAGTATTTTATAGGTTACACACACCACATTTCTTATGCCTCCGGTGAAACTCTCCCACTTACATTAGGTCCAAACTACACATTCATACATTGTATCACTACTTTGAACTGAGTATGGGAAAAGATTGACTAGAGCTATAGAGCTAAACAGACTCCATAAACACACACATACACCTTTATATAAAAAAGTTATGAGAAAAATGAGGGGGAAAAAAACACTTTCCCGGGGACAGCTCAATATATACCAAAGAACTCAGGAAGGTGATTCTTTACATGTGGTGGGTATGGGAAGAACTTTGTATGACTGGGATATCTCAGCGGAAACTACAGAATCCCTCTAAAAGAGAAAGCATCTGCATGCACATGGTGCTCGCTGATCATTCAATGCATTGGTGCTTGCAAGAGATCTGCTATATTGAGTTCTGTTGCATCTGGCTGGGCATAACCAGAGTTTTACAACACCCTAACTGGACACTAGGAAACTCAGCTCTTAAAGACAAAATTCCCAAGACATTTAGATGCTGAACATGGAGGAAGTTTTATTATTGTATGAAGCAAATCTCAAAATATTAAATGTAGAATAATGGCAGATTTGGGGCACCTTAACATATCCAGTTTTTTCCAGTCATGCTTACCCTCTCCAGTAAGTTATTTTACATTAGATGGGGTAAAAATAACAACATCCTATAATCAGCATAAATGGTTCTTTTTTTTAGTTGGTATTCTTGAAGACAACTATAGACTCTATCTCCTATAATCAGACTAAGAACATTCTTGGTCTTAGACACAAAAGGCTGTACATAACTTTGATTACATCCCAAAAGGTTTTCTCTGTAGGTCTGCAAGATATTCAAGATGTAGATTTACCATACTCCTGTCACTAGTTCCTATTTTAAGCTGAATGCAATGGAATGCTGGTGATGAATATAATCAGTTTGGCTGGCTAAGGTATAAGGATTTAATTTTCTAGAACTGCCCTGCAAAAACTAATTGCAACTATAGCTCCTATTAGAAAAAATCCATACTACTTTTTTGTTTAATTTTATCTCCAGCTTGTAATAATAATAGCAACTACCTCAATGCAGGGCATTTCCTATGGATTAATGGCTGGCTAAGGTTAATGGCCTGAAGTATAGCCTGTGGTCATCACCTCCTCCCAGACAGTTCTCAATTCCCAGGAAATGCCTCCTGCCTCAACGGCTGTTTTTTAATTAGATCAGTAATTGGAAGTGGGGGCTGCAGTGCCAATCTAGACTTGGATGGGAAGTGGCTGAGAATTAAATATCTCATTTACATCCCCTGTTTTTTATGGGTTGATAGTGCACAAAATTAAAAATACCTTTGCAAATTTAATTTTTAAAATAAAATTGTAGGTAAATGCTTGTAAAATGCCAGTGTTAACAATACAAACTACTTCAAAGCACTGCATGTGGGCATATCGCCATATTCCTTGCAGGTACCCAGTACACAAATATTAGGGAATGCAGTAACTAATTTCCAGAGGTACCCAATGTAGGGGAATGTGTTCTCATACCATATAACAGTGCTAGGTACTAAATATTGGTTATGAATAACTACCAAGTGCTGGGTTGGATTCTGTTAGTTTATTAAAAATGTACAGCTTCCAGCCATCTACTACCATACTTAACAACAGGGTGTATGTGGAAAGCTTTATTTCCCCTCGTTGGTGGTTTGGATAAACCAAGAAATGTTCCTAGACTAAAACTATTTGAATTTCTATTTTCAATGAATAGTAATTTTTCTGTACATTCATTTCATGAGAAGAGCTTCTTACATGCTAATCTTTATGCAAGAGAAAGGTCCTAAACTCCTTCAGGCTGAGATCTGGCACTTTATTGAATTCATACTGATATTATGGACGAGAGAGAATTTTTGGCTGATATGGCCACAAAAAAACAGTTTATAGCCATGAAAAAACACAAGAGCATGGTTTCAAACAGCTTTAAAATTGGCTGATTGGGTGAAAATCTCACCCCCTCATTGCATGCGGTATCAGATAAAGATGTTTCAAAATGTAACATCTTTTCTAACTTGTGTCTGCGAAGCTCCCAGCCTGTCACTGTTTTCAGAATGGGAGGGAGGAAAGGAAGCAGAGGGAGTTCAATCTGGGGGGCTTTCAGCCCCCCTGGAGGGTGGGATGCATGTATTGCACCTCCCCCCCCCCCCAAGGTGCGGGACTCCAATTCACCCCAACCTTCAGCACCAGCTAGGGAACCCCAAGAATGAGCTCCCTCCACTGCTTTTCCTCCTGTCCCATTCTGAAAACAGTAGCACTGGCAGAGAGCCTGGCTATTGCTATAAGAACCTGGCTGCAGGCTCCCAGCCACAGCTACACTCCCCTTCTCCTGGAACCAACAGTGAACTTCTGTTTGGTCTGGCGTAACAGTGTAACTCAGAATACTTTGCAAAAATCATTCTGAGTTACAGCTGAGACCTGCACTTCTGTCTGCAGCCCCAATATTGGATGACACTTAAAAAGAGCCTTTTAGATTTATTGGGGGATTATGAATTCAACAGCCCTTAGTAAGTAAGCAAGCTGTTGCCATTCCCAGGCAGGTCACATCAATTTATGTGACTGCTTAGTATCAGGCATGAGTGTGTACAAATTTTTACTGTGAGCAAAGATTTTTCTGACACTGAAATCAATCACTGAAAATTACAAACATGGCTTCCTAAATTAGCAACAAGTATCTTCTGAAAGAACGAGCAAGACTGCACATAAACACTTGGGCAAACTATTATGCTAAAAGCATGAACAGACAAATACAAACCATGATCCCTTGTCATCTCCATCACTGCATGGAAGGTACCTAACAGCATGTAGGGGAATGGGTATTAACGACTATATTTCTATGTCATAGGTAAGCAATCTGTTTTGCTGGAGTAGGACCCACAGAAAAGCGGGAAGGGAAGAAATCCTCCAGCCAGGAAACTTATGAAGTCCCCCAGTGTGCATCCTATGTGGGGAAATGATCCAAGAAAAATATCTGCCTACAGTAGTTAGTGGCAGTACTTCTGCATACTTAGTACAGTACTTGGAAACGCACAGAAAGACTACCTTTCAGTAGCATTTTAAACCACTGATATTCACTTGGTGTCAAAATAAATGTTTCCTGAGTGTCAGCACATCTTTCAAACTCCAAGCTATCTTGCAATAAGCCAGTTGAAGTGTACCCTTTATGCAAAAAGAGCATCAAATTTGATCTCAGAAAAATGCATTCATGTCCATCAAACTATATGATATGAGAAATTCAGACAACCTTGGTCTAGAAATATCAAATAAGTGACACTGAGACACATTGGCTTTGTGTGCCAAGTTTTCAAACCAGCCTCTGAAACTGCCTTCTCTAACTATTTAACCCCGTACAATCCTCTCCTGCCCGATTATTTACCCCACAGTGTTGTAAAACAGGCCCCAAAAGAGAGAGAAACTATTTCTTTCATTTTTTTTAATAGAAGTAATTTATACTATTATCTATTCTTAACTATCTTGCACCAGAGGGACAAATGTCCATGGTGATGGACTGCATACACACTAAATGATTTGTGTGCAGTTATATTTAGATAGCAATGAAAACTTTAAAAGTTTCTGATCTCCATAGCTTCTGATTTACTAATAAAAGCTTACACAAGTTTCCAGAGGCTATCTATCATCAGAAAAGTTACATCTATACTAATGTGGGAAAGCATTGTTCAGTTTTTTTTCTCTTCTACCCTTCTACAGTGAACCTGAATGTTCTTTCTACCCATCTCTTCCACCCTGCTCTAATCCCTGAAAAACAGTTAATATCTAAGGGGGGGGGGGAAGTATATCTTTCTCCTCTTCAGTGCTTTTTGTGACTTAGTTTTAAAGCTAAGATGAAAGTATGTTTCAAAAATAGATGTATTAATGTTTTTTCAAGGACTCAGGGTAAAATGGAATTGCACTTAGGCACCTGATAAGTTGAGTAAGATCTGGCCCTAAGAACCACGTTTACTCCTGGACTCCTTTGTTGGCAAACTGAGAAAGAAAGGCTACAGACTGAATGACTGAACAGGCACTTAGATGGAAATACATTCCCTCACCTGGAATTCTTCCTTTTAGGCCACTTCTTCTGTTTATTTGCTGCTGCTCTACCAGTTTTGTAGGCTGCTTTCACAAACCATGGGGCCACTAATTTAAATTTAACTGAGACCAGTTCTTCTGATATCTCTTTCATTTACTAAATTCTGCTGCCTCAGGGACATTGTCTATCAGGTATAATACACAAGGTTATTGTCATTTTCTATAATTTTTGGCAACTATTCAAAGAATTTTAAGAGAAGAATTCACTGCTATGAGAGTTAAGTGCCAAGGAAGAAGAGCAAGGGCAAGGAAAAAAATGAAAAGAAAGTGATTGCAGATGTCAGGCTTGCTGTTCCACAAAGGGTGAAAATCTTCCTTGCTGCAAGTAGAAACCATCCCTCTCAAACATACAAATACTGTTGATTCTGAACAGGAGAAGATTTTTGGTGCCCTAGGCAATGTTACCAAACTTTAACTACAGTACACATAATAGCCTGTTTGAATAATGCATTTTATGGCCTGGACATCCTACAAACTATTATTGATAGATGTTTTGGTAAAGAAATACTGCAACAACAGCAAAAATGTTTATTTAAAGAAAATGACAAAGTAAGTTTAATTATTAAATATTGAGCCTAAATATACACAGTAGCATCCTGGATGGCCAAAGTGGATGCATGATGCTATGGACACCATGTTCACTATCTCCTATTCTCTGGGCTCAAGAACAAAGTGAAATAAGTGAAAAAATTAATGTACTCAATCTGTTATGTTTTTTTTTCCTTTTGGTGTAATTCTGCTTCCATGAATACATCTATTGCTGGTACCAAAGGAAGGAATTATAGTGCCTGTAAAACATTTCTCAAGTTACATATTTGGAGCTGAGCAGCCAATGAGCTTAATTTGGGCTTGATTCAAATCCACTTGAATTAGTCCCATTGCAGTTAGTATGATTACTAACAGGCATGAGAGCAATGGAATATGGATCATTATATCATCTGATATATTTCTAGCTGTATGTAACATGATTCTTCATTTCATTCTCCATTATTAAATGTTAAGGTTCTTAGATTTTGTTGAGGATGGAGAACAAAGGAAAATTCATTTTGGGTGATCTCATGTTTCCCACATTTTTTCTCCTAACCAAATTTCAGATAGACTATCGCTCTATGCTTTTAAGGGACACACTAAAACTACCTAATAAATAAATAATGGTACAGGCAGAAGAGTAATTTTCTTCATTTATAAATTTCATTAATTCTTATATAGCTTCAAAATTGTCTTTTTTTCCATAGAACTTGAATTTTTAGCTGTACTCTGGCTCATCTCCAATTTCTTCATAGCCATTACACAGGCTGATTCCGTCTGAAGTCAATAAGTATGTGGCTGAATAAAGACCTTGATATTTGGCCTGGTTAATCTATGTAGTATAGATGGAATAGTTGATAAATTACCTTCTTGGAAGAGGTGACACCCCATAATTTAACTCTCTGGCAAACAGTTGACTTCAGTTCTACTTATAAAAACAGACTGTATAAAGGACTATATTGGCCTGCAAGTAACTGTCATAAGTTGAAAGACATTTTGAAGTAGGAAGAATAGAAAAATGCCAAAATATTATTGTTCTTCTCACAATAATCAATCTTAGGTTATGGAAAAAAACCCCCAAGGTAACATTTTAGAAACCCAAAAGTATACATCACACACAAAAACTTTTCATGATCGTGATAAATGATATGACATAGATCCTAAATTACCATGGCCTTTAAAAAAATATCCAAATACAAGTCAAAGCTATTTTTTTAATTGTCTGTTCTCTTTAGAACACATTATAATTATTAACATTTTTCCCCATAATTATTAGGTAATAGAGTATATTTGCAAATATTTCCTTAAATATTTTCCCTGTGACCAGGCTTGGGTGGAACAAAGCCTGAGCTCTAGTGGAGACTTGGAAGGACCAGCACTAGTTTTAGGACAAGCAGTTGGACTGGGTAGCCTTCTGCATCTGAGGAAAGAGTACTGAAGAGGCTCCCATCAGATGACCTCAGAGAAATGACCTGGGTAAGTTTCATGGTAGACTTATCTGGAGATGCCTGAACAGACATTACCTGGAGATGCCTGAAGAGACATTTGAATACAGAGCCACAGAAGAGCAGAGACCTTGCAGTACTGATGCTGCATAACCAGGAGGGGGCTCTGCACATATCTGGATGTGTTCTGCAGGCTCCCTTGGTGTGCTTGGCAACAGATGGCAGCAATGCATAGGGCAACTGATTAGCTGACCTAAACTGGGCAAATGATTAGCTGACCCAAACTGTTCAGAGTCAGCCTGTGTTTCCCGGAAGCACAATGTGGGATTGTGAGGGGAACATATTTTGCTCCTTGTTTGGATGAAGTATTAGGGTGCATCCTGATGAGAGATCATGTTCAGTTTTGCAGGGCCTCAAACCCGTTTGAGGCATCACAAACTGCACATGGCACACATGCACCTGCTCACTGCACTGAAAATTAGCAGTATGCTGGGATTTTTTGACACCAAGAGGTCTGTGTGGAAAAAAAAAAACTGCTGCTGAAAAAAAGCAGCATGGCGCATATGGCAGCACCATGCGCACCAGAAACAGAGCCTACATGGTCAAAGCCACATTCTGGATGCCGGCTAGGCCTGAGCAGCTAGCTTAGTGCTGCTGCTGCCTCAGAAGACCCTCAGGACCTCAGGTAATGCTGCTGAGGCCAGCCAGCACAGGTGCTGGCCCCAGTCCTACCTACCCGACCTGGGTCACTTTGCCATGCTCAGGAGCTCATGTGCAGGGGTATTCCTGCACAAATATTATGCTGCTGCTATGTGCTGCTGCATGTCCTGCAGGAAACACATGCCCCTGCATGTGCGCACTCATCAGGACATGCCCTTAGAGTCCAGCCAAGTGACACGTCTCAGATGAAGTAGAGTGGGAGCAAAGCACCCTTTGCCCCCACTGGGATGCTGGAGGACTGTGCTGTGGCTTCTCTCAGAAGGGTAAGGTGTACAGACTTTCACTCTCAGGAGAAACTCTCCTGTGAGTGATTTAACCCTTCCTGTTCTCAGGTTATTTTTTCTCCTGGAGCAGCCATTTTTGCTCTGGGAGATAAATCACGAACATCTGAGCAGATAATATTCCAGGAGAAACTGATGTGACGTCGGTGGGCCTCACGTCCGGTACCACCCTTCATCCAGTAGCCCCTCCCCCTCGTCCCGCCTGCCCCAACTTTGATGTTAGCACCACGACTTGGATGTTAAGTGATTCGAAGGAGGGGTTCAGTGGAGATCTTCTGCCAGAGGCTTGCCGGACATCTGGTGGGGGGTACTCACGGTTGGGTCCTCAGATGTTCCACGGGGCTCCGCCACCCCTACACCCCGTCCACCCGCCAACCGGTCACCTGCCGATGGGATGGTCGTCCACCGCTACTTGCAGCCCTTCTTACTGACAGGCCTTCCCGAGACCAACGGTCGTCTTCAGGCAGCCTGGCTTAGCCTCCGCCTGACCCGGCCGCTAGCTCAGGTCATTTCTTTTCTTCTCTCCCCTGTTCTCAGAAATAATACTCCTCGGGAATGGGGGGACTTCCCGAGTTGCTACTCTGGTCCCGGCAACCCCTGGGGATCACTCCTCCTGCCCCCACCGGGGTTTCCGGCTCTAGCCTCAGCTGCTGGGGTGATT
>NW_005842278.1:1547365-1555304 GCF_000455745.1 Alligator sinensis
AATGGGGGCCGCCGGCGCCTGCCGCTATCCCAGCTCCGACGCTGACACCGCTCCCGAAGGTAAGTATCTCGGCCCTGGATTTTCTTGAAGGGGTGTTGCTGCCCCCCAATCCTGTCTGTCCTCTGCCTGCGTCCTTGACGGCGATGGGCCGCCGTCACACTGAATATCTGTACATAGCCAGAGAATCTGTACCTAATGACATGCCTAGATGTTCAGTGACTAGATTAGTGATTTACAACCTTTTCATGGCCAGGACGTCCTGCCCCAACGCCTCTTTTTTTGAATGTGGCAGCATCCTCGGCTGAGAACCACTGTTAACAATCCCTCAGGTTACCTCAGTGCTTCTCAGCCAGGTGCTTCTGCCTCCAGATGAAACTGCCCAGTGTGCCTGCTGTACAGCACTCTCCCTGCAAAACTTCTGGGAGAAGATTGTAAGAAGTTCTTACTTTTCAGGAGCTGTTTTACAACCCTGGATTAGCTGTCCCTTGCAGATACTTATCAGGTGGTTGTACTATACCCAAACCTTGTATGCCTTAGGTTAGCTAGCTGTGGACTAGTTCAGTGGTTCTTAACTGGAGTGACATGAGGCCCCTTCGGGGATGACACAGCAGCAGTGACCAGGTAAAATTGCCCCAAGTCCTCTCCCTGATTTAAGACTCACTAATCAGCCTAAAGCAGGCAGAAACTGCTTCAAGCCATGTAACTCTACCCCATTTAGCACCCCTACACTGCTCCTTGAAACAGAAGCAGACGGGACAGCTCCACCAGGACTTGTTGCCAAGAGGAGTGTAGAGGATGCCAGACCAGGAAGTGCTGCATAGCACAAGGCAGCTTTAGGCTGATTAGAGAGCACTTGGGGCAGTTTTACCTGGCCGTTGCTGCTATCAGTCTGAAGAGGCCTCACGGCACACTGATGGAGAGCCACTGGACTAGATGCTGTCCACAGCTAACTAGCTTAAGGCATACAAGGTTTGAATTTATTACAACCACCTGATAAGTATCTGCAAGAGACAGCTAATCCAGGGTTATAACACAGTTCTTGAAAAGTAAGAACTTCTTACACAATCAATTTGCTCCTAGAAGATTTGCTCTTCTGACTTTAATGACAAAAATTAAGTTTTACTACTTGCTCCCTCTATTACCTCTCAGAGCCAACACAGCTACAGTAAAAGGGGACGAATCTTATTCCTTCCTGGGCATCATCAACTAAAAGCTGTTTACTAAGTTCCAATCACCTGCACCTGTGCATCCCCCCAGGGCATAATTTAGTCTGAAAAACTATTTGTATTGATGATAAAGCATTAAAAAAAAAGAACCTAATGTATTTCTCACATCCCAGATTGAGTTTTTAGACTTGTTATTTAGTAAACAATACTTGTAAATTGAGAACATGTGATATGGAATCACAGAGACACGGTACTAATAGAACCCACGGTACTATTTCTAAAGAGACTGTTTATAGAGTAGAGCTACACGTTAAAGTATTGTCAAATCTAGGATTCATTTGATCAAATGTATTATGTAAACATAGGTGACGAACAATATGAAAAAGAAGGGTGATGCAAAACATTTTCCAGATTCCACAGTAAATATCCCTGGGGACAAGAGGCTATTAGATGAAAGGCTCTTTGCATAAAATACTAGAGTTACCTTGCAAAGATTTCACTGTCCATTAGAATCAATTTGATATTCCTACGCTGCTCCTTCTGTGATATTATACACTTCATACTGTACCCGATCGAGATTGTCTTGCTCATTAAGTCCCAATACTTGTTTACCAAAAATGTCAAGCTCACAACAAAATTAGAATTCAAATGTAGACAATGCATATGTGATCAAGAAGAAAACCCTCACTGAATTCTGTCTCCTGGTGTGAACTCATTACTGTGTATTTACATAATGTTGTTTTGAAAGCCAGCAAAATGACACTTTGTTATTAGTTGAACTTCAGTGCTTTTCCTGCTTGGAATTCAGCTATCCCTCTAACCAGGTAAATCAAATAACCAATAAATGAGACAGTCCAGCCAATTGAATATTATAATGTTATACCTTCTGTATCTTAATAATAGCCTGTTAAAAATGCTTCTGTGTGTTTTGTTGATGTTCGTGGTAAAAGTCCCTTTTGGTAGCATAAGAACCTGATACACAATCCACTGGAAATTTTTTTCAGATTAAAAAAAAAAGTTTCCACTGCAGTTTCAAAGATGTTAAAATATAAATTACTCAGATTATCATGACACACTTCATTGAACATCTCAGACCTATGTTATCAGGTACAGATTTAAGGCACCTTTTGTTGATGTGTGTAACGACCCTAAGGAAATTAATGAAATGCAGGTTGGTAGTTTTCTTCTATATACCAACAACTTCTAGGAAACAGAACTTTTTTTTAGTGCAGTCACTTGACTGCAATACATATTCATGAATTTAACTCCCTAAATGAAGTGCAATCAACTTTAAAAACTCTTGTTCCAAAAGAACCCCATATTGCCTCAATTACAGGGTTTGGCAGCCATTCAGTTCTGAACAGATAGTGGATGTGAATCAAATTCTATACATGTTCCTGAGTAAAGGTTACATCATGGTCATGAAAGTACATAAGGGACTTCCCTATTTTTTTTTTTTGCAGATTCATAGGTACAAGCATGCCCAGTACTACTTCCGTCCCAACCCACGGAAGAAAATGACAAGTAAACAGAAAGGAAAGGATGGACATACTAATCTGCTATCAGTAAGGTTGATCCCATAGTCAGTTGATACCTAGAAAAATGTTATACAGCTACTCTAAAATCATCAGATCAGTTTATAACCTAGTGATTCTCATTAAGCAAATGTACATCCTTGTTATAATACAGAAAGGTACAGTACTCTGAACTGGTCAAATGTATTCCAATCACTCCCAGGGGAAAAAAATACCAGCCAAAGATACACATAATCAGAGTTCAAAATTCATTCTTTGCAGATACCCATGCAGAAAGGTTATAGACCAATCACAATTCTTAAAGGTCAAGAGATTTGAAAAAATATTTAATTCTTGCATTTTTGGGAACAATACTGGAAATTGAAACTGTAATCTCAGGGATTCACAATCCAAATGTAATATGAGCTAGACTGCCAGTCAAAGGGAAATTATAAAATGAAAGCTCATGTGGTCATTTTAATAACACTGTTTTGGCTGTCACAATATCCTTTGCTTCATATCACAAGCATTAACATACAATGAAATTGTTTGCAAGTGTCTGTATATTGTTCATATATCTGTTCCTATTCAGATTAGAAAATAAAGACCATGCTTTCAATACGAGAAAAGAGATCTGATTTCAGGTTTTTGTAAGTTCTCTCTATATATAATAACAACACTTATTAGTAGTAGTCATTACATTCCAGCACATCCTACAGTTTATTATGACTAGAATAAGACTTTCTGGTATAAAACCTACAGAAAAATCAAGGTAAATTCCCCCCTTCCCCTCCCACATGTGCTTTATTAAGTAATCTCTCTAAATAGTTAGTACTAAAAATATAAATTAAAATCCTGGGTGAAGAAACTGTTTAACTCTTGAGCTGGGATTGCATGTGCTTTTTATATTTGGGTGCTGAGTTCCACTAAGTTACTACAAAGATGGGGGTCATATACACGAATCAAATAGGTTAATCTAATTGAGTGGGGGTAAAAGTCACTGAAAAGCCAATTTCATTTGTTACTATTAATAATGTCTTCCTAGTGGTTAAGACCTTAGACTGGGACTCAGGAGTGTATTTTCCAGCATTCCTCTCTGTGGTAGTGTTTATCAGACTTAATCACCAAACTTCACTGTAGAATTAATTATTACCAGTGTGGCTCATGCAATACACAAATGATATAAAAGGTAACATTTTAAATTACTTGAAAATTAAAGTAATTTAACATGAAAGGTGAAATTAATACACTTCAGTATAACTCTTTCATACCATATGTAATGTGTGGTGTCAAAGCGTAGCTACTCTGACATGTACGGACTTTTAGAAAAAGTTACTAACTTGTAAATATTCACACAGCAGTAGGGTGGTAAGCTATCAGAATTCAATTATATTCAATATAATGTTTAACTGCAGGGAAATAATTAGTCTTGTATTTAACATGATTACAGGGAACTTGAATTACTTTGCTGATGAGACCAAGTATTTGAAAGCCTTTTAAATCAGTTTTGTAACTTAAATAAAGAAATTTCACACCTGTGCATTTGAGATGATGATAATGTTTCAGAATAATTCAATTTATTCACTGCTGTCCATGTCAGAGAAGATCATCTCTTTTTTAAAGGAATTTCCAAAGTAAATTCACTCTTCATTATAGATTTTAGTAATTGACTTGCATCGTGTCTCATTTGATTGATTGCTTTTTGATTCATCGCCACTGTCACACACTCCTTGCCCTGGATCAGACTGTAAGAGTTTCCTCCCACCCCTGTCACTTCCAGTCTTTTCCTCTTCTCCCTTCCTGCTTTTGCAGCTCTTCTGAACAGCTCTGCGTCTGACTCAGTGCTCCATCCCCCCTCGATGTTGTTGAACCCCAAGTTCTTCCCCAATCATTTTTCCTCTCTAGCTGATGCCTGTGGGTGCTTTTCTCTTGCCACACAATTTTCTGTGCTCATCTTTAATGGTTTCAGCTTTGCCATACATCTCCTTGCCCTCACCTCTTCATTTACCCTGCAGTCCCGAATCAACTCCTCCACTTAGCATTGGTCCAGCCTTCAAACACTCTTTCCTAAGCTATCCATCTCTCTTGCCCTGTGACCCATTCTCCAAGACTTTCAGTCTATCAGACATGATGATTCCTTGTCTGCTCTCAATCCTCTCCTTTTTTTCCTCCCTTACTTTGCTCCACTGACATGGTTGTCAAGCCTTTTTATGCTTCACACTATTCTGCCCTGGAACCTTTTCTTCCTACTCTCCTCACAACATCTGACCTCTGAATCCTACCTCTAGCTGACTTACCCATGTCCACTTCCTCCTCTCAGCTCTCACCCTGTGGAACGTCACTGGCACCATTCCTGCAACCAGGCTGACTTCATGCATTACAAATGTATTCTTTCCGTCTTCAGTTCTGCCAACTGCCTAGCTAGGCAATCCACTTCTCTGCCCTAAAATTAATTTCACATCACAAATTACCTTTTCACTACCTTTTGCTCCAGGCCCCAAATACTCCCCACTCCACACGTCTTAATTCAATCCAGAATCTTGCCTATTTCTTCAAAGGAAATATTGAAAAAATACAAGTATAACCTTCCTGGTCCCTTCTGCTCATCTTCCTTTCCTTCCCTTCTTTGCCCCTCTCCTATTTTATTTCCTGATCTCACTTAAATCCATTCTCACCTTTTCATTCCCTTTGTAGTTCTTTGCCCTTATAAAACTTTAGTTTTCTTCTAAAAAAGCATACCATTAGCCCCATTTACTTCTCCAACTACTGCTCCTACCCCTTTTTCTCTTAATCAGTTAAGACCATTACTCTTGCTGTCTTTAACCATGGTCTGGAGTCCCTCTCAGCCAAATCCATTCAGTCAACTGTTGTTGAGGCTCTTGCCATTTCATGTCTTCATCACTAAAACTTTCACTTATTTAGCCTTGACAAATGCAGCCATGCCTTGTTTGAAATCTCCACTTTCAAGGACTTCACATCCTATTCCCACTCTAACTATCACTACTTATTTATTATCCAGATGTTAAGTCCTACCTCTTGATTGGTCAATAAAACCAGCTTCCACCACTCAGCCATGACTCATTAGGACAAGCATTGTCTTTTATTCAGTATTTGTAGCCTAATGCCTGGTCCATGACAAGAGCTCCCAGGTGCTGTAACAACAACATCTTTAAGTCATTTATTTAATTTTTCAGAAGAAAATTCAGATTACTGTTAAAATCCTGCTGCAAAAATATTACATAAGATCAAGACAAACTTGGGTAGCTCATTACTAGAACCTGTTGGAAATATTTAATATAAGCTCTTGCAATTACAGCTCCCACATAAGACAAAATATATAATTAATTACAACCTCTTATTTCTTTTAAGAATCTATATTATATAGAGCAATGTCCTTCACTGACTTTTAAAAAAAGCTTTGTTTTTCTTTAAAGTCTTAGTAGAAAAATCTGTCATGTTTTCCTAAGGTCACAAACTGATGTAGAATCATCTCAATTTGTAACTAACATGCATGGGAAGTGATGCATCTATTGATGCAATATCAGTAAATATTTCAAAAATCTACTTTTAAAAGTATTTTCCCTTTAAAAAAATTGAATTAACTTGACAGAAAATGGAATTTCTGGCTGGGTGCTAATGGCCAGGGCCATTTAAAGATCATCAATAAACTACAAGCTTCATCAGCAACTCATCTATGACAAGACCCAAGTTACCACGCAGCAAGACAGCCGGCACACTTCTGTGTTCCAAACTCACCCGCAGTCACCTTAATGCTTTTCTCCATCTCAGCCTGATCTCATTGTTATGCAACTAAGAAGTTTTAATAAACATGTCAGCTCAAGTACTCCCCTCAGTGTTATAAATTTGTTTTGGAAACATCTGAGATACACAGCTGGACGTCAGAGGTGATTCATCTCTTCTAATCTTGAAAAGTTTTGTAGCCCATATATCAATTAGAGAACTTTCTCCTTGAAACTTTAGCATACCTAGTATCACTAAAAAGTTACCAACAAAGACAACAGATACCTTGGCTTAACATATACCTTGGCTTAACATACTGCCTTAAATTAACTAGTTTTTTAGAATGCAATATGGCAAAGGTACACTTTTGTTTCATAAAGATGAGAAAATTGAAAAGAAATTCAAGTGTAAATTTACTTTAATTTTATGTCAAAATGAGACTTTCAGTGAAACATATCCAGAACAATTTGGGATTATTTGTACTGCCCAATGCTAAATGTAACAATATTATAATTTTTATGAATTAGCATAAATTTCTTAAATTGACAGATTCTGAAAAATGGAAGGTGACAAAAAAGGAACACATCCTCACGAACAAAGTATAATCATCTAGTTCAGCTGAGTCATACTATTCACAATTCACTTTAAAAGTTGCCTCTCTCTGATGCGCTGTTTTGACAGACAAGTACTGAGTAGTTTTCACAGATGTAAAAATGTGATTTAGTGACTGTGCATGAGGAGGTGTTGGTTCCATTGCTCACTCTGCTAGTGACACACAATATGAGCATGGGCAAGTCACTCTCTCTGTGCTTCTCTACCTTCTCACATCCGTCTTACCTATCATCCATTAAAACTGGATGTCCTTTGGGGCAAGGACCTTTGGCATGTGCATATACAACAACTAGGGAGTCAAGATGCTACTGTAAAAAAAACCCCAAACAAACCACCCAAATATAATACCATATTTTCTCATATACTACATACATCTCAAATAAATCAAACACTTGTTTTTGGAAGACATAATGTAAAAAAAAGATTTTTCTATAGTCATGGTCTACTGAATGACAAAGTAAATCTGCCTAGAAACTAAGTGTTCAGGAAGCATGGTATTTCAGGAGACAGTGGAGGTGAGGTGAAGGGGCATGGGGTGGGCAGATCAATGCCCCCACAGTGAGGGAAGGATTGGGGCTGGGGCTGGGACAAGCTACCCAGCTGGGTCGGGGGGGTCATGGGACTTGGGGAGCAAGGTGGGGGTCACAGGATGTGGGTGTGGCAGTGCTGGCAGAGCAGGGGTTATGCCCTGCTGCTGCTTGCCCAGCTGGGGTGGGGGCGGGGTGTGATGCAGGCATGGCAGGGCAGAGCCCCCACTGCCAGCACTGCCGCACCTACCTCCCACACCATCCCACCCATCTGGCCAAGCAGCATCAGGGCAGAGTTCACTGCTTGCCCAGGCAGGGTGGGGGGACATGGGATGCAGGTGCAGTAGCACTGAGAGCAAGGGCTCTGCCCTGCCGCAGC
>NW_005842278.1:1555446-1558389 GCF_000455745.1 Alligator sinensis
CATCCCTGAGTCCTAGGCCCCCCTCCCCCGGTTGGGCAGCTTGTCCAAGCCACAGCCCCAATCCCTCCCTTGCTGTGGGGGCATTGATCTGCCCCCCCATGCCCTTCCCTCCCCCCTCCGCCCACCACAACACACTTACCAGCTGAAGGCAGCTGTGTCCAGCATGGTGAGGACTGCTGCCTGTTTAGTCTACAACCAAATCTCTGAAACAGTGCCAATTTTTTTCCAAGCCAATTTGGAGGCTTATGATTCAATGTGGACCTTTTAATTGGTCTCCTGATTTGATTTGGATTTGGCGATTCAGCTGCTGAATTGGGCCGAATCTCCTCCAGATTGAATTGGCTACCGAAGCTTCGCATAGCCCTATTAAGTGCAGTTTCTACATCACAGGCTTCATCAAGATATTATAGCCTGAATGCAGCAGCTCACTTGCTCTTAGCCAGCTCAAATGTTGACTGAGGCACAAGCTACAGTTCTGACTCAGTGGTTCTGAGAGGGTTAACAGAGGACTAAGGCCCTTCTTCTTGCTGGAGCCACAGAGAAACAATAGCCAGCTCAGCAGCCATTTTAGCACAGTGCCTACTTCTATCTCCCCCCGCTTGTATCCAGTAAAGAAAAATCTGTTTCCGTGCTTAAGGCATGTATCCCAATTTTAGAGGGCTGGTCTGAGGGGGAAAGTGCATGTAGTAGGTGAGCAAATAAGGTAAACTATTTAGCACAAGATTTCATATTGTCTTGTCTACTTGTTAAAAATTACCAAATAATGGGCACTGGGTACATTTGTAAATGGTACAGTTGTAAGCATAGCCAAAAAGAGAAAAAAAGGTTCATCACTGTTGCAGAAATTATGATTAAACCTCCAACGGCAATGGATAATTGTTGCATTTTGGATATAATCTGTTGAATACCAAGATCTTTTACAATCTCTGCTCTCTCTCATGTCTGATAAAGGGCAAGTGTGCCTGAAAGCTTGCAAATAAATAAAATAATTTTTTTGAAAATATCTAGTTAGTTTAATAAAAGAGATCACCTCTTCCATGAGTTTTGATTCCTTTTGCCTCTAGACCAATACAGCAACAACCTGGATGCCTGGCACCATTTTCCTTTCATACATAAACATCCTATCAGTTTTTTGTATGATAAAGGTGTTAATTCCTTCACCACTTAAAAACCTCAGGTTAACCTTGAGCTCAGCTTTTAATTAGCATCTCAATTTAGATGACAACAGCTGCTGCAGGCAGCACTTGCAGGATGTTCTGTTAACTCTGATCCTAAACTCCTGGCTGTCAACATTGTGTTGTTCTGTTTTACTATACTGTCTTCAAGGTTGGAAAACCAGGAAGCCCAACACTTTCTCTCTTCCTTCCTCAAATAAAAAGTTGCCAGAGTTACAACTGATCTACATTTCCAAATTTACATTTCTCATGTTCTAGAGCTAAGATTGTGCCAGGTTGTGGTAAACCCCTGCCCACCCCATCCCCCCAACTAGTACTGCCTCCCTCCTTTTACATTGTATCTGTAAAATCAGAGTTTATTATAATCACATTTATATCTAACCCTTCATGTTTCAGTGGGTATGTGAGCTGGTCAGACCATTTAAAAATATATATATATAATATTTAGATAATATAAAATTATCTCCACTAGACCCTAGTAATAGTTCTATTAATTCTTGAACTCAGTGTAATGCATTCCTTAGGATAAAACAGTGCTAATGCTGCATTTTAAATGTATTTCTCTGTTAATTCCTAGAAGATATTATAAAGGTTATACTAATGGTGGTTCACTGTTTACACAGGAAGTAACATATGTTAGTCAAATTAACTGTGCCATGGCACCCAATATTAATGGTTTTATTAATCGCTCTTGCTACTATATATCTTCTAACAGATCAATTCTATTTAAATTTGGCACCCTGGTTTCATATTTTATCTACTTCCTTTGTTTGAGCAGGTGAGATGATCCCATGTCCTATTAATGATCCCATGTCCTATTTGCTCACAATTTGAAACTATCCCCCACTTTTTATTTATTATATTTTGAGTATAAACTATGGTATCTTCTAGTTAGAGTAAAGAACAGGTAGTCAGAAGTATTATAGTTCTAAAAATAGTTAAACCATGTGATGCAGTGTGTGACAGAGACCACATTGATTTGATCATAAAATAGGTAAAGAGAGCTGAATTTGCTGGATTTACAAAAATCTGAAACAAAGCACCAAATATCACCTGCTCTACAGATACTGGGCTGGAAAAGTAATGGTATTATGGGAGTGGACAGTCTGGAAGTCTGATGCAGTTATGTGAGAAATCTTACACAGTTTCTTCCTAGGTCAGGTCTAACAGTACTCAGGGTTTTTGATCCCTGAATTTCACCTATGTCCCATGTACTTCCCTGCAGTTTTCGTTATGGCCTGACTCCAAATTTTACTACCGGTATCTTAAAATCTTTTTTTATAAAACTCAAGATAAACTAATAAGAAGCTTATGTAACAAGACTATCTGAGGATCCCTCACATCGTTACTTGTCCCCACTGTGTCCTAATCCAATAACACACATCACACAGTTTTGCTTTGTTAAGAGTGTAGTTTAGGCCCAGATTCTGATAATCCTTTATGCAGAGATTTTAGGAGCAATCTTCCTTGTGCAAACCTCAAACCAGGGACTGCTCTCTGCTAGTATCTCCTCCAATGGTATCCTACATTGTCCCAGAATGTGCTACTGAGGCTCTGCCTTTACCTACAATCTGCAGTCCCTTGACACCAGTGCACCAGAGAAATATAGGGCATTCAATGAAAGTGGCTGCTACAATAAGCATGTTCTTGCAGCAGGCTGGAGAACTCTACAAACCATTTTAATTTAATTTAATTCCCTGAGAGCAGTGGCTCTCAACCTTTTTTGAGTCAGCCCCTCCCCCCCCCCCACACCTTTTTTTTTTTTTTT
>NW_005842278.1:1558399-1558816 GCF_000455745.1 Alligator sinensis
CCCCCCCCCCAAACCTTTTTAAATTTTGAGGTACCTCTGATTGAGAACCAGGGGAGCACATAAAAAGTGGAAACAGGGAGAGATCACCAAAGATGAATATACCTCCTCTGCTCGTGCTTGTAGGGAGGCAGTTAGACGGGCCAAAGCTACCATGGAGCTGAGGATGGCATCCCAAGTAAAGGACAACAAGAAATTGTTTTTTAGATATATGGGGAGTAAAAGGAAGGCCCAGGGAGGAATAGGACCCATGCTAAATGGGCAGAAAGAATTGGTGACGGACAGGGGGGACAAGGCTGAACTCCTCAACGAGTTCTTTGCCTCAGTGTTCCTAAGCGAGGGGCACGACAAGTCTCTCACTGGGGTTGTAGAGAGGCAGCAGCAAGGCGCCAGACTACCATGCATAGACCCTGAGATGGT
>NW_005842278.1:1560189-1584669 GCF_000455745.1 Alligator sinensis
TCTTTCCTGCCTATGCAGGGAGTCGGACTCGATGATATATTGAGGTCCCTTCCAACCCTAACATCTATGAATCTATGAATCTATATAGTGCTGCCTCTGCTTGGCTCAGCACTTCTTAACCAGGGTGCTCTCACATGCTCCTTCCTGTATTAGGGTTTTCTGATAAACCCAAAGCAGGCAGGAGTTTTGTGCCCTGTGTAAAACTCCCCTGTCCTGGTGAGTGGAAGGATCAGGGTCTTATCTGCTCTGGGTGGCTGTGCAAAAGGCTGTTGCAGCCTAGCCTGACCCTTCTGTGGTGGGGCAGCGCAAACGACCGCTCCACAGCCCAACCCTGCTCCCTGGTGGGGCAGTGTAAAGGGCTGCATCCTTGCCATAACCTTTCCTGGTCTGATCCAACATGCTTCTCGTGGAAATAGAGCGGGCGCAGGACAGCCCTGCCTGCCCAGCATGCTTCTGTGTTGGGGAAAAGCGTGTGCGATAAGACCAGGAAGGGCTGCAGGGGGAGTATGGACTCCAGCCGCAGAAGGCCCTGGCAACAGCAGCACCTATTATGTGGCCCCCCCCCGGAAGGGCTCACAGCAACCCAAGGTGCTATGGCACCCGGCTGAGAACCACTGCCTTAGACAAAACAACACCTGGGCCGCCTCATTGGAAGGTGTGGCTCCAGACTCCAGTGAGGGCCAGCACCCATACAGGGGCCTTTGCAAGCTCTTCAGGGCAGAGATTTGTACTTTTCTAGTGCTTGAACACAGTCACACATTGGACATGACCCTGTACAATGACAAATAACATCTGTAAAGGAATGCCTAGTCCACCAGCTCGGAGATGCCTAAAATGAATGCATGAATACAGCTCATTTTAATGGCTGGCTCTGCTTTCTTGCTCCTCTCTACATATTATTCAGTAAATTAACTTCACTTTTCTATGTCTTTCAAGGGAATGTCAAGAAAAGCCCTTCATCTCAAGGAAAATGTGATTGATTGCCTTTGTGTGACCACCGTATTTTGATGACGTGCTGTTTTGACCTTGTTTGTATGGCATACCAAACGGAGACTTTCAAGAAGTGGAAAGTATTCAAATCTATCATAAAAACATGAATCCATTCACCTTATATGTTTCTTTGACCTTTTCCCCTCATTTTGACCAAATAGTGAGGCCCTTATTTTGGGCTCAGTAAAGCTGCATTTATCATATTGTATGTCATTGGGAACTGTACATTTGACTTCACTTTAGAGACAAGAAATCTGAGGAAGGCTGTATTCTGTTATGCAAAGGCAGATGAGCATAACAACTGAATACACAAGGTTTTTGTTTAAGCAACTAAAAGCTCCACCAGAACTGAAGGGCTGAAAATGTGAAAGACATGAAAAAGATTTGAACTTCACTCCGTATCTACAAACAGTATTTACTACTACATGCCAGAAACATTGAAACAGCTTTGATGAAATGAAATGGAACAGTGCTTTCGAAAATAAATTAAACTCAAAACGAAACACTGTCCCATCTAAATGGTGAAACAGAAGTCAAAACAAGATGGTGCTGTTTTGCACAGCCCTAATAGGTATATGTATATGCATTAGAATGGTTCAGGATGGGCATCAGGGATTAATTGATTTCTAAGAGTCTGGGTCACACAGTCATACAGTTTCACACGCCTTGGAAGCAGACTGGCTGTCCAACACAAGCCAACAAGAACACAGTTGTTGCCCTGTGGGGTCAGGCCAACTCTCAGGATCTCAATATTGCGCTGTTAGAAAGGAGGGTGTGACACAATTGCACATATACAAACAGACAAATCAATGAGGTGCACACACACACACACTACCAGCTCAGGCGCATACACATCCATCCCAGCCTAGGCACATGCATATCTATCACCAATTCAAGCACATACACACTACACACTAAAAATTAAACAAAAATCAATTGTCAATACCTGCACACTCAGTACACGTACACAGATCACTAATGCATATATTATGCACACAGTGATATATATATATATACACACACACACAGATAAGTTCCTAACTTGGATGGTATGGTATGTATGTGTGTACCTGTTGTACCTGGGATACTTGGGGGAAGGTTAAGTTGAGAAAGAGAGTGTTAAAGTGTAGGAAATGAAAGTTGCCAGAACTGGGATTAGAACCAGTGGACCAGAGAGAAGCTGACTGAGGAACTGAGGTTTGGGTTTACTTAAGGTCAAGTGGCCCCAGGGTTACTGGTACATGGGGGGGAAAACAAAAAAAGAAGCCTGGTGGCAAGGAGGAGACAGCCAGGAAAGATAGAGAGACAGAAACCTGGGAGCTTGGGGCTAGAAACTGAGGCAGACAGCTGAGATATTGGCAGGGGAGCAGATAAGTGGTGGCGAGGAGGAGACAGCCAGGAAAGAAACTAAGGCAGAAACCTGGTTGTTCAGGGGAAAAGACAGTGGCAAAGAAACAGGGGGTTAGGAGGCAGAGAGGAGCTCAGGACAGGTGTTAGAGGTGGCAGTGAGCCAGAAGAAGGAGACGGAGAAATGAGACAGAAGTTAGAGGGGCGAGGAGCAGAGATTGGAGCAGGGCTGAACCATAGTAAAGCAAAACCCAATTCAGGGGTCCAAATAACAGGTTTATTAAACAGATAACATGCTACACAGCCCCATGTAGTTATTGGTGCACGCACGCACTCACAGTGGCATCAGGAGAAAGAGACTCAGTGGAAGGGCTGGAGTCCAGGTAGGGAAGAGAAGCAGAGTCCAAGTCCTTGGTTGAAGAGGGGGTGGGGGGTGATAGCTACCTACCCAGGCTAGAAAGGGGTCTTTGTCCAGTAGGTGTTGTCCAGAGGGGGGTCGCTGGCAGGGCCTCTGGGTGGATAGGTGGTGTGGCATGGTGCTGGTCCAGATGGAGAGGGCGTTCCAAGGAGTCAGTCTTCACTACCCCTTTTATGGGGCAGACTACCTCTGATCTCCTATGAGGAGGGCCTGTCCAGGCAATGCCCATCCTGTTCCAGAGGGTTCCAGGTGTTCTTACTGAGCATGTGCAGCTTGGCACAATGGTGGGTTGCCTTATCTTTTGTTTCTTGAAAGCTGAAGCTGGTTCCAAGGGCTGTGTCATTCATTCAGGTATTGGTGTTAATGGTTTGGTCATTCAGAGGGAGCTATTTTTAGACCTACTGCCATTGTCTCTCAAGCATTTTCATTCATCCCCATTCATTCAGGAACCAAGTTACATAGGAGGGGTAGGTGTGAGTCATGGGTTATACAACCAGGCCTGGGGACAGGATGGAGACTTGTCAAGTTTTCATTTTGTTTGTCATGACTTATGCTAACTTACATATGTAGGCCTAAAGCATATAATACCAGTAAAACAGTAATATAGAACAGTAAAAATCAATATAAACATAATAATTATACAATATAAAGAAGAAGAAAAAACAAAACAAATACAACTTGCTACCAAAATAAAATGCTGAAGCTTATCCTATGTCTTAGCTCAATTATACTTACCTATAGGGAATAGAGAGGGAGAGACAAAGTCAGAAATGGTTGGGGAAGGGGAGGGAATGCATTTAAAAAAAAAAGAAAAACTGGGGGGTTTGCTACACAGTCTGGAAAACAGAGGGAGTACGTACTACACTGCCTATAACACAAGATAAGGCGGCACCAGCTAACAAGTCCCCAGAGCAGGGGGGCCTGAGACCTAGTTTTGGGGGAACAGACCAAATTAGGAGAAGGCCCAGAAAGACCAAATTAGTATGTGTGCATGTGATAAACTACATGGATGTACAACAACAACACAGGGAGAGACCAACCAGTGATAGCCATGGATGGAAAGTCATCAGGAGTCATCGGGGGGAAGGAGAATACAAAAGCAAAGACTTGAGAGTAACAAAGGGTCCCACCTGAGTCCCTCCTCCTCCTCTTCCCCAAGAGGGGTCCTGTCCCCCAGGAAGAGTCCCCAAGGCCACCATGGACATAGGGCACAACACCAGCTCCATCTCATTCACCCCACTGGAGGAGGAGTGTGGGCCTCAGTATCCTACCTCCAGGCTGCTGACATGCTGCCATCTAACACCTAAGAGAGAGCCTCAGAGTGAAGCCTCAGTCCTGGCCAGATACACTTTGACTTTGATGACAGCCCAAGGATTTGGTAGATATATAGAATTGCTTGATTGTTTGTATTGCTTCTTTTTTGTTATCACTGTGTATCAATAAATTTACTTATTATTGAATGGAAAGGTCATGGTTGATCTGAGGGTAGGTCTGAGGATGGTTCCCCCCCACCCCAGAACAAGGCATCTGGGTCCTAAATCCAGAGTTAACATCATACACTCCCCCTGCTGTGTGCCCCTTGCCAAACAAACCATTCCAGGCCAGGGCAGCTGACAGCTGAGGTCTGGCTTCAGCCCTGGGGTCAAAGCTGGACCTGAATTGCAGCCTGCCCGATGGAGGTACTTGCATCTAAGACAAGTCATTTTTCTCCCATGCTGCTTGGGGGAAAAAATCTCATCTTGGATTTGCATAAGTAGAGTATACATGTTCTCTATAATATTTTTTTTATATAAATGAAAACATGATGCAAAGGGGAATCATTTTGTAAAATTGTAAGTTAGTGTGTCAGATGTGAAAACACACTATATATGTAAATACTTATTCATGATGTTTCCATGCTGATGATTTCAGGCTATAGTATTAATGCCTGTATTTTCCCTTTAGCAGAGGTCACAGCTTAAATTAGAAAAACTGTACTCTGGAAAGTTTTTGATGTTTAGTTTTCAAACCACATTGAACAAATCTAAAAAACAAAAATCAGATTTCCCCAAGCTTGACAAGTTAGAAGAATTATATCCAATATGAAACCAAAATTATTAATTAATATTCAAATAATGAATGTACTTTTGTTTATCAAGTCTATTAATAGCTTAAATAATTATTTCAATTACTAAAGGTTCTATACATGATTAGATTTTTTAAAAATCTTCCTTTCAAGATCTATCCATGTTGTTATTACAGATATGAGAAAGAATGTACAAGCCAATCATTCAAATAGTTAATTATTTAAAATGTTTGTTTTGATTCACTATCTGATACAATTTAACCACAAAGGGCAGACTGAGGAATCAAAAAAGGAATCAATGCACAAAATTCAAATATGGAAAGTTTCTGTAAAATTATTTTTGATGCACAGGATCCAACAACAACAACATAATGGCACTCTGCATTTGTCCAGTTTGTAATGCAATTCTCTATTTAATTCAGATAGATGGTATTTAAAATAGTGATGGTTAAAACTAGGTGAGTTTCTTTTTTCATTGATCCAATTTGTACTGCACAAAAAACCAACCCCTACCTGCACAAAAAACAAACAAAAAAAAGCAAAAACCAAAGCAAAAACCTCCTGGGGTGGTTCAAGTGTTTGTTCCCTTTTATCTGATGTTACAAAACTTGAGGGTGGGTTGAGATAAATGACTGTCATTTGAGCCTCTATAATATAGGGATCAGCCACATAAAGGGACATGGGTCTACTTCTCTTAGTGACATTCCTATAGAATTCAAAGACAGCTGGACTCATGGTGGAATCTGCCATTTGTGTTTTCTACTGGCAATGTTTTAACCAATTTCCTGGCTAAAAGTAAACCACTTTATTATGCTGCATCTTAAACATTGTTCTGCAGAAAGGCTACACTATGACTTTATGACCTTAAAGAAGCTGAGGGTCTTCATATTCCTATTTCAATGCATTTTTCTATTTCTGTTCCATAAACATTATCAGGCTGTTAAATTGCATTAGAAATACAAGCTGACAGCTTTCCATGACATTCTGATCCCATTATGCTGTAAATACATAAGAATATGGCCAGCAATAAAAAAAGCTATTGCCATATGACAGTCAGTGATCAGTATCATGCAATTATCTTACATTATAATGTAAATTACAGATTCTGAAAATAAAGCATTTCAAGGTGGTTTTAGCTGGATCAAACTACTCTCACCCATCATTCTAAGCAGTTATTGCTACTGTAAATTCTATCATTATAGAAGGCAACCAGCAAAGAAGAGGCACACTGCTGCAGCACTGTAGTATTGTTGGTCATGGGCTTCTGCAACACTTGGTTCTGTTCACTGCTCTCCTGTGATTGCTGCCCCATGTGTAAACTGATCTTGCTGCTCCAGACAGTAACATAGTCTCACCCACTTAGAAATTAGCCATTTTTTTCCATACTTCCATACAGTAGTGTTAAATGGGTAGGCAAGTGGGGCATGCACCCCAGGTACTGCCTGAAGGAGGCAGGTGCCAGATTGCAGCTAGGGGGCCATATAACCCTCCTGTTCCCCCCATGCCCCATCCTTCCCCTATATAACCTGCATGGACGCGTCCAGATGAGCCTGCACGTGCCTCGTGCTGCATCTCAAAGCAGGTTGAGATGTGGCAAGAGGGACGCTGAGAACAAAAAAGTTCCCCGCACTACATATTTGCAGGTGGGCTAAAAATTTGATACCTGGATATCCAAGTATCAAAATATAACCCGCAGAAGAAAAACGGAGCAGGGCATACTTCAGGACCATGCCCTGAGGCAACGAGAGGCTTGGGCCCTCCAAAGTAGTTGGTAGTTGGCCAGAGCATCTCTTTGCCTTTGCCTTACCCTCATGCTGTAGCACACTGCAGCACATGTTGGGTATGCAGCAGTGCAGGCTGCACAGACCTGGACCTGGGCTCTGTTTCAGGTAAGTAGGGGGTAAAGGGGAGTTGGACTGTGGGGGGAAGGCTGTGAGGGTGTGGGAAAATGTGGGGGGCAACTCAGGAGGGGTGGGTCTCCCACCTGCCCCACACAGAGCCCACATGCCCCCCCTGCACAGCCCCAACTCTCCCCGCCCGCACATGGCCCACAGCTCACTGGCAGCAACAGCCACCATCAGGGCATGTACATGGAAGTGGCTCAGGCCAATGGTGCACAGGGCCCATTCATGCAGGGCCTGGCCTGGCCCAACAGGTAGTCCCCACGAACAGCGCAGGGCCCTGGGTGACAGTGTGAGTGGCCCAGAGCTACCCAAAGGCACATGACACCATGCTGAGCTGGGCTGGGCCCACATGATATGGCACAGTCAGTGTCGGGTGCTAGGCAGCCAGGGCTGAGCCACGCTGCTCCATGCCACATGAAGGGGCTGTGCTGGTAGTCCCGAGCACCCTGATGGCAGCTGCTGATGCTCCTAGCATGACATGCAGTCCCTGTGAGCTGGTCCGGGCCATAGGTGACAGCCCAAACAGCCCCAGTGCTGCCAGAAACCACATGGCCCTACACCACATGGCACCAAGCCAGGCTAGTCCTGCAATAAGGTGGCGCCACATCTGAGGTGACCGTGGCCACACTGCACCACTGGGGGCTCTGGCCTCAGTGGGCCCCAAGTGCCTCATGGCCGCTGCTGCTGGGGGACTGATCTTTTGACCCAGCATATTTACTCTGTCAAGCTGTGACACTTGTGGGAGGGCAGTCCATGAGCTGTCCATGAGCTGCATGGGGCAGGGGACCCATCCCTCCTGAGCAGGCCCCCATACCCACCTTCTCCCCCACAATCCACCCACACCACCCACATCCCCAAGCTATCCCCACAAACCCCTCACCCACATACCCAGCCACAAACCACAACCCCCCACACGTCCCATAACCCCCCAAACCTCACCCCCACAAACCCTATACCCACCTACAAACTCCCCCAAAACACCCCCTCCAAATTGCTTTACACTTGTAAATATATCAGTAAAACATTGCCCAACTGATTTCTCTATATATGGTGCTGTTTCATTTTAATAGCAGAAGAACACTATTTTGGGGTATTTTAAGGAGAGAATTTTGGTTTCTTATCAGAGTATTTGCAATTCTTAAACAGGGAACACCAGGATCTCTGCTGGTGAGACAGGTAGCAAGACCTGTGCAGAGGAGCCTGTCCAGGGCCAGCACTGAGGACCCAGCTGGAGGGCAGATGATGCGACTGACCTCTTAGCCATTTGGGGCCAAGAGGACATGCTTTGACAGTTCAAAGCGGGCCACCACAAGCAGAATATCTTCTGGGTAATAGCTGCCCAGATGGCAGAGCGGGGGCACCCCATCCAGATTTGGCAGGAGTGTAGCCATGGGGCTGGAAGTGCAAGGGGGCAGATGCTGTTGCAGGTGGCAATAGGTCACAGCCAGGCAGAAGCCCCCACTGCCATACTGCTGAAATGAGTAGCGGGTGCAGGGGCCACTCCAGGTTAGGGCTGCTTCAGCAGTCCAGCTGGCACAAAAGGTAGTGTTCCCATATACCAAGTGGTCGGGCCTCAGAAACTCCTGAGGGCAAGTAGCCCTGAGCTGCTCACCAGGGCAGGTTTTTATATTGCTGGGGCCAGCACAGGGCAGGTTTCTATATTGCTGGGGCCAGAAAAAATATTGGCTCCAGCCTCTAGCTTCCCCAGCAGATCCAGGAGGAGCTTAGCAAGCTTATTTTGCCCCAAGTGATACAACTTGCCCCACACCAAAGTGCATGTCCAGGCATGTGCACTAAGGAAAATATCCCCAGCTCAAATTTGTGCCACTCCTACTTGAGCTGCTGTAAGCATATGTGCCTGCATGTGTGGACATACCCCACCTGCCCTGCAGTGGCTCCAGCAACAGGAAGGGAAGAGAAGTGGTAGTTGTGTGTGGCCACTGTTTTTCTGCATCTGGGGAAGATGCAACCTCCTTTTTTTGCTACTGAAAAACAGTGGTAATGTTTTGGCTGAGTGACATGCATATGGGTGGCGAAAAAAGAGGTAACATCTCCCCTGGCAGCAGCAGCAAACCTCTGACTATTGCAGCATGTACCACCACTGTGCCCCAGTGCTAGTGAGTTATACCTCTGCTTCTATTAAACATAATACATTAAAGTTGTATCACTGTATGATGTTTTATGATTCTTCTTTTCACTTAGGGGCAGATCATGGCCCCTGTTTTATCCCCTTTGTATTGCTTCAGTGAAGTAAAAATGAAGGGAATTTCCTAAACAGGGCAGTTAGTAATTCTTACTAGGCCTGTGCAGGTGGGCAGGTATTTGATCCGGCTTTGGATCTGGCCGCTTCAGATGTCAGCGATCCGATCCGGAGCTCCGGACTGGTTTGCTGCTTCAATCCGGCCAAAGCCGCCTTGGAGATCCAGCCATAGGGTATAATGGGAGATCAATGAAATATTTATAACTTTGTTGTTTTTTCTCTGATTTGAGTGAAACTTGGAGGGCTGGCAGCCTCTTCTGAGAGCATGAAGCCTGATCAGTTTCAAGAAGATAGGTGCAGGGGTTTGCAGGGAACTGCACCTCAAGCTGCTGACAGGCAAAATTTATTACATAGATGACCCTGGGTGTGTTAAGGTGCAGCGGGCTGAAAACTGCAGGGGTGGTGGCCCCTGCTGAGGCCACGAAGCCTGCCAAGTTGTATATTGCCAAGTTGGGAAGAAGAGGTGAATGATGCACTCTTCGAGGTGACAAAATTATCCAAAAATTATGAAATGATACTGATGGGGCATTTCTATTTTCCAGACATCTGTTGCAAAATGGTGCAGCCAAACATAATGTGTTGAGCAAGTTGCTAATGTGAGTGGCGGACAACTTGCTATTTCAAACAGTTGGATACAACTAGGGGGTCATTTATCTTGGATGTAGTCTTGACTCAGTAGGGAAGAATTAGTGGAGGGTGTGAAGATGATTGAAAACTTAAGTGGTGGTGATCACAAGATGATAAAATTCATGATCCTGAGACTGGGAAAATCTGAGGTCAGAAGAACTAAGTTGCAAGATTTCAACAAGGTATATTTCAACCAATTCAAGGAGATAATAGGCATGATGCTATGGGAGGACAGACTAGAAGATAGAGGCCCAAGGGGGCTGGCAGCTCCTAAATGGCACAGTATAGGAATCTCAACAGAAAACTATTCCAGCACAGCGGAAGTACAAAAGGAATGCCAAGAAACCAGTGCGACTGCACAAGGAGCTTCTAGGTTGCCTCAAAAGGAGGAGGAGGTTGGATTTCAAGAGGAGGTTGGATTTCAAGAGGAGGTTGGATATGCATCTAGCTGGGGTCATCTAGACCCAGCACTCTTTCTTGCCTATGCAGGGGGTCGGACTCGATGATCTATTGAGGTCCCTTCCGACCCTAACATCTATGAATCTATGAATAAAGTTTCAAGGAGATAGGTGCAGAGGTTTGGGGGGAACGTTCCTTCTTGCATTGCGGGTCAGGCTAGCCTCTGGCTTCTTTACTATTCCTTCCATCCAGGACCAACTGCAGGTACTTCCTCAGCCTGACAAAGAGGTTTTCAACCTTACAGCTGGCATCCCAGGCAAGTAAGCTGAGCTCACTGGGAGCCTCACAACTGCACTGCAACCAGCAAGCGTCAGGCCTGTCAAAGACATGACAGGTCTGGGCGTTCCCCATCCAGGACTTTGTGCATCCATGCATTAGCTGGAGGTTATGGCACCTCCTACCCACCTTTCACCAGGGGATCATTTATGGGGCTGCTGCACTGCCAGCAGTCCCACCAGGCATCCCTACTCTGGCAGGGTGCAGTTTTAGTGGTCATGCCCAGAACCTGGTGCCTCCTCCTTCCCCATAGCTCCAATCCCATACCTCCAAGTTCATCCTGGCAGGGGAATGAGCTCAGCAGAGACATGTTTTTCCCCTGCTGGCTGGTGATGCAGTTAGTGCCCCCTCCAGCTGAAAGTGGGGCATTACTCGACTTTTAAAAAACTCAAAAAAGGAAATTGGTGCAGACAAAGTGAGGAGGGTGGCATTCAGTCTGTCTGTAGGTGGAGCTTGGGGAACCCCAGTAACAGGAGGTTCACCTTTAGGAACACCAGCTGCTCCACCAAAGCAGGATCCAAGCAGATGTGGTTGGGTGTCACAACATCCCCAGCAATGCTGAACACCCTCTCACTTAGAACACTGGTTGGTGGATGGGATAGGTGTTGCTGGGCAACCATGGCCAGATCCTGCCACATCTGGCTGCGGCTTGACCAGTAGTCCAAGGGGTCGCAGTCCAGTGGCTCCACATTCTCAGTGAGATAGGTAGCCAATGAAGCCTCGGCGCTATCTGCCGGAGGCTGGGGTCTGGTGCGTTTGGACCCCAGCATTGAAGCCATGCCCATGGCCCACATTGGCAGTGGCTGGCATGGAGGAGACTGGCTGGTGCTGGGAGTGCTGGCACGGGAAAGTGGATCCCCCTCTTCCACATCCCCTCACCTCTGCACTTTGGCCTCCCTGACTTTGTTGACCAGCACCTGCACCCACTGATCAAGGATTTTGGTGCTGCCAGTGCACATGCTCACCTTCACCCTTGGGTCGCACATGCCTTCCATCATGTGTACCATATTGGACTGCAAGGGATCCAGCCGTCTCCTGATGCCTTCCTTCAGCTGCCTCACCAGTGCCTGCACACCTGGTGACAGCGACCTGCCCCAGCCAGGAACACTGATCCCCTGGAACTTCTCCATTCGGTTCTCCAGTTCCCTCACTAGGGGGATTACCTGGCTGAGGAGGGCATCTCCAGTGCTAAGGGTCTTGGTGGCCTCAAGGAAGGGCTTGAGGACCACCAAGTTTCGGAGATGGTACCCCACTCAGCTCTGTTCAGGGGGCTGCTGATCCCAATCTCCCCAAGCAAGGCCATCTCATGGATGGCCTTCTGTTGCTCCTCCAGCCTGTCGAGCATCAGGTATGTGGAATTTCACCGAGTCTCCACATCCTGCGTGAGTCTGTGCTGCAGGATGCTCAACTCTGCCTGTTTCTCCCGCAGCATCTTGCCCCCCTTGATGCTGCAGTGAAAGTAGCCTGCCACCTTCCTGCATTTTGAAATCAGCTGTCTTGTAGCAGTAGTGGTGACGGCACTGTCACTAGCAGCCCTGTCCCTCTCCAAGGCATCCCTCACTATGAGGTACAGCCTGTGTGCCACACAGCAGATACAAACAAAGTTGGCATCATGGACAGCCTTCACCATATTGGCCCCATTGTCGGTGACCATGAACCCACAGGTGAACTTGGCCTGCCCAATGAGCCACCCCTGCACCATGCGATTCATGGGCCCCATGATCTCACTTGCTGTGTGGGACTCATCTAGCACCTCAGCTTGCAGTAGAGCCCACCGATGGCCTGACAGATCGCACCAGTGCCCTGTGAGGGAGAGGTAGGCATGATCTCCACCCCAGCTGCTCCAGATGTCTGAGGTGAAATGTAAAGCCACCTGAAGACCTGCCTTGCAGAGTTACTCCCTCAAGTACTCCCTGCATGCCTCATACAGGAAGGGCACCAGTGCCCTGCTAAAGGTGGTGCATGTGCGCACTTTGTAAAATTGGGCCCAAAGTGCTACAAACTGCCTGAACCCTGGCCACTCAACTAGGGAGAAGGGTTGGCTATTCAGAGCAAGCATCTCCCCAATGCTCTGGGTGATCTCTGGCCTGCCTCTGCTTTGGGGGGAAGGGGGCTTTGGAGCAAGCAGGGAACTTTCCTTTCATCACACTCACACTGGTGCCAGGCTAAGCAGGAAGGAGGGCAAGGGGGTGCTGCCTCCTCAGATGCAGCAGCATTGCCATGGTGAAAAAGTGTCTCACATCCTTACCACAGCTCATGTGCCTATGGCAGTGCTGGCAGATGGCAAACTTGGGATCATCTGTCACCTCAAAATCCTGCCACACTACACTACTCCCCCACTTCTGGGTTAAGGCTGAGGATCCTGCCTTATCCCACTCCTCAGCAGGCTGAGGCTCAACAGCTGCCTCAGCTGAGCCACTTGCCTCCACAACCTCAGCCTCCTCCAAGGTGCTACTTTCCAGAGGAGACCTGGGTCTAGGGAAAATTTGAGGGGTGTGGAGCACAAACTCTGCGCACTCAGCATCCCTAGCTCCAGCTCCAGCTCCTCCTCTGGCAGTGGGAGGCTCACGCTGAGAGATGCCATTGGGGTGGAGGAGACAGTGATTCCACTGCTGGTGCCCACTTCTGGACTAAGAGGAGGTGGTGCAGGTGCAGGGACATCAGGTGCAGACACTGCTCCCATCTCCTTGCTTCCACTGGCAGCACTGATGTCATGGTTGCTTGGGAAGAGAATGTGTCTGTGTTTGGGGGGTGGGAATTGCAGCTCTAGCTCTCCCCCTACTCCCTCTCCCTCCTCTGCCAGAAGACCTGGCACCTGCTTTTCCAGCACACTTCATATTAATCTTTCCTGTGCTGCAAAAGGTCTCTGTTTGCGTGTCACTCCTTTTGTGTTGTGTGTTTTATTCCCTCTGTTGTATGCATGAACTGGACTCTTCTTTGATTGTTTGCTTCAGTGTTGAGAGATATGTAAAAATTGTGTGCTGTCGGTCTGTCCATCTTCTTCTCCTATGAATATCTGATTTTTCTTCTTTATATTGTGTGTGTGTGTGTGTGTGTGTGTGTGTACAATCCGTATGCCTCCCTGCACAGTGCTGGATCACACTGGCAGGGAAAACACAGCTTTCTTTTTTCAAAGTTTGCAAAACAAAAAAAAGAGCAAATATAAATTGAGAGAAATTAATTGAATAGTAGTAAGAGATGCTAAGCTAAGCTAAGCTAAGCTAAATCCTACCCAATCCTTTCTAACAACAAAAAGGAGCAGGCAAGTTCAACTACTGAGTAAAGCAACCAAGCTGAGATGCCTGTGTCTGAGGGTACCTTTCACACGTAGTTCCTGAGAGGGAACAAACTTGCAAAAGGCACAGCATGCCTTCAAACAGAAGCGTTTATGCTATTTCTAGGTCCCTCCCCACAGACGCTGTCATTGGAAAGGCAGCCAGAGAGAAATCCTTCTCACTGGCTACCTACACATGACAGTCTTCCCCACCGCTTCCCCTGCCCCCCGCTCTCCCTCCCTCCCCCATTTGCCCTCCCTCTTCTAACTTTCACTTTCAGCGTCCGAAGCATCCGAAGCATCCAAAGCTTTTCCAAAGTGCTTCAGAAGCTCAGAACTGCTTCGGACAGCTTGAATGAGCCAGTGCTTCGCTCCAGGCATACTGCTCCGGATGCCAAAGCATCCGAAGTGACCCTGGATCCGACGCCTCACACAACCCTAATTCTTATGGCACAGAGAAATTTCTGTGCTAAGCTAGCTTCCTTAGCAAAAGAAAAAGATGGATGAGACAAAACTTCACCTAGGACCAAGAAGGAGCAAAGCCAAGGTACATTATGCCAGTTGGAGTAAAAGTCCTCAGAACTGGCCTAATCTTTAGCAGCACTTAGGCTAAAACTGTATTTCACTTTAAAAGACAGTTGAAAAGCTTACCTCCTCACTTTTTTATATGGTGTGGGTAGCCTTTGACAATTTGCTTTGTTTCTTAGCATCTTAGAGTAGAAATAGATGTTGCCAAATAAAGTGGATCATCTATGCTGGAATGAGCCCTGGCATAGGTGATCTGCTTCACTGGGCAAAATACATCATTCATCGTCCTGCCTGTTGATACTGTGGGACAATTGGTGATGTGCTCTCCAGAGACTTATGGGGCTTGATCCTGTGCACCCTGGAAATTCCCATGAAGGATTGGGTCTCAATCCTTCCCAGGAATTCCAGGGGAGAGAACACAATTAGGCCCTTCAACCTCCTGGAGAATCTGCCCAGTGCAGCTGAAGAGCACGGGCAGCTCCAGGCTGTCTGTGGTCTTCTGCCATAAAGAAGAGAGGTCTGCTGCAATAAAGCAGCACAAATTATTACTACCTTTTGTTGCAACCACACTGTAGTGCACAAAGGACATCTATTTGCTTTTCCTGTGTGCAGCCATTAACATTTTTATGGCAGCACAAAGGCAACAAAAAGCACCGTTTCTTTCCGCCCTTAGTTCCACCATCTGTATGTTAATTATACAGGTATATTCAAAGGTTATGTAACATTTATTCAGCTCTTCAAAGCCCTTAAGTATTGCATATTATTAAATTTGCCAACACATGAGATTTTCCACTTTGAAACCCTGCTTATAGCTATTTGTCACAAGTGTCCATAAAGCAGCGTTGGTTAAGGGACTAGAGGCTTAGAAAGACAAAGGGCTGCAGACATACCAAAACTAAAGGGTTTACCATAGAACTGGTCTATCTAGAGGGATATTGGAAAATATGGACCCATTACTCATTAATCTAAAACATATTTTATTTCAACATTGTGTCCTAGGGAACTTTATAAAACAATTAAACACCAGTAGCAAAGACCATACAACATCCACATTTTTAAGGTGCTTTAAAAATGGCAATGTTCCATAATTACTATGCCAGAAATAAACTGTGATGGGAAATTTGTGAAGCATCAAATAGCCTCTTAATTTTGTGGACATGCATGCAGGTGTACTGACTCTAAATATTCAGTATTAATGGAGGAAAGGGAAAGAAGGAGAGAAGCAAAAACAGAAAAGTTACTGAAGGTCAGTCTTGAGGCTTATTCAATTATGCTACACAATCGGAATGTGATAGGAATGGTAATGCAGCTAGTTATTTTAATTGCACTGGATCATCTTCCTCATTTTTCCTTTTCTTTTGTAATTTCATTTAGTTTTACTTATTCAGTCTTTCTGATGCACAAAAAGCAGCATGTCAAATGTCCCTTAATAAATAATGGCTGATCCTTGAGCAGTTCCGAGTCAGATCTGGTGAGTGTTCAAAAGTTAGATGTTTATCAGAAGGTTTTAGATTAACTGCCCACGTCTTTTGTGTCTGTAGCTTTGGCTTTCCATCTAGTCATGCTTACAAGTACTCAAAGCAGGCGTAAACAAAAATGTCACCAACAAAACTGAAGAAAGGAAGGCCCAAATAAAATCAAATGGCGAAATTCACTCTGATGATCTAAACGATAAACTTTGCCAAAAGTATATAATACCGCACCCCCTCCCAATCACCCCATTTTCAAACAGTAGTAAGTATTGCCAGTGTTCACCCAGAGGCAGTGTTCCCTTTTGTAATAATCACAGCAGCACTGGAAATATTAACTGAAATATCTGAAGAATGATGAAAATGTCACCCAACTGCATTGATGCAAACCACTAGGAGATATTAGAAGAGAGCTAGCAGCAGAAAACTAGGGGAAGATAAAAATTCTGGCCAGTATTAGTCATAAGGTACTAACCTTGTTGTTAAGTAGTAATGCAGCAAAAATGTTCCTACTTTACTGCTAAGTTCCTAGTTTCTTGCTTCCAGGGAGAAGAAAGATGTAACACAGATGTGTGCATGTGTGTTTGCGAGCATGGTATTTAATATTTTGCTTCATTGGCAACAATAGGCAAAATTAACGCTTTTTTAGTGCCAAGTCCCATTTTTGAGTTAAATATGAGCTCCCTGTCTGCTTTTATAATGTTATATAATATTGTGCAAATTGCATGCAAACTCCTTCAATACATTTTAAATAGCACAGTAAACTTTCATGAATCTCTTCATTAGAGATACCTCCAAGGTACAAAGACTAATTCCTAACTTGGATCCAAATCAAACATTACTAAGGTATATATTCAGATCCTTTATTAATCTAGATCAGTGGTTCTTAAGTAGGTTGCCTTCATACTCTGGGGTGCCACAAGACACTTTCATGTCATGGTGCGTGTGCCACCACAGCCACAGCCAGGTGGAATTGTCCTCTGCAGTTTATGCACAGACAGATCAGGAAGGCCCTGGCACAAGTGTGGTCTGTCTGAATTAGGGTTACGTGATCAATCTAATGGGCTTCATCAACACGTTACATTTAAGGCATAATTAACCAGTTAATCATGTCTTAAGTGGTCATCCGGCCACATGTTGAATTGATTAAAGACATGATAAAAAAGAGAAATAAGTTACAAAGTTATTCCACAAAATATGTATATTAATTTTTGCAGCTGCTTTCTATCATGTCTGTAACAGGGTGGCATCTTCACCGGGTCTCTGCCAGCTACCCACCTGTATCTGGGGTAACCTCTCACCTCACTATCCTGCCATGCCTTGATAGAAAAATATGCAAGTTGTTACTAAGGTGAGAGGCTACCCATTTTCTCGCCCTCCTGATCACCAGGGCTTTAGTACACACTTTGACCTTCCCTTTACATGTTCCATGACTCGCAGATGTTCCTCCAGTGGTTGTCACAGGGACCCAAGCTCTGAAGCCTCACATGGGACTTTCACTCCCCAATGGAGCTCACAGTTCCAGCACCCTCACTTCTCCTTCTCAGCCTCCTCACCAGGGCCACTACTCTCACCCCCTCTCTGAACCACTACAGCCACTGTAGGGGCCTCTTCACTACACCCCCTCTCTGGGCCACTACTCCCAGGAGCTTTTCTCTAGCTCCCACTCTGCAGCTACAGGACTCCACAGTGAGCCTGGGTGATACCCAGGGTCCCTCCTCCTGACCCAGGCCCTGCCTCAGAGGTCACCTGGAGTCTAGGCTCCCCCTGTCTGACCTTAATTCCACCAGTAGTGTGGGGCTTGGGTTAGAAGGTGCCCCACACACGCCTTTCACCAGGGAGGTAACTGGCCTGGCATTTCCTGGGGGCTCCCATGCCACCAGGAGTCCCACCAGGCCACCCACCCCCAGCACAAAGCAGTTTTAGGTCTTACCCAGGTCCAGGAGTCTTCAAGCCATCCCCCTAGCTCCTGCCCTTACCCCCAGAATGTTTCAGGGTGCGAGGGAGCTGGATGGTGATGCTCTCTTGGCTGCAAGCAGCTAACTGCTAGCCCTGCCTGGCTGGCCTATATTTGAAAATGGCTGCCCTCATCAGGCACCTGGCAGCTGCCTGCCTCAGCCCTTAGAGTGGCAGGCACCCAAAAGGTGCCCCGCCACAATGCCATTAATTGAATATGTGGCCAGGGGGTCATGTGGCTGGGAGCTCCCATCAGCTGATCAGAGCTCCCAGCTGTGTGGGGGAGGGGGGGAAGGGTCATGTGCACTCCAGAGCCTTGGAGCTCCTAGCTGATGCTGGCTTCTAGCCATGAGATCACATGATCTTTTGGCTGGAAGCCCTGTCAGCTGACAAGGCTCCCAGCCACAGGGTTGCCCCTTACACCCCAAGGCTGCAAAACCATAACTGACATTTTGTCCCATCTGTGGGGTTGCTCCATGTACCTCTGCAGCTGCAGGACAATGGTTGACCATGGGGCATCCCCGTGGTGGCTGGGACACTATGTCAGCTGCAGTCTCCCTACCATGGGGATCCCTGGAGTGCCCCCATGACTAGGAGCCTAGGTTAGCTAAGGGGATTCCCAGCTACAAGAGCTTGCTTCCCAGAATCCTGGGCTCCCTCTGCGCTGGCAATAAGGTGGGATGGGATCTGTCCTATGATCACACCTGCTGCCATGCACGTATGGCGTGGCAGGAGTTGTGATGTGTGGATTGTGGATTAGATCCCATTGCACCTTTACGTGTACTTGTAGAGGAGCCTTAATGCAGGCAGGAGCACTGGTCCTGTCACAGCCCTTTCTAATACGACTCCTACATGGCATCTCCCAGAAGGACAGGAACATGGGGCAGGTGGAACTATACTACATGATTTTGTTTCTGGGAGGAACATGTGGGGGCTAAAGCACGAAGGGCCACAGGAGGGCCAGCTGCTCCTGCCCACATTAGATTGATCAGATAATGCAGGCAGGAGTGCAGCTTTTTGCCAGAGTCTTTCCCGATCTAGCTGTGCACAAGGCATGAAGAGCAGTTCCACCTGGCTGCAGCAGCATGGGCAGCAGTACCCTCATTGAGAACCCTGAGATAAGTTGATGCAGCACAACAGTGGTTCTCTACTAGGCTGCCACCAAATTTTTAAAAAGTTATGGAGAGGTTCCCTGAATCTAAAACTTGGGAATCACTGGTCTAGATGAAGTAACCTTATCAGACTACACAGGAACTTCATGCTGAACTGCAGTTTGGTAAGAACACTCGAAAAACAGAGGTGCTGACATGCAGACTGTACCAGTGGCACCCCACATGAAAACATGTCTCCATGCTGCACTTCCACCTGTCATGAGTTAGGCCAAGGATATATTGTCATGGTCACCTGAGTGTTTGTTTGTTTCCTCTTAAATTTCCTTGGCAAATCAGGTAGTTAGCATGCAGCTTGTCCCTGCTTTCGAATTTTCTTGTGAGAGATACAGTATTACAAAATTTAGGAGGCCCTTTTAAAAGTTAATCTCTAGAATGTTTCTATTATTCAAATCATCAGCAAAAGAAAAAAATTTGGTTTTCTAATCAGCGGTAGGGCAGATAGACTCTTTCCTGAGCTAATTGCTTTAAAGATTGTATATTTATACTCCAGATGTAAAACTTTAATGAAATGAAATTTATATCCAACCTGCAACCATGGTGTTATAAAATCCCCCTTACAATAAGGAACATATACCAAAGTGTCAGGCTTTGTTTTCCAGTTTACCACCTTCAACTCACATGGAATAAGCCAGAAAGCCTCCAGCTGCCTTTCTAAAATTAGTGTTAGTTTAAGGAAGATCAATGATCCCTTAGCCACCAGCTAAGGGGGAAAAAGAAACCTTTTCATTTTGATATCGTTTTTGTAGGTTTGCAATAGGTAAGAGTGAGTATGCACTTGGGTCTGGGAGCCTCATAAATAAAGTAAATAATACTTAAAGCAACATACTGGGAATGGCCAAAAAGTCCTGGATTTTTATTCTTGTTTTATGGGAATCAGCATTATAGAGAGCAATATACAGTTTCTTTACATGTACCCCAAAAATACTTTCATGAGCTCCCAGTGATCTTAAGCAGGAGATGGATAAAGCCTTGGGTAAAATGATGCATCTCAGTCTTCTCTCCTCTACACAGACAAAGTTACAGGGTGCAATCATAAGAGTGATGCATTTAATCAGCATAAATTAGTTTGCCTATTATTATGAGTGGAAATGTAAAATCAGACAGGATAGTGTATTAAGCTTGGTTGAGTGTCTGTTACTGAAGTAGCTTTACTAGCAGTGCTCTGCTGCAATGATCTGATGCTTCACTCATCATCTCTACCAAAATGGATAATCTACAGCTTTACTTAAACATATCATCTTCCACAGTAATTATATGTCAAGACTGCTTTGCAGCACTTCACATATTTAAATTGACAGGACCCTGGTTAGTACACTATATCAATCACCAAAGACAATTATAAAATGGTAAAATAATTCATGAACTTTGTTACAAAACTAAAAGCCAGGGAAAAGACAGTGCCTAGACAAGAAAGAAGGAATCTGAAAAAATGGATGAGACTTACAGCTACAGAAAGGTTATTGGAAATTTTAAGACACTGCAGAGCAGAAGGCTTTTGAATCAGCAGAGATTCAGGTTAAGGATTAGACAAACATCTAAGAGAAGGAGCAGGAAGGGGCCTAGTGGAGTTAATGGGATAAGTTACCTATTTAAAATTGTGCGTAAACCCTGGATATTAAAATGTCATTTTAGGTTGAAATGTCATTTTGAAACAAAAGGTTTCGTTTTAAATTCACACGTTCCAATACATAAAGCCTTTCCATTTGAGCTGCCACTCCACAAAATTTAAAAAAAAAAATCCTTAAATTGACAATTTCTTGGTCAAAACTGCAATTTAAGATGGTTATTCCAGATATATCAGATTCTGAAATGTTTTGCCAGCTGTATACATGTTAGAGAGAAAATAAAAAAGAGCAGAGGCAGGTTTCCTATATTTGCATGTTCAGCCTTCCCTTTCCCCCTAACAGTATCTAAACAGAGGTTATTAAGTCTCCTTTCAAAACTTTTAATTTTATAAATGTTGCAGATACATAATGAAAATATTCAATGCCATGCACCTGAGTAATTTTATTCCAAATTGTGAAGCAAACATAAAAACTCATATAATAAATTAATTCTTTTATACAGTATGAACAGCTGATTCTGGGAAAATTAATTAGATTATTCAAGCCCCTGAAATGTCAAATAGTCAGGAAGCTTTGTTCTTTAGGGTTTTCAGATTTTTTTCTTCTTTATTCCCAACGAATTGAGCTCTGGTTAGAAGTAATTTAATGAGATCCTTAATAAATAATTACTTTAATTGTGTATTACCTCAATTTACATAAAGTATTTTGCAAACACAAACTAGAGAAATGGCTCCTACTGGAAAATGGAGGTGACTTCCATTTAATTTCCAGCTAACGATCCAAATGTATTCTGGATGAGACATCAGGAAGACATCCGACATCAGTGTTTTACTATACTTCTCAAAGAACTTAGTTAAACAGATTAGGCTGCTGTATTCTACATTGCACATTTTGGGCACAAACGAGGTATGTATAGCATCAGCCTTTTGAATTCCACAATGGGGAAGCTGTGGTTGTGTGGTGATGTTTTGGATTTTTGCCAGAACACACAACACGCCCCCCTCCCTCCACTTCACACACACCTCTCCTCCTCATGCAAGTCAAGTGAGCTCCCAGTGACTGGAATTGGAAAAGGGCAAATATAGTACTCATCTTTGAGAAAGGGGAAGAAGGAGGACCTGGGAAATTACCAACAAGTCACTGACCTCAATACTAATACTGCACTCAAGGATCAGTCCTGAAGGAATTTGTTTTGAAGACCATGAGAAGAGCAATATGATCAGCAACAGCATGGATTGAACAAGAGCAATTTATGCCCGACCAACCTGATTTTCTTCTATGATAAAATGACAGGCTCTGTGGATAGGGCAGAGCAGTGGGTGGGATGTACTTTGGTTTCTCTCCCATGACATTCTTATTAACAAGCTATGAAAATACAGATTAGATGAAAGTACTGTAAGGTGGACACATAACTGGTAAAATCTTAATATTCATTGAGTAGTCAATGGCTTAATGTCTAGTTGGGAGGAGGTTTCAAGTGGGGTTCTCTAGGGGTATCTCCTGGATCCAGTATTGTTTAATATCTTCATTAAAGATGTGGGCCACGGGACTGAGTGCATGCTTAGCAAATTTTCAGATGACATCATGTTTGGTGGAGTAGCAGACATTCTGGAGAGCAGGACTAGGATTGAAAATGATCTGGATAGACCAGTGATTCTCAACCTTTTCAGACTTCAGGCACCCCTCAGAATATGCTCTCTCTTAGTTATCACTTTTTTTTGACTACAGAAAAATAATAAAGCAATTCTTCTGCTGCAAAGAATGAAAAACCACAACAGGTCAAAGAATCTTTAACACTACAATTTTCCATGTGAAATCCCTGGGTTTATCTTGTGACACTGATTGAAAACCTCTGGGATCGACTGAAGAAGTTGTCTGCAATTAATCAGATGAAATTCAACAAGGACAAGTGCAAAGTCCTGCAGTTGGGATGGAATAATTGAATGTTCAAATGCAGATTGGGCAATGACTGGGTAATGCAATGGCTAGGCTTCAGTATTGCAGAAAAGGACCTGGAGGTTTACAGTATACCATAAACTGAATATAGGTTAGCAGTTCTCTTGTTGCAAGAAAGGCCAACAATATACTGGGTTATATTAACAAGAGTGTCACTTGCAAATCAAGGGAGATGATTTTTACACTCTATTCAGCACTGGTAAGGCCTTAGATGGAGTACTGTGTCCAGCTTTGAGATCCACACTTCAACAAAGATGTGGACAGATTGGAAAGAGGCTGGAAGAGAGTGACAAAAATAATTACAGGCCTGTGAAGCAAGGCATACTGAGGCAAGGCTGAAAGAACTAGGATTTATTTATTCTGGAGAAGAGAGGACTGTGGGGCAAGTAGTGGGGAAGGGGAGGATTTGATAAGAGTCTTCAAATACCTGAAGGCCAATTAGAGAAAAGATGGAGATAGGCTATTCTCTGTGGCCATAGTGGACAAAACTAGGAGTAAGAGTCTCAAGCTGCAGCAGGAGAAATTTAGGTTGGAGATGATAACGAATTTTCTGACTACAAGGTTGTTCAAGCATTGGAACAGACTACCAAGAGATAGGATGTTCTGGATTGGCTGGGACACTCCTGATTTTGTAGACTGTCATGGTGTCCTAGCCAGTTTGTGTAAATTGAAGCAAAAGTCCCAGATTTGCTGCTGCAGGAAGAGGAAGAGGTTGCTGCTGCCCTCAGCACCCACCATGGTTCTGCTGAGAAGTGGGTAGAGGCAAGGGAGCAGGCTGGGCTGGGCACTACTCCTCCTGCCTGGGGTGGAGATTGGCTGGGGTGGGGTGAGCTGAAGGAGGGGGAGATGGCCAGGGCTAGGGGCCAGGGCTAACCAGGATGGCTGCCTGCCACAGGCAGCCTCATGCCTTGCTGCTGCAGTCACTGGTGAGACTTGGGCTGCACATGGCACATGCCCCGCGTGGCTGCTGATAGCAAGGGGGAGGGTCCACTCCTGGCCAGGTCCAGCCTCTGCACGCAGGGGATGGAGCCCAGCCATGGGCCTCCATGCTGTCCCTCTCTGCCCTGCCAGGGCTCCTGAGAGCCAAGGGTGTATGTGTGTGTGTGTGTGTGTGTGTGCACGCGCACGCGCGAGTGCGCGTATGTGTGTGTGGGCAGTGTCACAATGGCAATGCCCCTCATCCCAGCTCACTTTACCCCGTCCTGGATTTTCTTAACCATGTGGGGGCTGAGGGGGGACTGAGGACCGGGAATCCTCGGGAACGCTAGCTGGGGTTGTGGCTGCGATCCCGTGACGGGCAGATGGGTACTCTCTATCACCGGAGCGGAATTAGGCACAGACGAGACACGTATCAATTGGAAAAACAGAGATAGTTTTACTTACACTGTAGAGTCGTATACAGCGCAGGCAATCGTAGTTGCAACAATTCTATTCTCTAATCACTAATCGGAGAGCTCTTGTAGACCGGGTAGCTCGGGTCTAACTCGGGCATGCAACACGGAGGATACGTCGCAAGGCTTCGTCGACGAGGAGTCGTTGGCAGGTGATCAAGCTGCTGGAGTTCCACTCCAGGGGGAATCGCAGAGTTCTCCAACTAGGGCGGAAACGCTCCTAACCTTTTATACTGCTAGCGAGCCAATTGCCAGCCGCTTTCTCTCTCTGGATCCGCTTCTGACACGTATTTCGAACCTCGGGTAAACCTGTAGAAAAAAGAATTCTTAGACACTGTTAATCAACTTATATAACACTATCCATTTGGAGAGGTAATCAGATCTCTTCTCTTGGTTCCCCACTCTCCTTCAAGCACGTGACACAGGTGCTTCAACTCGACTCAGCTCCAGATGGCTCTTGCACGCCCCCAGATGCACCATCACAAATGACGATCCACACACGGACACTGCGTTGTCTTATCCTAACACGATGAGGACGTTCCGGAGTCGCCATCTGGATCCTTCGGACACTGGAAACCCAACTCATGGGCCAACTGCCATTGACCCTCATCTCCCAGGATCCGCAGCTGTCGCTTCGTGAGTCTGGAGTGGTGCAACAGGAAACCAAACATAATCCTCTCCTCTTTCGTCCTCTGCGGCAGTTGCCACACTCGCTCTGGGTCATTCGAAGTCCCTGTGTCTGACTTCATGAGCGCTTGGACTCGCGGAAGCTGTCGCAGAAGGCTGCAGGCCGGTTGGCCGGCTAACGGGTTGAGGAGGGCTC
>NW_005842278.1:1586005-1589002 GCF_000455745.1 Alligator sinensis
AATTTTTTTTTTTTTTTTTTTTTCCCCAATTTAAAATGAAAAACCACTATATGTATAGGTATTAATTGATAACTGTGGGGGCCGAGGGGGGATCGAGGACCAGGAATCCTCGGGAACGCTAGCTGGGGTTGCGGCTGCGATCCCGTGACAGGCAGATGGGTACTCTCTATCACCGGAGCGGAATTAGGCACAGACAAGACACGTATCAATTGGAAAAACAGAGATGGTTTTACTTACACTGTAGAGTTGTATACAGCGCAGGCAATTGTAGTTGCAACAATTCTACTCTCTAATCGCTAATCGGGGAGCTCTTGTAGACCGGGTAGCTCGGGTCTAACTCGGGCATGCAACACGGAGGATACGTCACAAGGCTTCGTCGACGAGGAGTCATTGGCAGGTGATCAAGCTGCCGGAGTTCCAATCCAGGGGGAATAGCGGAGTTCTCCAACTAGGGCGGAAACGCCCCTAACCTTTTATACGGCTAGCAAGCAAATTGCCAGCCGCCATGTGGGAATAATTTAACATCGGCCAATCGTATTATGCAAATCTGTATTTCCTCGGCGGGAACTCTATCCACGCCGGAACTCTTCACCATGCCGAGACTTCCCCTGCCTTAACGTGCCTTGTGCTGGAAAGTTCCACTGTGTCGAGGCACTGATCCAAATCAGCTCTGACAAACCATAATATGGTCACCCTACCTAGAGATATTGTGGAATCTCCATCCTTGGAAGTTCCAAGAGCAGGTTAGACAAACACTTGGCTGGGATAATCTAGTCAGAGATGATGCAGGGGCCTGGACTAAATGATTTCATGAGGTTCCTTTCAATTCTTCTTTCCTATGATCATATGAAATCCCCTCATCTACTGTTCAGTTGCAAGTCATAGAGAGACCAAGAAGAAAACATAATTCAAATGAGCTCTACAGTTTCTATGTGGTTCTATGGTTGTACAGTTTTGACTGTAGGTTTTTTAAACTCAACCCACTCTTTAAAATTGGAACTTTTTGTAAATACCAGAAATTATCAAGGATGAGTGTGATTAGAAGGTGTGAATGAATTCAATGACCCATTTTATACATCTCTCAACATTTATTATATGAAATTAGCATAAAGATACACTGTTGAAAAGTGTGTTCTGCTTAGTGGGATGTATAAAGAATATGATTGACGGTACCACAAGAATATTATGATGTCCTTTTTATGTCCTTATTTGGAATATTGTGGACAGGTATGACAACTCTAACTTAAAAAGAAGATAGCAGAAATAGATGGGGCTCAGAAAAAGAAGGAAAAATTACTAAACAATAGAAAAACTTCCTTTGGGAAGGACTGTTAAGATTGGGACTGTATGACTCAGAATGAGTAAGAAGGGACATAAGGGAAGTACATAACCAAATACATAATGAAGAGAAAGCTAGACTGACTACCATTATTCACCCTTTCATGTAAATACAAAAACAAGAGAAAATTAAATAGAAGTAAGGGAACAAATTTAAGACTGATAAAAAGAAAGATTTTTTTTCCTAGCAATTATTAATCTATAGAACTCACTGTTACAATAGAAGATAGACATCAGATAGAATGGGACAATTACATGGATAACAAGAATACTCAATATAATGAAGTCTGCAAAGAATAATGAAGTCTGGAAAAAAACATGGTTCCTCATGTACCATGGGTCCTCATGTACCTCATGTTTTATAATAAAGTGAGTGTAAAGTGTAATAATACCAAGTGCCAAGGGGTAGGGGAAAAAAACATGTTATGTATAAAGAAACATCACCAAATAAAGTGGATCAGTAGTGCCAGGGTGTATTCTGACACAGCTGATACACTTCGTTGGGTGAAACAAATGTCATCCATTGTCCCACAGAGTCGAGTCTCTGCCAGTCCTGGGAGCATGAGGGGCCTGATCCTATGGGACAACACTCAGGGAGCTCCTCTGCAAATGGAAGAAACCCAGGTTTCCCTAGTAGCATAGGAGTGTGGGGGGAACACCTGGGCACTCCTCTACTATCAAGGAAACCTGGGCTTTCCCCATTTGGGGAGATTCATCCCAAGTCCTGGCTCACATCTCTACAAACAGGAAAGCCCTGTGTTTCCCTGTTTGTAGAAATGTGCACCCAGGGAATCCCTGAATGCTCCTCTACTAGGAGGAAAACCAAGGGTTTTCCTGTTGGCAGACACTCATACCTGGAATCTTGAACTAGCTCTTGTGTGGTTCTGGAGCTGGGATCACCAATCAGCTGATTGTTTATCCCAATCTCAGGACAGCACTGGAGTGTCAAACTCATCCCAATCAGGTGATTGGCTGTTCCAGAGCCAGGACTACACTGGAGTCTTAAACCTATTCTGGTGCAGTCCCAGAAGAGATCAACAATCAACTGATTGGTGATCCAAGCCTTGGGACCACACTGAAGTGTCAACTTGTATCTGAGGAATTCCAAATGTGAAACCTGAGCAGGCATTCTTGGGAATTCAGGGACCCAATCCTGCATGCCCCATGAATGTGATTTCCTTGGGTATGCAGGATCAGGCCCCTGATGTCTAGGATGGCTGGAGAGTGTAGTCAGCTTCAGCCTGTCTGTGCTGTCTTGCCTTAAAGCAAACAAACACTGGCTGCAAAACAGCAACACAAGATAATACCACTCATTCCATGGCCACAATTATTGAGCATCTGTAGCACAAAGGGCATAGCCTCCTGTTTGCTTGCCCTTTGTGCCATCATAACTATTTTTTTGTGAAGAAACAAAGGAGATATCTGTTTACATCCTTTCCCTATTAATAGATTTTCCCATAACTACCCATTTCCAGGCAATGCACCTTCTTCAGAAAAAAAATGGTGCTTGGAAATGCTAGAGACAAGGTAGGAGACTTAAAGGACTACTTCTCTGACCCTTTATAGAAGTGGTCCCCAACCAGTCAATCCTGATTGACCAGTCAATCAGGGAGCCAGTTTTAGTCGATCCTGGGCTGGGGGGGGGGGGGGGGGGGGGGG
>NW_005842278.1:1589026-1590053 GCF_000455745.1 Alligator sinensis
GTCATTCTGGGGGAGGGAAGGGGCAGGGGCCAGATCAAGGCCCCCATAGTGAGGAAGGGACTGTATGGCCCAGCCAGGAGCAAGGAAGGTAACTGGGGCTGGCTGGGTGATGGGAGGATTGGATCCTGAGGGGTCATCAAGGGGAGGGGGGAGGCTCCCACCACTGGGCACACCCTGGCAGAGGCCCTGGGGGCATATGCCCCCCCCATCTCTGCATGAGGTAGAGGCAACAGAGACGGCAGGATGCATGTGTTGTCTGGCCACTCCCAGGCCCGCTGCAGTGGGGCTTGGGGTGCAAAACACAGCCTGCAAGAGTAGCCACCTCCACCATGCACAGATGGGGTGGCTGCAGCAGTGGTGAGGGAGGGAGTAGGGCTAGAGCAGGGGCAGACCATGAAGCCAGGGTGGAACAGAGCTGCGAGCAGATCATCTGGGGGTGCAAAGCGTGGGAGGTTATGCACGCATCCCAGGAGGGCACAGAGGGTGCATGCCCCCAGATCTGCATTTGGGATGGGGCAGGGTGGGCTGGGGGCCAGGCTCTTCCTGCTGGATGGGGCTGGCTTGCTGGGAGGGGAGGTTGGGAGGCTACAGCCCTCGCCTCGTAGCCCCACTCCCAGTGCCACTGCCACGGACTGGACTCTTCCCAGTCAGCCAGCCCTGCCTCCCCACCCCCACCGGGAAGAGCCCAGTCCCAGCCTGCAGCCTACCCACATCCCATGTGCAGATCCTAGGCACATGCCCTCCTGGCGTGTATAAAGGGCAGGAGCCACCCGCCCCTCCCCGTGCCAGACGCACCCCAGACAGGCCACTCACGGCTCCATCCTGCACCCTGCCCTGGCTGTACAGGACCTGCCCCTGCTCCAGCTTCACTCCCTCCCTCACCACCATGGGGGGAAGGGGGTGCAGATCAAGGCCCCAGCAGTGAGGGAGGAAGTGGGGCACAGGCAGGAGCAGGGGCTGGGGTGAGTGGGTCCTGCCTGTGCCCCACTCCCTCCCTCACCGCTGGGGCCCTGGTCTGCCTCCTCCC
>NW_005842278.1:1590731-1602227 GCF_000455745.1 Alligator sinensis
CTGGCCGCGGCTGGACCCTTCCCCATTCAGCCAGCCCTGCCTCCCCACCCCCACCGGGAAGAGCCCAGTCCCAGCCTGCAGCTCCAGGCCACCCAACCCTGCCCTGCCCTGTGCAGATCTGGGGGTACATGCCCTATGTGCCTTCCCAGGGTGCATGCCCCTCCTCCTCACACCCCTCAGACAAGCCACTCATGGCTCCATCCCACCCCAGATGCAGGGCTTGCCCTTGCTCCAGCCCCACTCCCTCCCTCACTGCCATTGTGGGGGGGCAGATCGAGGTCCCAGTGGTGAGGGAGGAAGTGGGGCTAGGGCTGGGCGGCTGGGCCTCGATCTGTTCCCCCATGGCCCTTTCCCCTCCCCCGCCCCTTCCCTCACAGACTTACCTTGCTTTACCTGTGGCAAGTTAGGGTGTTCTGGATGTTTTCAGATATTTTGCCTGGCACTTGCATGAGGAATTTGTTCATGAAGTTTTGTTTTGAATCAGTGAGATGGATTTTGTATACAATGGTTTAGATAGGGAGATTTTGCCTTAAGCAGGGCCTTGGACTATATGACCTCCTGATGTTCCTCCCAGGCATACTTTTCTATGAATCCACTGCCTTCTTAAAATGCAGTGCTTCATCTGGACACAGTACTCAAGTTGAGGATTAAGCAACAATGTGGACTGCATGTCATGATTCTGTCATGTCTATGTTACTTTGTTATCCTACATTCTCTACCTGTGCATTTGATTTTTCTTCTAGAGAAGCACTTTATATTTGTCTACACTGAATAACACTTTGGTGCCTATAGCCCAGTACTACAATTTATCAAGATCCCTTTGAATTTTAATCTTGTCCTCCAAAATGTTGTATAACAGTACCTCTATCTTCCAGTTGCCTCAGGCACCCTTTGGTGGCCAACCCAAGGCCTCTTCCATACTCTGGTTTCACTAGGGAGCTGCCATGTGTTTTCCTGGCATGCCTTGATTTTGATATTAAATTTGGGAGACTGCTGTCAGATTCTTGGAGTGACACCTTAGGTACCTCCCTCCACCATCCCAAACACTGAGCCACCTCTGTCTGGCCCAGTCTCTAACAACTCCTATTCTCTGCAGGGTGTCTTGCCTTGGAGCAATCTCAGACTCTCAGCTCCCAGGCCTCAGCCTGCCCACTCTCAACCAAACGCACACTGCCCTTGTTCAGTACCCACTGTGGCACCCTTACTCCCCTACAAAGCCACCTCATGCTTTGCAGCTAACATGAACAAAATGAGCAAGCCCAAACAAAATAACTAGCATAAGACAAAAGCAAACAAACAAAAAAATCAAGACCAAAACATAAAAAACAAGCTTTGCGAGTTGGCTATCTAACTGCAGCCCCCCCTGGCTACCCTCCTGCTTGCAGAAAGGTGGTTCCCAGTCAGCAGCCTGCAGCCCTCTTTTAGAGAGCTCCTCTTCTCAGTTCTGATCTGGGACAGATTGACTCTCTTTCTGTCCCAGAGCTTGGGTTTATATCTTTATATGCTTTTCATGTATCGAGTTAGGGGGGAAAACATTCAATCATGTTAGAGGTTCCTGACAGCCTGCTTGTAAAAATTATGATTAAGTATATGCATTAATCTTTCAGACATTTTGATATCATAAGGCTTCTCAAAGCATCATAAACAGAAGTTTATGACTATTATGCATAGGAGAAAGACTGAGGTAATTAAACCCCATAAGCTTGTAATGCTGCTTCTCCAAATACATTCCCTATTGATGTTTTTTTTGGTTTTATGACTGTCTCTTTCATCCCCCTGCTTCTTTAGTATTTGTTCATTGCTATTCCACACTATCTCTTTTTATTCTTTTTTTCTGTAGTATCCTTTTCCATCTCTTCCTTTTGTCTACCTTTGTATGCTTTTCACACTTTTGCAGATGTTACTCCAGTTGGCATGCTGATTTTTTGCAGAAAGCTGCATTTCTTGTAGAGCTTTGGTGCAGCAAATTTTACTTTCCATATCATAAATACTAATACTACTACTACTACTACTAATAATAATACTATCTTACCTTGTTTTTATTGTCTCAACCAGAGTCAATTTTAATATAATGCAAGTTATCTATATCTATACATACATACACTGAACTTCTAGTATTCAGGAAAATTAATCATATTTCAGACCTTTAAAATGGGAGTAGATTCAAGACCACAGTATTTAGCTTAGACCATATGCAAAATGCGGAATAGACAATATTATCCATAAGATTGAAAATTATCTATAAAAATATTGTCCATAAGATTTAAAATTAGCTTTAAAATCCATTTAGTGATTACAGAGAAGGTGAAACAGTACTTTATGGAAGACCAGGCTTCAAACTTGGGTTAGAGTAACAGTCAAATTAAGTAGTAGTTTCCAAAGGAAGAATTTCACAACTGAGCTCCATTATCCTGTACTCAGTGGATGCATCTACAGGTGCACTTTACTGCAGAATAGACTAATTAGCTCCTCAGTAAAGTGGCATTAGGGCGCAGTAAATTAACTCCACCATAAGATAGTACTGTTGGGGACAGTACTGTCTTATGGTGTAGGAGTTAACTGCAATGAAACACATGTGTAGACGCTGACCATGGCTGTGAATTGCACCTGGTCAGCCCAGCCGGCTAGGGGCCTGCTCCACCCTGGCTCAAATTGTTGCTGTCCTGGGCAGAAGTGTAGATGCTGCACCCAAGAGCAGTTCCCTCCAGCTCAAACAGCTACAGAGTTTATTGCATTGCATTAATTGCATGTGTAGATGCACCCAATGACATTTAGTTTCCAGATTATTTTCATGGCATTGGTTTTATCCAGTAAAGACCTAAATGACTGGAACCTTCTTACTGGGGAGAGAATGACCCACTTCTCCTGACACACTGCAGGTGCAAATAGAAGAGGCAATGGCATTAGATCTCTGATTTACAAGAAAGAGAGCCAGTGAGACTCTCAGCTTTAGATCAAGCGTCCCACTCTTCCTAGTCCAAAACAGTAGTAGTCTCTTCTTGTTCAGGAAGGAGCATCTCTTTGGATAGATTACTATACTGAGGGATTTATATCTGTGAGAGGTGGTAGAGGTTTGTGTTCTGCTATCTGTTTAATTTTATTTGGTTTTGTATTGTTTCAGGGGCACCTAGAGCACTGAATAGGCGTGTCCCTCTTTAGTGCTGCACACAGCTAAAAAAAAATAGGACAAGTAGCATTAATCTTTATAGAAGTTGTCATGGAAAACCATTACAGGATTCCTTATTTCTGGAGTAAGTAATATTATCTCTAGGGCAATTTATGTCTGGTTAGATCTAAGAATGCATTATTAGAACTGTGTGGAGAAGTGAGCACAACACTTCTTGCCTGGTAATATGAATTACTCAAGCATTGCAATCTTTAGTGATAACATTCAACACTCGTTTTAAGGAAATCAGAGATTATGTAGAGCCTGAAGCAGTGAAAACTGAACTCCATATCTACATGCATTTATTTTTTTAAAAGAAAAGAAGTATGGTCTATTGGAAACTATCTTGGAAGCAGAACACATTTGATCACAATGTTGCTGTAGACAATATGGAGCGAGATAACAGCAGATATAACTGGTCTGGAACATCACCAGCTCCAGTATTGCTTACTGTACTCTCCCCCTCAAATTTCCAATGATTTCAGTTATGTATCTGTTCAAAAACTCTTTCCAGGAGAAGATACAGCAGTAGCAAAGGCATTAAAAATATTGTTTCCTTCCATAATGTGCAGTACACATTCAGGATGACACATATTTATCTGAATGCCCGAGTAACTTAAAGTTGGCCTTCAGGTATATATGTGTGTGTGTGTGTGTGTGTGTGTGTGTGTGTGTGTGTGTGTGTGTGTTCGCGTGCGCACATGCGCACATGTGCATATGTGCATTTCTTTCCCTCCTTTTTTGCCTTTCCTTAACCTCAGAAAGTGAAAAATCTTTAACCCCTTTTATTGTTTATTTTTGGAAGTCACCTGATGAAGAAGAGACTCTTGGAAAAGTTTGTTATCTTTCACATTTTAACCAAGGAACAAAAATACTAGATCTTAAACAAAGATATCCTTTATCCAAGATATTAATTAGTGTTGAAGACATTAACAAAAAACAAATAATTTTAAAACCTTTTTCTTCTCAAAGGCTCAACTCTCACTATCTTGACTAGTTATAGCCTTAGTTCTCCATTTATCACAGTTTTCTAGAAAAAAAATGAATCTCTAATGTAAAACAACAACTTAACATAGAAAGTTAAGCCCTGAAGATTTCCAAGCACATCATGCCTTTTGAACACATCACATTACAGTAAAAAAGGGGGGCAAAAGACCTTTCATCAATTTTGCATTATAATATTAAGAATATAATTTCCCATGGATCAAAATGAGAATATCTCACATTAACTAGGGGCTAAAAGAAAAAACAAAGATTTCTTACACCTTGTCTGAAAACAACTGCTGAGTGCTCAGTGAGATTTCAGAAACAAACCACACTAAATGGGATATATTTTACACAAGAGAGTCCACTTCACTTCTTAGCCTTTACCATGAATTATAGGGGGGGTCACGCAGGAGAGGGGGAAAACGTGTGTCCCCAATGAAAATGTGCCTTCTAGCACCATCTTTTATATCTTGAAAATTAAAAGATTTTGTCTATCACCTGTGCACCTTATATTCAGTTACAGGATTTCTCTAACTGTTTTTTGCACATAAGAAAGCTTAAGGAAATTAGTTGAGAAACAGCCACCTGCAAATGGATAAGAAAAATATCAAAATAGATTGTATGAGCTACAGGAGAGACATGCTAATGTAACCAAATGGACATCAAAGAAAACCAGCAAAGATTTTTTTTTGAGATGCAGGTCAACTACAGAGAGAAATGAATGTTTTAGAAACAAGGGGATTAGTTTTCAAGTGAAACTGAACAAAAATACAGATAAGTCAATGAGAGAAGACGTACACTTGAACTGAAGTAGAGCTTTAAAAATTCAGGATTTTATTTCTGGCCTTTGGGTAGCATCAAATAAAGCAGACTTTTATGTATTCAAGCTGGTTGAGCAGTTTTGACCTACAGACTTTCATTAACAGTTACAAGAGTCGAGTTCTTCTGTGTTAGTCATAACATTTGAATGATAGCAGAGGATAGTCATATTTTCCCAGGTACATTCATATAAACTAATATATCTATATCTATATATACATACTTGTTTCTTATGTCTGGTTGGGCTATGCAGTGAGCAATTCTAGGTCCTGAGATATGGACATTAATCTGTAAATACTACATATATTCTACTCTGAATTTGTTAAATAATGGTATTGCTCTTGCACTGTGCCAAAGATACTATGGCATAATGTTAGTAATATGTGAATTTTCCTCAATTTCCATCAATAGCATATTTTCAGTAGAGGTAAGCAGATGTGCATTAAGCTTTACTTCTACATTAGTTTTAGATTGATTTTACAGAGTGATCTCTGCAATCTTACATAACTGTAACCCTCATGCTGCTACAGAAAACCTGCAGATAGAAACACCACTATGTTACTGGAAAACCTAATCCCCTGATTGAAAAAAACCTGTCTCAGTCCAAATGTCCCTATAAAACAAGTCAACTTTATAATATAATTGCCTTGTATTAACATTGCATCCCCCATTGCTAAATAAATCATTTTCACTTTAATCTCCTTTTTACATGTATTTATTATTGCATGAGCAGGGCCATGTTTTTTTTGCAGAAAAAGATTAGTAAAAGGTTTACTCCAGTATAGAAAGTTATTCTATGTAGTGGTTTTCTCTAGTCATTCCTCTTTGGAAACTTGATGAAATATTGAAGTGAAAAATTACCTTACATTTTAGATTGTGTCATTTGGGCTAGATAGCATTTGAGCTCATCACACAATTGCCTTTACTCAACCATAGAGAGATTACAAAATCTTTAGAACTGATCTTTCTATTAAGACATATTTCTAAGTGCAGACCTCTTCAGGGTCAAGTGAAGCTGAAATCATTGCCCAAGTGTTTTGATGGTTCCTGTTCCTAGATCACCTGACTGAAGATAGATTCCCATGCAACACGCACCACTTATGTTCATAGTCTTTGGAAAGTGTTGCTAGCAACCCCAAATATAAAGTGTAGGGTTATGAGGAGTGCCAAACAACTCTTTTCCTAAAACTCTGTTTTACATTAATTTTTGAGCTGCAAATTTCCATATTGTGCATCTGCCTTAGGTGGAATACTTTCAGAAAACGTCAGTCAAAACAGTTTAATCACTTCTTAGAACAAAGTTAGAGAGAAATATTTTACTTTGTCTATCTTAAAATATTGTGCCATCCTTTTCTTTGAGAAGCTAAAATGTTCCCATACTACAGAGCTGGACTTAAACTTTAGTAGCAGGATGAACTTTACATTGGTCAAGGATGCACGGGTACAGGCTAGGGACTGACTGGCTAAGCAGCAGCTTTGCAGCAAAGGACCTGGGAGTTATAGCTGACAGTAAGCTGAATAGGAGCCAACAGTGTGCCCTTGCTGCCAAGAAGGCTAACAGCATGCTGGGCTGCATTAGTAGGAGCAGTGCCAGCAGATCAAGGGAAATGATTATTTTCCTATATTCAGCACTCGTGATGCCACATCTGGAGTACAGCGTGTCATTTTGGGTCCCCCACTACAGAAAGGATGCGGAAATATTGGAGAGTCCAGTAGAAGGCAGTGAAAATGGTTAGGAGGCTGGGGCACACAAAGTATAAATAGAAGGTGGGTGAACTGAGCTTATTTACTTTGGAAAAGAGAAGGCTGAGAGGGCATTTAATAGCAGACTTCAACTACCTGATGGGTGGTTCCAAAGTGGATGTATCTAGACTGTACTCAGTGGTGGCAGAAGACGGAACAAGGAGCAATGGTCTCAAGCTGCAGCAAGGGAAGTTTAGGTTAGGTATTAGATAAAACATTCTCACTAGGAGAGTAGTAAAGCTCTGGAACAGGTTACCCAGAGAGGTGGTGGAATCTCCATCTTTGGAGGTTTTTAAGACCCAGCTAGACAAAGCCCTGGCTGGCATGATATCGTTGAGATGGTTCTGCTTTGACTGGGGAGTTGGAATAAATGACCTCCTGAAGTCCCTTCCAACCCTCATTTTCTATGATTCTACGATGTTTCATACTTGGTAGGGTCGGAAGGGATCTAAGCAGATCATCAGGTCTGACCCCTTGCCATGGACAGGAAAGGATGCTGGGGTCAAATGACCCCAGCTAGGTGGCTGTATAGCCTCCTTTTGAAGACCCCCAGGGTAGGGGCAAGCACCACTTCCCTTGGAAGTTGGTTCCAGCTCCTAGCCTCCTTGACTGTGAAGTAGTGCCTCCTGATATCTGGCCTGAATCTACTCTCAGTCAACTTATGGCCATTGTTCCTTGCTACTCCTGGTAGTGCTCAGGGGAACAGGGATTCTCGTATAGCCTGCTGGTCCCCCCTGGCAAGTTTATAGGTGGCCACCAGATCCCCTCTCAGCCTTCTTTTGTGGAGGCTTAACAGGTTCAGGTCCCTTAGCCTCTCCTCGTAGGGCCTGCCCTGCTGCCCCCTAATCATGCAAGTGGCCCTCCTCTGGACCCTCTCGATCCTGTCCTCTTCCCTCCTGAAGTGCAGCACCCAGAACTGAATGCAGTACTCCAACTGCAGCCTGACCAATGTCGCATAGAGGGGGAGAATCACCTTCTTGAACCTGCTCGTGATGCATCAATGGATGCAAGACAAGGTGCGTTTACCCTTCCTGACCGCGTCCCCATATTGGCAGCCCATGTTCATCTTGGAATCTGCCTCTGCACTGACGAGAAGGGAGTTCCCCCAGCCTGTAGATATGCTGCTGGTTCTTCCTCCCCAGGTGCAGCACCTTGCACTTGTCAGTGTTGAAACCCATCCTGTTCTCATCCACCCACCTCTGTAACCTGTCCATATCTAGTTGTAGCCTGTCCCTCTCTTCTAGCATGCTCACTTATCCCCACATCTCAGTGTCATCTGTGAACTTGAACAAGGTGCTTTTCACCCCATCGTCCAAATCGCCAATGAAGATATTGAACAGTGCGGGCCCGAGGACCGAACCCTGGGGAACCCCACTGCACATATCTCTCCAGGTCGAAAATGACCCGTCCACCACTACTCTCTGAGTGTGGCCCTCCAGCCAATTTGGAACCCATCTGACTGTGTAGGCATCAATGTGCCTTTTGTCATTCAACTTAAAATATGCTCACATTTAGCCAAATTATGAGCCGTTGGAAAATAGCCAGTCTCCACTGAGTATGTGCAAACTCATACAGAGCTTTTCAGATAAATTCTCTAAAGTTTCCCTGACTTATCCTGCAACTGGTATTTAGCCTGCTGTGACCAGGGCCTAAAATTCAGAGTAGGGACCATAATTCTCTTCTGCTCTCAAAAGCTGCCCTACCATGGCTAGGTAGTCTATAGGAAGAAGATTCCTGACTTGAATGGAGAGATAAGACTTGGAAATGAAGAAAGCCAGAAACCTGGAACTGAGAGCTAGTGGGACTGAGGACTGTGGGTGACTGGAGAACTGGAGAAGTGAAAGATCAGGAAGGAAAAAACTGAAGGTATGAATAGGTGCTCATTTCTAGTGGTGGAAATTTCTGCTAGAAATTTTTGCAGGAGAGCGAACAGTACAGGCATACCAGTTTGCAGTTTCCCCTTGCTCCCTATACCACACCCTGACCCCATCTCCTGCATTTCACACCTTTCCCAGACCAGGGTGATCCCCCCAGTAGAGAGGAAGCAGCACGGCAGTACCCCCCATCTCAGGAAGTATTAGGAAGGCAGTGGCAGCTCCCCTGTGATCTGGAGGAGTTGAACTAAGGGATAGTGCCCCCCCACCCCCCATCCACAGACCAGAGTGTCCCATTCTGGGGAAGGCACAAGGGAAGCTACTGCTCGACTTTTCCCTATCACAGAGTCATCCAGCATACAGGTGTTCATAGATGGACAGATGGCCATGGATCCAGAAGATCCTATGTCCGTGGGAGTGTACTTTGTCCAAGAAAGACAAGACATTTGAGTCTCAGTATCATTCTGCTGTCAACAAATATAAAAACCTACTATTGCTACTAGTTAGTCCATTAGGTCATATGGCAGAGGTCTATGATGCATCTGTATGTTGCAACAGTACTGATAATTCATGTTGGTCTTTATGTGATGACACATTGTGATCTTTGCTTTCTTAGCTGGCTTTCCATAATCCTAGCAAATTTCATATACACAAGCCCTACACTGAAAGAAGCATTTGAAAAGTAAATCAGTTGAGTTCTGGTCACTGTGACCAAGAGTAAAAATAATATATCATAAACCACACCCACAAAGGGGTTGAATTAGAATTAATTTAAAGGATGAAGAACACTTTACACTTCAATGAGTACATCAACATGAGTGCTTTTAATGCCCTCTTACTTATGCACATTGAGCTGACTTGCATTTTTTTCATGACCTTGGGTAGACAAGCCCTAACAAGATCAACGATTTTAAACAGCAATGGAAATAAACATATTATACAGCAACTGCAATGCAAATAACCAGAAAAGATGCACAAGCATGGGGAACTTGAATCATATTTATCCTATGCCCTTAAGTGAACCAGTCTGAACTTGTTTCTATCAAATCCAAAGATCATTGTGAAACAGAAAGGAATAATGACTAAAAGAAAAAAGTAATCATTCCAGCTGCATTGGATTCATCCATCACAACTCAAGCCCACATTTTTCAGAGATTTGACAATTTAAAGTATACAATAAAATAGAAACATGATTTAATAATATTTCTATCTACTATATTATACAATTTTGTAATAGAGGTAATTTGAAAAAGCCTTAAACATAAAACTGGCCTCGGAAGTGGGTGGAAGGAGGGGAAATAAGCCTATACAGATGTCTGAGATTCATTGCAAGGGAATTCATTTACCCAAGATAGCCACAGCTGAAAGTAGACACGTGACTAGTATTTTATGACTGGTGACACCTTGGATTGATCACAAGAAGACTGATACTATTAACTATGAAATTACTCCCTCCTACTAACCAAACTTTTGAATTTTTGCAAGCAAGCACTGCAGTTTCATTTGATATTTCACATCATAAACATGATTTTTCCTATAAGTGAAAGAACACTTGGGGAAAGCTGATGCTAAAACAAAAAAAGGTATTCTGCATTATTATAATAGGATGAAATTGAGGGTATAACTGAACAGCACTTTGCAAATGGAAAACATTGTTTTAATATTTATATTAATTTGTTCATAAATAGGACATATTTATTTCAGTGAGTTTGGGGAAACAGGTAAAAGGGAATGGAGGTAAAGGAGGAAGAGGTGGCTGTAGACTTTGTCTACTTGAATAAAGGAAAAGAATGATCTCAGAACATGTTAGTTTTACCAGTAAGAAATGAGGACATAAAATGTTTACTTTGCTAAGAATGAAGTCTAACATCAGTCAATGTAAAATATGCTCACAGCAAAGTTTAAAAATGTTTTTATGTGTGACCTAGCATGAATAGGAAAATTCCTGCTAAATTGAAACTCACAACTTAAAATCACAGGGTAAAATCTCAGCCCAACTGGAATCCATTGGAGTTGTACCATGAACTTAAACACCACATCCACACAAGCTAGTACATGTCTGTTGTGGCATCTCAAAGTAGTTTGACAAGCCACAGAAGGCATGCCATGAACTAAAAAATGTCCCCTGTGCTTCATATTTGCAGTGCAGACTCTAAGATACAGGGATTTCCCAGTATCATGAAGGCTTCATCCCCCCCAAGGCTGGGGTGGGGCATGGTGACCACCCGCAGGCAGTGGCTGGGGTGTGGCAGCGGTGAGCAGGGACCACCCGCAGGTGGCCACAGTGATGTCAGCGGCGAGGGCAGGCTGAGCAGGGACCGCAGGCATCTGTGGCAGTGTCAGCAGTGAGGTGGGGGGGAGTGGCAATTGGCAAATGCCCGTAGGTGCGGTCAGCAGTGGGAGTGGGGGAGCAAGGGGTTGTGAGCAGCAACAGCCTGCAGATGCTGCTGGCAGTGGTGGGAGCAGCCAATCTCGGGGTGCACGGCCAATCTCAGGGGGTGCACATGCACCCCCTACGCACCGTCAATGCCCAGTATCAAACTTACAAAACATGCTGGAAAAAAGCAAAGAAACAAAAGAAAACATGCCGGAAAAAAGCAGTGAAGGGCATGCTCCTGGACCATGCCTCAAAGCAACTGGAGGCTGGGTCCTCCAAGTAGATGCTCTTGCACCCTGCGCAGTGTGCTGGAGAAAATAGAAGTGGGGCATGGCTGACAGCGGTGGCTCAGAGCTGGCTGGGACCCAGACTCTGTCCCTGGTAAGCAGGAGCATAGGTGTGGGACCACTGTGTTGGTGGTGGGACTGTGTGGAAGTGGGAGGACTGTGTGCTGTGCGGGTGTGGGTGAATGGTGTGGGGGGGGACTGTGTGGCAGGTGTGTTTCACACCCCCCCAGAACACAGCCCCCA
>NW_005842278.1:1602524-1633051 GCF_000455745.1 Alligator sinensis
TTCCCCCCCCCCCCAAAACACACCCCCCCCTGCCAGTGGCAGCAGCCAGCAGCGGGCCCTCAGGGTGCCCATGGCCTGCTGCAGGCAGAGCTCCCTGAGGGCACAAGGGGGCTACATGTGGTGTATGGAGCCAGCCCATCCCAATAGTGCAAGCCTTTGGGCAGGACTGGGCCAGCTCCTGGTACCACCTGGGGCTCCCAGCACTGCAGGCAAGAGCTGCGCACCATCAGGCTAGCCTGGTTCTTGCCGCCATGTGCAGGCAGAAGCTGGCCTGACCCAATGGCATGTGGACCACATGGAGGCAAAAGTGTCCTGGCCAGATGGTGTGTGGCACCTGCCTGTGGTGCTCGGAGCCCCAGTGAGACATGCAGACCTGACCTGCGGGGACTCCTGGTCCCAGGAACCATTGCAGGGTGGGGTGGTCTGGGGAAAGGGATGGAGGTGCTAGCAGGAGTGGGTGATGGGTGATTGAGGTGGCAGCAGGGTCTATGGATGTATGTGATGGACCAGGGGTGGCAGCAGGGATATTTGTGAGAGAGAGATGGGGGTGGGGAGGTGGGGGAGCACTCTAGGTAGGAGCAGCCACCAGAGCTGGGCTTAGACCCCCCTGGTCCCCCTAGAGCAGCCTGTGTAGGGGGAGGCGGGCCTAGAAGGGAAGGGGCTTTCCCAGTCCAGTCCTTGAGCCCCAGTTGAGGGCTTCCCAGGAAGGGCATGGGGATCACTGGGGCCTGGACACAGGTGCAGGGAGCATAACATAAGAGACTGGCACTGCTCAGAGCCACAAAGCAGTGGGTGGGACAGCTGCAGCAGGAGCCATGTCCTGGTGCTGGGAAGGAGCTGCTGCTGCTGAAAGGGAGAAAATGGGGGGCAGGCAGGGACTACGGGTCAGAAGTGAGGGGCACTGGTGGGGCTGCGGGTTGGGAATAAGAGGCGAAAGCATGTCTAGGGGCAGAGCACTGGCATATCAGTGCTGTTCAGCACCACAAAGCAGCTGCAGGTACAGCTGCAGCTGTCCCCACATCCTGGTAAGAAAAGGAGACAAAGGCAGTTCTGATTTTTCTATGATAAAAAAATGAAAAGCAAATACCAAAGTGAATAGATATTTAGAATTTCTTTTATTATGATGCTAGAGGCATTGGTAGGCTTCCAAATTGGTTTAAAATTGTAAAAATATCAATAAACCATTGCCCAACTGCCGTCCATACATACATACATACATACATACACACACACACACATATATATAGTGGCATTTCATTTTAATTGCAGAAGAATGCGGATTTTGGATATATTAATGAGAGATTTTGGGTGGGGGGAGGGGAGGGGAGGGTGTTATCAGAGAATTTCAATTTTTAAACAGGGGACACCAGGATCCCTGCTGGTGAGGCAAGTGACAGGACCCAGGCAGAGGAGCCTGCCCAGGGCCAGCACCAGGGACCCAGCTGGAGGGCAGATGAGGTGGCTAACCACCTGGCCATTTGGGGAATGCTTCAACAGTTTTAAGTGGGTCACTGCAGTGAGTACTTCTTCTGGGTGATTGTTGCCCAGATGGCAAAGCAGGGGCAATGGAAAGACATGATAGCAGTACCATGCAAAGGCCAACTGTGCAGCCACGGCCCATTGGTAACTGGCCCAGAGGTGTAGGCAGTTCTGCTGCAGTGCCAATACCACAGCTCAGACAGCCATGCGATCTCCATCTAGGTCTGGCAGGCATGCAGCCACGGGGCTGTAGTTCCAGGAGGGTAGATGCTGTTGCAGGTGGCAGCAGGTCACAGCCAGGCAGCAGCTCCCACTGCCAGACTTCTGTAGTGGGTAGGGTGTGCAAGGGGCCACTCTAGGTTTGGGCTGCTTCAGCAATCCAGTTGGCACAAGGGGCTATTGGCCCCAGAGACTAACTGGCTAGGCCTCAGAAGCTCCTGAGGGCAAGTAGCCCTGAGCTGCTCACCAGGAAAGCTTTTTATACTGCTAGGCCCAGCACAGGTGCTGTCCCCAGCCTCCAGCTGCTCCTGGATGAAGAACTGGGAGGAGCTGGGCAGAGTCAGTTTGCCCCAAGAAGCACAGTTTGCCCCACACCAAAGTGCATGTTCAGGTACGTGCGCTGAGGCACAAATCTCTGGCACAAATTTGAACCACTGCTATAAACACACATGCCTGCATGTGTAGACATGCTCAAATGGAGCCAGAATTTCAACCTTAGTATGCTTCACTGGATGTTTAATATTCTAACATATGCTTTGAACTTTTTAAGCTCAGATGATATGCAATGTGTAATCACCTGGGTAGAAGTGCTATGAAAAGTTTTTTGCCTATAGAACTGTCTCTGTATATTTGTAAAGCAGTGCATTTTTAAAACTCTATTCCTTTCATTTTGTACTGTTTTTATTCAAATAGAACACGGAACAGAAATTTTGTTGGAAAAAAACTGTGACGTATTTGATGGACAATTGGTTTTAACAAAGACTTCAAGGCTGAACCTTGTGATGAAAACCTTCAAACCTATCACAGAAGGTTAACCTTTCTAAATGTATATGTAGGCACTTAAACAAGTGACCTGTGTATAAAAGTGCAGAGCCATCAGCAAATCCCAGTGGGGGTACATCTACACAAAGCCCTGCAGTCATCCTGAAAAGACTTAATTAGCTCAGACAGAAAATGCAGTTTGGTATAGCTAATGTAGGTAAACTGCTTTCTGTGTTCAGTCCTAGCTTCGGTATCTATATCACACTTAAGTTGCCATGTAGACAGACTCCAACTTCTGAAAAGAAGGTTAAAACTTCTACCTAAAAAGATTTATTCAATCCCCTGTAATTCTTCCAGATGTCCTGTGTGATCTTAGAGAGGTAAAAGCCTTTTTGTATTTTATTCCCCTGCTATGAAAAAGGGAGAAAATGCTTCTGTTCTCTCCTTGGTTTTCTTTTCTGCCAATTTAGATTATAATCAGAGATGATTGTTTTCTATGTATAACACCTAACACAATGAAGCTATGATCTCACCTGGTACCTTTAAACAGTAACATAACACAAATGATTACAATTAATAAGGAAAGAACAAGTTCTCACCACAAGAACATTGCATATTGTCTTTAAAAACAGGGTCAAAACATTCCATCATTTTCTACAGAATTTGCTATTGATTTCAAGACAGATTTCTGCTTAATAAATTTTTTTAAAAGTCAGTAACACAAGATGGTCCAATGCTTTTAAAGTTTAAAAAGTTTGCAATTCAGAGCCATTTGTCTTTAGATATAACTTTGATGCACTTGCATAACGATTGCAATGTCATATAGTAGCAGGGGCCTTTGGATGATAAACCAGAGTACTTCAAGAATGAGGCACTATGCATATTTACCTTAATAGGTACTTGGTGACCAATATAGGTGACTGTGACAGTGGGGTCCTGCAGGAGGGCCGTGATCTCCTTACAGCCCCCTCACCGTGCTCAGTCGGCCCAAGGGCACCCTCAAATTCTCACCTGCCACGTCTTTGATGTTGAGGTAAAGTTGGGAGGCTGCCTTACGACTCCGTGGGCACGGTAAGCTGGGACCTCTGTCCCCGTGTGTTCCTGGACCCCTGGGGGTCTCCCGGTATGATGGGTGCTCCCCAGGCACCCTAGCTTTATGGGCTACGTGTGGCTCCTACCAACCCCTAATATCACGCCCCAAGCCTCGCAGATGTACCGGATGTTGGTCCGTCAAAATACACGCCCGCTCTCCTGGGCCTCCTCTGTGATCTAGCCCACTCCGGGCTCTCTCCTCGGGCTCACCACACTGCTATCCCCTCTCCTCAGGGACAACCGCAACACCACACCCTTGTCACTCTCTCCCCGGGTCTAAATTCCCTGGGCCTTCTCTAAAACAACCTGGCCCGCTATGGGACTTCTGGCCGAGCCTCCGGTCCCTTAGGCCCACTGCACGGCTACCCTCTCTGACCCAGGCTCACCGCACTGCTATCCCCTCTCCTCAGGGACAACCGCAGCACCTTGCCTTTCTCCTGGGGCATTGTACCACTAACCCCTTCTGTCGGGGTCCACCGCAGCACCCTACCCCTGTCTGAGGTCTACTGCCGTACTAGCCTATGACCGGGCTCGCTACGCCCGTCCCGGGCTTCGCAATAAGGTGCTCCCCCTCTTCGGGGCTTGCCGTGCCCACCTTGGGCTTCTCAATAGTCCCCCCCTTTTCTCTGGGACTCATTATGCCCAGGCTGGGCTTCTCTAAAGTGCGCTCCCCCTTCCTGGGGCTCGCCACACCCATGCTCAGGCTTCCTGGTAGTGCCCCCTCCTGGGGCTCATCGTGCCCGCGCTGGGGCTTCTCAAAACGCCCCTCTCTGGGGCTGAGGTCTACGCACCCCGTAAGTTGCGCCCTTACTGGCACTAGGGTCCCACCCCCTGTGGGTCCCTATGAGGTTCAGCCGCTCCTCTCTGAGCTTAACTGACCCCACAACTCCGCCCTGCAACTCTCAGGGCCAAGTTGCGCCCTCACTGGCGCCGGGGGCCCCACTTTACCGTGAGCCCCCCTATGAGGCCTCCTCCAACCCCTACAGCCTCGCCCAAACCACCGGTATAATATCAAAGCGGAACATAAACTCGAGCCTCCTGGCTATAACTCAAACATAAGGCACTGGGCCGTAACAACATAAGCCTCCTGTCTGTAACGCAATATCATTGCTCCAGCCTCTGGAGCTCTCTTGAGCTATACTTGCTGTTAGACTTTTCCTCCCATCTTAACTGCAGGAGCTACTGCCCCTCTGGCTGCTGGCAGGGAACTGCCAGCCTGGCCTCAGTCCTGGGCTTTATAAGGGCCAGGCCCTGCCTCCTACAGGCAGCTGGCTCTCCTTAGTTGCCCCGGCAACCCGCAGCTGTGGGCATTAGTGTCCTGCCAGGGTTCTCTCCCTGGCAGTTTCTCCTCTCTAGGAGCAGGAGCACCGAGGTGCCCTGCGACAGTGACCAAGTACCTATTCACTGACCCAAATTTTGATGTTCAGAGGAACTGATGCAACACCCAGTGAAGTCTATGGAAATACCTCCCTTGGTTTTAGTGGGTGTTGAATTAGGTGTGGTTCAAACTTGCGCATTAATCTTTAATTTATGAAGGCAAGGTAAATTATCTGAAAGGAAGGACCAACAGTGTAACCAAAAACAAAAGCAAATTTAAAAGAAAAAGCACACCTTGTAATAACAATCAGCTAAGGTCTACAGATCATTAATATACTTAAGGAATAATTCCTGAATTAAAGGAGAGTTTGCTTCCATTTAATACCGTAGAAAGTATTATTATTCACTGTCGTTTGATTAATAAAGTTGCATATCAGTCAACATTTGCAATTCTTTACCTGCACAGAAGAGGGACACCAAAAATAATTAACAAAGTGGAGGACATCCTCATTTGTATGTTGTTGCCTCAGCACCATCTCCAAGTGAATCAATATGGGAGTCTATAGTTTCCCAGTTGTTTTACAAGCTCTTAAAAGACATTGCAGCATCAACATTATAAAATATGAGAGAATAAAACATGTTTTAAATCACACTTAATATTGCCAGGTAAATAAAAGATTGATATAAAATTTAGTTTCTTTCAAGCACTAATTCTGACCCAATATTTACTGTAACAGGAGGGCTTTCCGGAGGCCAGTCTGCCATTGGCCAGCCCACCTGTTCCTGGGCTAACCACCCACATCACTCGCCTGTCACGCCTTGTTGTTTTATAATTGGTTCTAATTAGGTGGGAGGCTGCCCATTCTTGTCCTGATGCCAGGGAGTGCTCTCTGCAGCTCCAATCCTCCCTGACACCACAGCCCAAGCTTCACAGATGGCATTCAGGTGATACGATGCTCCTGACCTGCAGCCGGACCCAGCTTAGCCCTCATTGTCAGGCCTCATTCATACATGCACTCATACTACCCTCTTCTCACAGGGTCCCTTTCACACATCAACAACTTATATCACCTTGCTCCCTGTTGGAGTGGCCCCCTTAGGGCATAGACTTTATCTAGCACACACCTTGGGTGGCAGATGTACCATCTTTTGGGCCTCTCCCACGACCTACACCAGGGTAGTGGCCAGCCAATTCCCCAACCTGGACCAAGCTTGCCATGGCCTCTCCTGGGCCAACCACATACATAAACAGCAGCCAGCCAGCCAGCCACACACATACACATGGCTCCCAGCCCTCTGGTTTCCCCCCTTCACTAGGGCTCCACATCTGCCCTCTCACTGGGGCTATGGGTCTTCCCTCCCCAGTGGAGGTTCAGGTGGCCATAGCCATGCCTCGCCCCAACTTCTATCCACAGTGATGTGGCAACTAGGGGTTATTGAGGCACCACAACCCACCTTCCACCAGGGTGGTAACTGGCCTAGTATTTCCTGGGGGCGCCCACACCACTGGGAGCTCCACCAGACACCAACTCCTGGCAGGGTGCAGTTTTAGGTCATGCCCAGAGCCAAGAGCCTCCTGCTCCTACCTACAGCTGTTCCATTCAGCCAGGTGATGCTTCTGTCAGCAGCAATCTGCTCTGTTTATATAGGCAGCCAGTGTCTCAAAATGGCTGCCAGAATCAAGCACCTGCTGGCTGTTTGGCTCAGCCCTTAAAGTGGCAGGCACCAGCAGTGCCCTGTCACATTTACATCTGGGAAATTTCATATAATGCATCTGCCACCTCAAGCATTACTTTGTTTGCGCAATCAAGCTTTTGGGAAAATGAAATTAACTGCCTATGGAAATGCTGAAAAATAGGTGAAAATCTAGTTGGATTCCCAGAATTTCAACCTGGAAGAATCAATTCAGTAGAAGTTATGACAATAGAAAAAAGGCAAAGAAATATTAATTTTATACATAATTACTGCTAAGAATGGAAAAATTTGAGAGACTGAGAACCACCCTATATATACTTGAGCTTGCAAAACTACTGTAGTTTGTGGCCATAATCATAATAATGTTTTAATTTTTTTACCTATAATTTAAACAATGGGTTTTTTCCAAAACAGAATTGAACACATTTTGTTTTGTTTTTAATCCTAGCCACAATATAGCTTGTGCTATCATGTAAAAATAGGTGATTGACTCAAAAGCTAGATTATCACAAGAAGATGCTTAATATTGAGATTCTGTACATGAAATCAGTACAAGGTCAGCCCACAAGAAAGAAGCAAAACAATACCGAACTAGAGATGTTTCCCAAAGGAAAACCAAGTTTAAGAGCAAACAAGAGACCCTAATTCCAATTTAAAAAGAGCATGTTTCATGATTAATGACGGCATGATAGGAAATATCACAGAAACTGTGTTTAAACAGCCTAAAGACAGTTTGATGAAAAATAATCTCCAGCAGAGAAAATGTTAATGAGTCCTCTTTATGATACACAGATGCTAAGTTTAAAATAATTTATACCATTTAATGATGGAAATTGATTGACAGGAATAAATGAGACTAGCATTGTACTGAATGTGTCATTAAAATGGACAAAGATAAATGGCAATTTTTAATACATTTTTTTTATGATCAAGCCAAAGAGCTGGGTGTTTAGCAAGTAATGCTATCAGACACAATACAGAACACAGGATTAGAACCAAGTAGGAAACTAGGCTTTTTTTCCCATCCCATTTCATCTGGGAAAGTTGAAAACTGATAGGCTCCTTTGAGAAGTTCTGATTTAGATGAACAACATTTTTCATCAAAAACACATTTAATCAGAAAATGCCCAATGAATATTCCCATGGACAAAAAAATCACCAAGAGTTCAAAAACATTCCCATTCTGCATGAAGATGAAATCAAAACCTTTTGAAGTATTTCATTTAAAAAACACAAAAAAAAGACAAGCCATCTTATAGTCAAGTGGTCAGTGTATAAGGCAAAGGTGGGCAATTATTTGGACTGGAGGGCCACTCAAGGAGTTTTGGTGAGCTGTTGTGGGCTGGGGAGGGTGCTAACCTGGCATCAGCCCCTGTCATGGCTATTTACACTGCCCATGAAACCAGTGCCCATCCCAGGGACATGCAGGGAGCAGACTGCTGCTCTGCCCTAGATTCTGGGCCCAAACTGCCACCCCCCTGCTATCCCAGCCCTGCCCACCTGTCCCATTCCCAGATGCCACTCCCCACCTGCCTGTGGCCTCATCCCATCTGCCTAGCCAAGTGTGCCCTGCCTGTGTGGGTCCCAGGCCTGTCTCTACTTGCCCACTCACTCTGTGCAGTGCCCCTGGCAGTGGGTGTGGGGCAGATGGGCAGGGTACTTACTTGGTCAGTGGAGCTGGGCCCGGCAGCAGCAGCCAGAAATGTGAGGGCAGAGCAAGCTACCACCATGAGGGCTGCCAGGAAGCTGAGTCTGGCCACTGCACTGCCCCTGTCCCACTGACACACCACCCAGCCCCACAGACTAGAGCTCCTGACATGCCTGAGAGCCATTCACATAATCCTAGAGCTGTGCTTCATGCCAGGTGGCACTTCCACACCCAGGTGCCCTGGCCCAGGCTGCAATCATTTAAGAAGTGGAAAACAGAGGTCCTTTTCCTGCACTGTGAAGAGTAGACATTAACCTATGTCTCCCACAATCTGCCAGCATCAGCCCATCATTTGGAGGAGGGGGAATGTTATAGAGGATAACAAATGCTTTTCTTGACCAAGAACTCCATCCTGGAACGCTGAAAATGGGTACATTCCTTTAAGACATTTTGATATAGACCTGGGTGCCCAACCTCTGACCTGCGGGCCTGATCTGGCCTGCAGCACCATGTTAGCTGGCCAGCAGGGCTCACCACAGGTTCAGAAATCTGAAAATGGGACAGCTGTACCACTATTCCCCTCCTGCCAAATCTCCAGACCCAGGGGGAGTTCCAGATCTAGCATGCAGAGCCAGGGAGGGAAGGTGCCAAGCCTCCAGGACCACTGAGCAAGGGGTGGGCAGGGGCAGTACCAGACCACTGAGGCCCCAATCCTGGTGCAGAGAGAGTAGTAGGGGTGGTCGTGGGCCCCCAGACCGAAATTCCAGCATGTGGGGAATGGAGTGGGCACTGATGGGCCCTCAGGGCCTGATCCAGCCCACAGACAGGCCCTACAGGGCCAACACTGATCTATTTTCATTGAAAATTTCCCATGGACTCTACATATAATATAATATAATATAATATAATATAATATAATATGGTCTGGACAGTACTGCCCAAAAATACATTCTGACACAAATCACTTTTCTTCTTTTGTTTATTTCTACATAACATGCAATACTACTTATTATGTATTCACATGCAGAAATACTACTGAAATCAATAGGCAGTAGTTTAACATCATGAATATCAGTAGTTTACTCTAGATATAGCTCTAAATAGAGAGCAGTCTAGAAAGCCTTCTAGAAGCTTCCAAAAAAACAAGACATTAAGTAATTCTCTTTAAAAAAATTAATAGCCCCAAATCAGACTGGGCAACTAACACAGCTAGTGTCCAGAATACAGCAAGTGTTGTAATGTGTATTGATGTATTCACCAATGTCAAACCAGCTATGCTAGTCTTGCCAGCAAATTCATTTAAGCATTTAAGACTAGAGTAATGAAGACAAGAACTGCAGCCACTCTTCCTCTTCTCTGGAGAAGTGACAACTGGGTACCACAGCATTAGGGGTCAGTGACAGTGCCGAGAGACTTGCTGAAGCTTGAAACCTCAGGCAGTAAGTATAATACTCTCTGGACACATACACATGTTATATTTGTATTGATAGAATTGAATTTAGCCTGGTAAAGCACTAGGCATGTAAGTCTTCACAATGCTTAGTCAAGTGCAAAAATGGTGTGTGAGGCATCCCTGTGTATATTGTTCCCATCCCCCAGAAGGGAGATGCTTTGGCATTCAGACAGCACTTCGCTGCTCCAGACCCAGCACCTGTGACCTAGACCCTAATTTAGACCCATCCCAGCATACAGGAGCCAGTTCTGGCATTTCAGGTCTGGGGCAGGGAGCAGATGGATGGAAACGGGCTAGCAGAGTGGTTACTCTGCCCACATTAGGGTGTGGGCATGGCCAGCCAGGTCACTGCTGGCAGGTACATGAGCTTTGTTAGCTCTGGGCATGGACTGAGTGTTGCCGGCACAGTTGTTGGCAGCAGGGAGAGACCCCTAGAAATTTTGGATCTTGAGGGGATTCAACTAGCTGCCTGGTCACTTTGGAGCTGAGGATACAACTAACTAAACCCAGACCCAGTTGGGGTGAGAGGGAGCCACATGCCAAGACCCAATCAAAGTCCTGAAATACTTCAAAAAGCAATGCCTCTGCAATGGCATTCTGACTAGTTGTAATGGGTGCAGAATATAATATAGGCAGGGGCAGATCCAAGACAAGGATCTGGGCAAAGGGGCTGCAGCCATACCCGCTTCAGCTCTGCAGTGCATGTGCAGTAAGCTCTCTGAGCTCACCAGCTGATTGTTATGAATCCTACCCGGAGCCCCTGTTTTGACATGGCTTCAGGGCCCAGGGAGTGAGTACTAGCACCATTAACTTCCCCCCTTCCCCACCACTGAATTCAATAGCAAAGGAATACAGAGGGTGAACAGTCACAGCACTCATCCCCTGGACTCTGGAGCTGCATGAAAGCAGGACCAGAACCCGTGCTAGTGACCTGGTGAGCTCACAGCTCATGGCATGAACAGAGCTATGCTAGCATGCTGATAAGCTAAGAGCTGTATGCCCCTGGATCTAATCCTGAAAATCTAATTGTGCATCTATGTTTGTAAATATTTACATATTTCATGTATGTATATATATGTACACACATACACATATATATTACATAAACACGCTATAAAATAAATGTCCTAGTAGTTGAAGTTATTTCTATGTTCAACCATTATCTAGACCAGCATTTCTCAACACATAGGTCATGACCCAAAAGTGGGTCACAAGAATATTTGAAAGGGTCTTGAACAAACTTTTAAAATGATATTCTCTTTAAAGGAGAAAAACATGGGAAACTGTGGCTTTTCCCTTGCTGGCTGTTGGAGTTCCAGCCTGCACGGGGCTGCTTGGGGCCCTCCATGCTGCCCCCCCACCCCACCCTACACACTGGTGGGGCTGTGGCCTGGGGGTCGGGGGCAGAAGGTTGGGAATGAGGGGCATTGGGTCGAGACTGGCCATCGATGTTTGCAAATGGGTCCTAGTACAAAAAAGGTTGAGAACCACTGAGCTAGACTCTTTACAGCTAAGTACCATATTTATCCAACTTGGAATTTATGATGACCCCCTTTAAATTCTTTATATGGAAAATTATAAGTTTGTTATTTATATTTTACCATGTATAGAATCTAATTAGTGGAAGATTATCTTAAATTAGTTCCCTCAATGCTGTGGTAGGCACAGCAGTGGCAGGAGGTGAGGGGCCAGACCCTTCACTCCTTCCCTCTGCCCCCCCTCAGATGCTGGGTGCCTGTGCCCCTGTGCCTGGATGCCCCCCTGTTGCCTGCTCCCCCCAGTCACCATGTGCACTGTGCCACCTACCACCATGCCCCTTGCATCCCCATGACTGCCTGACCCCTGGTGTCTGCCCCCTTGCTATTCTGCTCCAGCTCTGGGGTCAATAGCAGCAGCAGCAGCCCTGGTCCATCCACACACTAACAGACACGGCAGCCCTGGGCCCAGTCAGGTTGGAATTGGAGCAGAAGCTACGTGGTGAGGAGGGAGTGGAGCAGGAGGCATGGTCTCCCTCGCACTCCTCCCAAGCTGTACAGGCAGGCATTCCCTGTGCCCCCCTCTCACCCTAAGATCTCCCCCATGCCCCACTGCCACATACCCTCTTCCCCATTACATAAGTCACTCTGGCCTGGGGCAGGTGAAAGTCAAGCCTGCCTTCAGCTCTGAGCCAGGGGCCAAAGCCAGAGCCGAGCCTGCCTTCTCTGGGATGATACTCAAATCTAAGATACGACCTACCCTTCTACCACTTTGTTGTGGCGGGGGGGGGACTCGTCTTGGATTTGAGTAAATATGGTAGATACATCAGCCCATTTCTTGCTAGCACTTTATTTTTTCAGAAAAATCTTAGACCACTACACTATGTTTGATTCACTTCCACACCCAGTTGGTCTTAAAAATTATGTATACATTTCCAGTACTGAACAAAAACAAAAGATGAAATGCTTTGTTTTTAGATTTTCCAAATGAAATCTTTTAATTTTTCATTTAAAAATGCCAAGGGTTTTTTTAAGTGTTATAATTTGAAAATTAAATAAAACATTTTGTTTTGGATTGAATAAAACATTCATTATTGTTCTTGTTTGTAATATCATAGAACTAAAATATTTTTAGTTTGGCCTAACCCCAAACTAAAATAGTTCTACCAATGAGTTGACTAATGTTTACACTCTGGTAAAATTTCTGCTTGACTCATGACATGCAGGTGAGGGCTAAGCACGCAATTAGCAACATCCAGAAAGCTGGAAATACTGAGAAGCATTTCCGAGACACTGCATGCTTTTCTCCTAGCTTATTGACTTGCATGTCAGGTCAACTACATTCTAAATATGAGAGAAGTAAAGGTAAAAAACAAAAGTAGAGGTGACCAAGACATGATATGTGTACCAGATTTGGTGCACAGGGCTGCATCTCTTGCCCATGGGGCTCCTCACAGGTCTGGAAATTTGCCAGCAAGATGAGTGGTGGCAGCATTAACTGCTGCCAATTAATTCTTCCAGTGCTTGTCCTGCCACCAAATTTTATGGATCACAGAACTACCCCATGCACTGCATCCAGCCTACAGGGCCAGATGAACTCAGCAATTGAGCACCCTGATCTAATGTCTTTTCTAAGCTGGTGTGCCAGCCTACAGTGTACATTTTTTTCTCTGATGTTGCATGATTTGCATGAATGCAAATCATATCTATGCTGGCTATTTGCACAGTGCAGCTCAACAGTTTAGTGAGACTTTTGTTTCTTAGCATACACATGTACCCTGTCCTCCAATGAAAGGGATGGTGGTCAGGCTGAGAGAGGGGCCTGCCACCTAGGAGCAGTTCCCTCTTCAACCTACAGAGCCAAGTCAAGACCAACTGCTTAACTATATATTAATTTATTGCTATAATAAAGAAATATAAATTAGGAAAATTAAATATTTACAGTAAAATTAGCATGCGACACCACATATAATACCCTGCAATCAACATATAACACCACTTCTAGGGACTACGAAAACATAAACTGTGTGACTCACAGCATATACAATAATTAACCTCCCCTACATAAAACAAGCATTAACACTTTAGAACAGGTACATTAAAACAGGTAAGTCAAGGCATCAACACAATAAACACATATAGGCATCAACTTAAATTACCCAGGTAACCTGAGATAGCAATACCATAAACATACACAGGCAAAAATACAGGTATATTCCAATAATAGGCAATAAAAACATATCAACAATAAAGACAGATAAACCCATATAAACTCCCTTAAGGAGTACCCATAACTGTATTAACCTCTTCAATATGAGACAACAACAGTCACAAAATAAAGAGTGCATTCAGCACCTCCCGGGGTGTTCCCTGGAACCCCTCCCCTTTAGGGCCCTGGGATGTAGACACACCTCCTCCCACAATGGAGGAAGGTGGAGGCAGCAAACCCTCTTCCCCCGAGCCCACCTCCCCTGAGGGACCCGCTTCCCCAGAAACTCACGCTCCCACTCTGAAGCACCTAAGACTCGTCCCCTAGTGGCCAGTCCCATGAGGGCCTCTCTCCAGCGGCACCTCTGGCTCTTCTCGATGGCCCAGTGCCCCACACTGGGCACCCAGGGCACTCCCACTGGAGCTGAGCCCTTACTGGCTCTGGGTCCTCAGCCTCACACCAGGAGTCCTTCTCTTTCCTGGGCCCTGCTCTGGGCACCATGGCTCTTTTAGTTTAATGTGGAGCCATACAGCAGGTTACTTGACCTAGAACCGGGGCTAACTTGAGCAGTTCCCAGGGCTGGCTCCCTCAAGCTGCTCCCAGGACCGGATCTCTGCTTGCCAATCCATGTACCTTTGAGGCTCAGGCAGGGTCCCGAGGATGGTTGTCTCCGGAGCTCCTCTCTCCTTGCTGTCCCTCATCACTTCTCTCCCCGCAGCCAAGTACCCTCCCCTTTTAAACACTTCAGGAGCTCCACCCCCAAAGTTCTCCGGACCCGACTGAGCACAGTCTTGAACCAGGTCCAAACTGGTTCCCCATCCTTGGGGGAAAGGGCATGGCCTTGCTTTCCCTGGTTTCCTTCTGATTGGCGGATGGGCTCCACCAATTAGAACTGCAGAATCTCAAGCCCAGAACTCATCCGGCACTCAAGAGGTAAGTCTGCTACACACAAAAAGCTCACTCCAAAGAAATTACTAGGATATAGTAATTTTCCATTATATATATATATATAGGGGGAGAGAGAGAGAGAGGGAGAGAGAGAGAGTGCAAAATGTTTCAACAAGGTAGACAAGAAAAGGGGTTTAATTTAAAAACAAAAATCCTGCTGTTATAACTCATTAGCTGTATCTTAAATTTCCACCGACATCATCCAAGGTCACTCTATAATTACTACAATATTACAGAATTATTGAGGGGAAAAAATGAAAACATTTGTAAGGACATAATGTGTTACTCATTATGCTGTAATGTGTAATAGCAAAAAAGAGGACATCCACTGGTACTTATCTAAAATTCCTTACTGGGTATGAAGCTAAGAGGTCAATGCTATTTCTCTGAGAAGGATTTACTTTGACATGGTAAAACCCTTTTTTAATCACCAGCCCTTAAAATATTTGGCCAGAAGCAAGATGCCTGGAAGTTTTCGCAGTAATAAAGAAAACAAGCAGAGACTCTGCTGTCGATCTCAATTTAGCAAAACATTTAAGTACGTGCTTAACTTGAGCAGTATTTCTGATCCTGCAAGTTAAAAAATATTGAACCAAGCTCCAAAATATCAAAAAACCCAACAAATTACAAGTTCTTTTCCTCAGTCTAATGACTTTTGAGGATTCAAAGTGCACTCAGACCTAAACTGGAGCTTCAGCAAAGCATCCCTTTACTCTAGCCTCCTTTCATTTCTTGTAGGTTTTTGGTGCATTAGAATTAGAGCAGAATTAGGGCACTGTAGATGAGAAGATGGTGGGCACATCTACACATGTAATTAATATGCATGAATTTACTGCACTGTAAATTCATGTGCAGTAAACTACTCCCAGGTGCACATCTACTGGTGCACCCAGGTTGGGGGGGTAAAATGCACCCAATGGCTGTGTCCAGATGAGTGTGGCTGTGCTGTGCAGTATGTGGCACCACATAAATGTTTGCCGCACCACATACCACACATTCCATTGTTCTCCACATGTAAAGAAGCAGAGTAGAGGGGTTTTTAGACCCCTAGATGTCCTGTGGAAAAGAAACCTTTGGAAAAGAAAAGTGGAGTGGCACACGCGATGTCAGTATGCACTGCCCAAAGTCAGAGCCTGGGTGGCTGGAGCCATGGTCTGCTGCCAACCAGGCTCTACACGGCAGGATCACTGCTGCTGCAGCCCTGAAAGGCCCCCAGTACTCCAGGTAAGGCTGCTGGGGCCAGCACATTGTTGGCCTGAGCATCCCCTACCCTGCCCAGGGTAACTTTCCATGCAGCAGACTGCATGTGGCAGAGGCATTCCCCAGGGACAATTAGCAGAGGCCCAAAGCGTGTCACCACTAGTTGTCCCCAGGGAACCAAACATCCACACACATCTGGATGCAGCGAATGGGAGCAGTTTAGTCCAGGGCTGCTCTTGCCCTGCTCTACACTCCTGCAACAGCCAGGGGGAGCTCCAGGGTCCAGCTGCAGCTGCTTGGGTGCCAGCCCCAGGCTGGCAGGAGCTCTGGGGGCAGACCCAGGTGTGCAGGGGCTCCAGGGGCAGTCCCAGGCTGGCAGGAGGCACAGTGGCTGAGTTCCAAGCTTTGGAGAGTGGGGGAGGACCTGTCCATGGCTCTGGGGGCAGTTCCAGGCAGTGTGGATCTTGGGGCTTAGTCCTGAGCTCCAAAGGGTGGGAGTGTGTGGGAAGAATGTGCCTAAACTCATGTGTAGAGGCTGACCTGGGAGCAAATTGCTCCAGGTCAGCTCAGGTAGCAGGGGCCTACAATTCCTACTTGGCTTAGTTCTGAGCTCTGGGGGGCAAGAGAGGAGCTGGCCCTGACTCTGGGGACAGGTCTGGGTGTCACAGAGCTTAGGTCTTAGTCCCAAGCACTGGGGGTGAGCCCTGAGGTCTGCACCACCCAGAGCTTCCCCCAGAGCCAGGACCAGCTCCTCTCTTGCCCCCCAGAGCTCAGAACTAAGCCAAGTAGGAATTGTAGGCCCCTGCTACCTGAGCTGACCTGGAGCAATTTGCTCCCAGGTCAGCCTCTACACATGAGTTTAGGCACATTAATGTCAGGCAGTAACTGTATCTGTCAGTACTATACAATGGTGCTTTATATTAATCTACCACACACTAATAGCGGTGCATATGTATACAGTGACACTGTACTGCACGTTAATCTAATGCACAGTAAAACTCACGTGTAGATACATCTATTTAACACAAAAATCCTAAATATGGCCCAGTTCTTGAACTGCAAACTGTAAAGGTATAGGTATCCAGAGGGAATAATTATAACTGAAAACAAAAAGCAGACATTTTGTTACACAAAGAATAAACCATAGAACCATAGCATATAGGCACAGCATATGTATTTATCCTTTCTTTCCACAAGTGGAAGTATAAGGGAGTGCCTTACCAGTCTGATATTAGTATAGATTCACCAGGTAGCACATTTTATTTTTGCAAACCATAAATGTCCTTAAACACAACATTGCCTTCAAATACATGTATTTAATAATTGATTTGTATAAGTTTTAAACATATAATGGGTTAAATTTTGAAACATCATATTTTCAAATAATGAATCTCAATCCTTTCATTTCATAGCAACAAATAAATTAAGAGTTAATGTATTAATTACTTTAAACATCCATGTATGGGAAAGATGCTTAAATATGATGCATAGTGGGTTCCACTGCAGATATTAATTAACACAGTGTCTGAAGAGCTATAGATGCTGCCTTTTAACCAAAAATGTCAATGACATCTGGAGCTGTTTGTTTAAAACTGGAGAAGGTGACAGAATGGGAACACGAAGGCATAAAAGATGAAGAGAATAGATGTTGTAATGTCATAAACATCTGCATACTTCTTTATATTAATTAAAATATATTACTTGACATTATTTTTATTTTCCATTTTTTACAGCCTTATTTTTCCATGAATTTCTTGCTGGAATTCAGAAGGATGAATATTGGATTTATTTTTAACATAAGAAATAAACCACTAAATATACCCTACCATTGTGATATTTCTCTTTTGCATGCCCCGATGCTTTTTCATCTACCAGTAATAACATAATAGTTGTTATGTAACAAACTTCAAAGAAACTATATCAGATGTCATAAACCCCTCTACATTAGCAGGAAGTCTGTTATATTACAAATTCATTCAGGATGTGCATGATTGAAAGTACTGCTTACTAGGGTACCAAGTTTAGGAGAAAAAAGCAAAAGGAAAGGTAAAAAAAATGCTCACAATTGTGTGGAGGATTGGTTCAAATACTTTCTATCTTCTACACTCAGAACAGCTGGTATCAAAGCAGGGAGTGCCAGGAACGTAAAGTAAATGATGCCACTGAGAGAAGTTGAGTCTGATCATCATGCCATTCTCCTGACAGTCCTAAACACCAAGATCAGTTCTGTGGCACCTGAGCAGATGGTAACCAACTGAACTTCCATGGAAGGTCTGAAGCAGCAGAAATGGAGATGTTAACTTTCCCGTTGACAAATACTATTTAACGCTTGCTGTATGTTCTGTTGTTGTGCTTGCCACCTTGGAAAGGAAAGTACAATTCTTCCTCTCCTCAAGAAGATGTACATTTCAGTAGGAACCAGCAAAAATGTCATAATCATCAAGTGATCGTATCTTCCTAAAACTAGAAAGTTGGGAGGTTTGTATAGGAATAATTAGAGATAGGCTTGAACCAAGACTCTCAAGATTTGAACAATCTCCCAAACTTTATATCAATTCAGATCTGAATGCTTCAAGTCCTCTCCGCTAAAAATCCCTTTGAGACACCCATGAAAATAAGTTGCAGGTATGCTTTGTGTTCCTATCTTGGTTTCATGCTCCAAATGTTTTAATCATTATCTTTTTGTGTTTAAGAGTAGAAGCATAGATCTGCTTTTAGAAGGCTATTATTTACAACCAGAAGTCCTTTCAGTCATGGCAGGAAGACTAGAAGAATGAGGAAAGGAATATTATAATGCAGGAAACTGAACAAAATACAACTTTGCCTGGCTCTTAAAGGCATACTAGGCTCCAATAACTGGAAGCTGAAATTAGACAAATTCAACCTTGAAATAAAACATAATTTTCAACTTTGAGGATAATTAAACATTGGAACAACTGAGTGACCTAGTAGTGGAGGTGGTGGACACACCAGTGCTTACAGCTTTTAAAATGCAGTATTTATTTGAAAAATATCTCATATTAACTCAACTTCTAAGATAAATTCCATAGCAACATGTGTGGTAGGTTAGGATAGTTAGTCACTATTATCTTTTGTGGCCTTAGAATCAGAATCTAGGGGTATGCAGACACACCTGTCTGCATGGTAGGTCTACAATGATACTTAGGTCATCTCTGAAGGTTACCCTCAATCAGCCTAAGCAATCTGAGACACCCATCTCCATTTATATCTTACCTTGCAGTTCATACCAAAGGAGCTGTCCCTCAAACAACATCCTTTTAGGAACCTAGTCTGAAGCCTTCTGGTCTTGGTTCTTACTAAGGGCAGAAAATAGTTTGTAGGTGTCCTGGAGTTCAAGTTGCTGGAGAAAGTTGTAGTTGCTAGAGAACTTCCTCTGCTTTTAGACCCAGGTGAGTTCCAAATATACTACTAAAGAGGGCAGGATAAGAGGTCAGTAAGGGCCAGAGAAGTGGTAAAGGGGTTGGCCTCATATCCTGAAATTCAGCACAATTTATGGGTTGGTTAGAATGCTGCCAGGTATCAAGCTTGGGAAGTGCGGGGTTCACTGGATTGATAGGTATGGATTAAAGGGAGACTCAAGATGAACCCTAATTCTCAGAATAAGCTAGGAATCCACCTGTTTGTTCCTGTCTTTACTGGATCTGGGGGAGTGTAAGTTTGCCTTCATTGCTTTCCAAAGGTTCATAACATTGCAGCTTAGCATTAAGAAAGCAATTATAATAGAATTCCATGCTTCCACACTTCAGCCAGTCACCTGCATGGATCACAAAATATTTTTTTCCCAATAAAATATAGCACAGGGAAAAAAAGATGTATTCTTTTTATTTCCTACAGAACATTAGACACTGGCTGGAGACAACATATTGGACAGGGCGAATTAGTGCCCTGATGTGACAGACAGAATACTCTTCTTTTAGATGACTACCTGATGCGTCTTACACATCTGCCTGGATCATTCAAATCATCAGATTTGAGGTAAAGATTTGTGGGATTTTGTGAGTGTGAATATGAGTTTTTTAAATAGAGTTAAAAACTAGGGTAGGGTGAACAGGACACCAGCTCTGGGTAATAACTAAGAGGGGATGCCAGATTTGATTGCCCCAGGAGTCCTTGTTGTGGCAGGGGTAAGCACTGCACCAACCAGTGTACCTGGGTGGCAGAGGCAAACAGAATGGTGCCCTCCTCCCCCCCAGAGCTTTTGCCAGAGCAGGAATACCTCTGTACCCAATATGTATGTATTGGGGTACAGGCAAGAGAACAAATGAGGCACCAGGATTGGCTCCCAGGAAGCCCAGCCATTGGGGTCTCTGCCACCCGAGCAGAGCTGGTGCTGTTAATGGCAGCAACCATGGCAGCCCAGAAAGATAAGTCTTCCCTTCTTCTTGTCCATGCCCCACCTTCCCTAATCTACAGTGGTCAACATATCCTCATCTTCTTCCCATTCCCCCACTCTCACCGCCCTGCATCCCAGAACTTGCTATGACTGGTTTTTAGATTTCTTTCCTTCTTTGCAGCAGGAAAGGGAGCCTTTTTTCCCACCCCTGCTTTCTTCCTCCTCTCTTCCCTGCTTTACCTTTTGTCTTTCTAATTTCTACCTATTGACATTCTCACCGACATCCTGCCACATTTTTAGCGTCTCTCATTCCTTGTAGTCTCAGGCCAGTAGAGACTTCCTGTAGCTGAAGAAGGGTGGCTGCACCTGAAAGTTTGCTAAGAACTTTTTCCAGCTACAGTACTCAGTCAGTCTAATAAAACACATCACATGTATTCAAAGAACCTTGCTGCCTATGTCCTTAGACCAACATGGATACAACCAAAAACCCATCTCTAAAAGTAAACGTATATCAGAGGTCTGTACTTTGTCCACATTGGTGGGGAAAATATTACAGTTGCAATTGAGGTTTTGTTTTTGTTTTGTTATATATATATCATATATATATAACAAAACAAAAACAAAACCCTTAATTGCAACTGCAATTTTAAAATTTTTCTTATTTAAAAAGTATTCCTTATTTTGGTAAGGATTTTCCCAGATCAGGATGTCAGCTCTTTCTCCTCATGTCTCTAGAGACATTTATTCAGGTAGGATGATGTGAACTACTTGAGAAAAGTTTTATTTCTCCAAGCACAGCACTGTTCACGAGAACAGGATTAGACAAAATAAGTCACCTTCAGCAATTTGCTCCTGACTGGCAGATGATGAAAGCCTTTGTGAGAACTACTGAAGCAACTTCTTACATGTGGCAATTTGCTCCCTACCTTTTATCACATTGTACTGAAATAAAACAGGAATTCAATGGGTCTTTATGAACTTTTTGAATATAGAATTTTATCTTTACTTTTCTTGTTAGATACTTTAGTTCCAGGCCAGTGTGACTTTTGCTGTCAGTTGTGTCTGTGAAATTAAAGTACAGTGAAAGAAAAAACATTTTCTGTCCAGTATAGATAACAATAACATAGTTTTCTCTTTGTCACCTTCTCCCTGAAAAGAATGTGCCCTGACTTGGTGGAATGGCTTCAGCAAGCTGTGAATGTTGACGTATGAAATGAAAGTGCCTGCTGGTGAACAAAAGGAAGAGCTTTGCAATATCATTGCTGTGCTGAGCTAATAGATGTGTGCCGTACACATAGAAAAGTAACGTGATTTTTCAGCAGTGTTTTAAATCAATAATTCTCATTTTAAATAAAGCTGTCTGCTTCTATCCGAGCTAGTACTTTTCTTTCTTCCCCAGGTGGCCTTAAGGCAGTCCCAATCCTGACTTGAGCAAAATGGGGCTTCTTCTTAAATAAAGACTTTAGAATTAATTTCTTCATAATGAAAGATACCACTGTACCTACTTTATGCAGCAAGTAAATGGAGAATTATTCCAGCATTCTAAGCTTTATGGTCCATCATGATTAAAACTGGAGGTTTAGGATGCAAGTGTTTGTCCTTACCTTATTCTCCTCTACTTCAGATTCTCCTCTACTTCAGATTTCTATCAGAGCTAGCATATGGCCTTGCGATAAGAACATGAAAAAAACGCTGAAAGCTATCTAAATCAAATTTAGCACAAGTATTGATCCCAGACTGAAGTCTTGTTTAACTAATTTTAGCCTACAGCAAGATTTTTCAATGAAGCTATAAAACCTCAGTTACCGGGCTCCTTCTGGAAATTTTGACAAACCCTTAACTATGTAGCAGCTCTGATTGAGCTTATTATAATGAAAGAGTGCCTTCAAGAGCCTACGTTCTCAGTTCTTTATAACATCTGCCATTGCGATCAGTCTGTCTCAGCAGTGTAAGCTGCCTTTTTTAACTTTTTCTTCTCTGGACTAGATGTAATTACATTATTTTCTTCACAAAGAAAAACTCTGAATGCTGTGTTGAAGATATGTCCATTAACATGCCTAAAACCAAACTGGATGTTAAAAATAGTGAACGGTCTCACTATTTTGGAAATAGTATGATGTATTACATTAAGAATACACTTTGTAGGGCATCTTTTACTGAAATCTTTTAGAATGAGATTAAGTTTATGTCAGGACTTCTTTATGTTAATAAAAGCATTTAATTTTTACAAAAAAAACTAACTCCCAGTTCTACAAGCTTTATTCATGAGCTCACCTTATTCATGAAAGCCAGGGGTGCCAAACTTCCAAGGTTCACAAGCCTAATGCTGAGCTTCCAGGAGATGGTCTCTTCCACTTGCAAGTCACAACTCTAGAGCCCTTTTCCTAGAGTTCTGTGCCTAAGCCTTTCTTTCAAAAGAGAAAGACGAGCTGAGCCTGCTTTTCAAAATATTTCTGCAAGGTTTACGATGCAAACATTCATCCAAATGTTTAGTGTACAGTTAGAAAAAAGGAAATACCTAAAGCTGTTTAAATCATATGTAACACAACAACTCCCAGGGTGCATCTACACAAGATGTTGACCATGAAGTAGGTGAATAATAGTGTGCAGTAGCAAGTCACAGCACAAACTGGCAATAGGCTATAGCACAGTGTTGTTAGGCTACTGCACAGTAGTGTCACTAACAAGGTGTTTGTCAGCACTACTGCGCAGTAACTCTGGTTACTGCACATTTATCTAGTACTTTATTATACAAGTACTAAATAAATGTGCTGCAACCACTGCACAGTAGAGTCTCATGTTGATGCACACCCAGTCTCCCATAGTCTGGGAGTAAATCCCCTTCTCAGACTGAGGAGGATTTAAACCAGCATCTCACACCTTTCCCATTCTCTAACCCTAGTTTGGTGTGCTCCAAAAGCCCCCAAACCTACCCTGGGCAGTACAAGAGGAACCCTACCACTTCTAGGTTGAACCTGATAGTAGCTGAAGCATCAAAACCCCTGGTTCTACCTTGCCGACTAGCCTATAGAGTGCTACTGACTTGTGCTTTTAAATTAGGTTGTAGGGAGAAAAGGTTCTTTAAACCAGAAAAAATATGTCTTTGTCATGGTAACCACTAACTTTAACTGGATGTGTAATGGGATTGGTAGCTGAAAACTGGGGATGGCTCCCAATATCCAGTGCAGCTATGGGAAAGAATCTTGCTTGCACAGCAGACTTTAGGCCTAGTAACTGGTCACTTACAATGTCATTTCTTAAATGGGACGTGGCTGGAATATTTCTGGGACTGCTGTTATTGCCTACTGATTAGCCAATGATAAATATTCACAACCCAATAGGTGAATGTCTGTTGGGTCAGGACAGGTTGGGGTGGGGGGTTCTAATACATAGTACAGTGTAAAGCACCACAAGTTAGAGTGGAGCCCCTAAATGTCTGCAGACACGGCAAATTCTCCTCACTACAAAAGGCAACAACCTGGATTCCTGCAGGTTGTTACACATTTCCTTGTAAGAAAAAAACAAACAAAAAGAGGGGGAAAATTGTATAGATGTATGCAAGCCTGGTTGTTTGGAGCCAGAGGTTGCCAGCACATAGCCTACTGTGGGGACATGGCATTCACTGCAACTCCAACAGGTAGGTCTGACATGCTGTAGTCATTCAGGTATGTTGGTCATTGAACCAGTCTCCCACTCAGTGGGTGTGTTTACAATTAATGCACGAATAAACTCTGGAGCTTAACACTCTGGAGTTTCTTGCTCGTAGGCACACTATTTGAACATGAGCCCAGGGCATCAACTCCAGAGCAATCAGTTCCAGAGTTTATTCATGCACAGCATGTGGAGCCTGGTCAGAGCATTCCCAGCTGACAGGGGGCCTGAGGAGGTCAGTCTGCCAGCCTAGGCCTGCTCAGACTGAGCTCAATGTGCTGCAGAGGGGTGGCTGGGGCATGAGGGTGTTTCAATGCAGGGCTAGCCAGCAGGCAGCACCCACACTTAAGCAAACTCATGCCCCAGCCAGCTGGGTCAGCATCTACATTTGCACTGCTGTGCACAAAAAGAACTCCACAGTAGGGTAGTACTTGTAAATACTTGTAAGTGCTTGTAAATATCCTACTGTGGAGTTTATTAATTTCCTACACCCTAATAGGGGTGCATGTGTAGACACAGATGTTTACTGTGGAACTAATTAGTCAGCTCCACAGTAAACATCTCATGTAGATGCTCCCATTGTTTGGCATTCTGCTCCAGAGGCAGGACTGCGTTCTCTTCTATTGATGATCGTCTTCTTGGTGGTCACCCGTATTCTTTGCTGCATCTAACTCTCTGGCTAACTGATTGTTGAAGCCTGATCAGAGTCACCTGACCACTAGTATTTTCTGTTCCTACATACTGGTTCCCTGATATTGCTGCTCTATGGGTGCATCTACACATGCATTTATGCTGGTATAAATTTACTGCACAGTAAGTAGGAATAGGCAGGCACCAACACATGCAGGTGTTAAATTAATCCCAAGTCAGTCTCCACACACAGCATTAATGTACAGTAATGCGTCTACAAGTTAGTTACTGTGCACTAACTAATCAGACATAAATTTGATAGTTGCATGATGCAGGTATCACATTTATGTTCAAGTTGGCATAAGATGCCATATTTACTGTGCGGTACAGGTGTGCATGTGTAGACATGTGCCCATACTGCAAGGTAGTTTAAATTACTGCAGTAAATGTGCACATGTAGATATGCCCTGAAACTGTCTATGACAGTGGTTCTCAACCTTTTTTGCACCAGGACCCATTTGTAAATATCAATGGCCAGTCCCGACCCAGTGCCCCTCACTCCTGACTCATTGCCCCTAGGCCCCAGTCCCATGGTGTGGGGTTTCCCACATTTTTCTCCTTTAAAAGAGAATCTATTTTTAAACTTTGTTCACAACCTTTTCATATATTCTTGCAGCCCACTTTTGAGTCATAACCCATGAGTTGAGAAGCACTGGTCTATAGTTTCTTCTCAACCACCAGTCCTCAGTGGTAACCACTTCATAGGATGTTGGCCCAACGAGAGCTTGGACAGTGGCCTTTTGCCACTGTTTTGTATGGTTGCTGGATGGTTAAACCCAGACTGTCTCCTCTATGCAGAGAGGCCTCAGGTTTCTAGCTTCTCTATTGTAATATGCTACTTGCCCGTCTTGCTGTTCTATTAGCAGGCTCCATGTGTTGTTTCTTTTCCCTCCATCTGGTTGCAGCAGGCTGTCCCTCATGGAAGGTAGTGTCCTGTTTCTTCACCCCTTCAGTGTCTGGACTGGGTTACTATAAAGTCTCTGAGAGGGGATATTGTGATGATCCAACAAAGCCAGATAAGGATCATATCCAGTCCTTTTTGCCCTTTCAATGATCTTTTTTGCTGTCATGACATCTGATTCTGCCTTCCAAGTGCTCTGTCAGTACTCTGGAGAAGTCTTGTTCTCAAACTCACATTTTGTGCTAAATCTTTAGAATTCCTCTCCTGTATATTGTGGCCCATGGTCTGAATACAAGTATTGGGTATGCCATACCTGGCAAAGTGTGCCTTAAGTTTCTTTTATTACTTTTCTTGTTTGCATGTCCTCTAGATAGTCCACGTCCCAAAAACTAGACTCGTAATCTGTGACCATATATAGTTTTTACCATTGAACACAAACAAATCTGTCCCAACCTTTCCCAAAGTTGTGCTGGGATCTCATGAGGCTTCAGATTCTGCTTCCATCTGTCTGCATGCTCTTTGCACAACTCACACTGCTCAATGTATGCCCTCATCTGGGATTTCATGCCTAGCCAGTCGACACACTCTCAAGCTTGCTGCCTCTATCCCCAGGTGCAAAGCAAGTAATCTTTTCTGGATAGTCTGTTTTGAATTGACAGGGATTAAAGCTCTGTCACCTTTAAATAAGATCCCACCTTGTGTTCATAGATCATCCCTAACCTGCCAGTAGGGACTGATTTCCTGGGGCACTTGTTCTTTGAGGTCTGGCCATACCTGGAGTACACTTTGTCTCTCAGTCTGTAGCCATTCATCCAATTCCATGCTCTCCCATATTGTCTAGATATTTCTTTGGAGCTACAGATATATTGTTGCACATCAGTATATTCAATCTCCCATTCCACAGAGCCACACGTGTATATTCAGGAAAGTAGGCTTTGCTGTATTTGCCACTAGCAGTGCTTCCCTGGACAGTACCCAATGCCCACATCACCCTTTAGGTGCCTGTCTCCCTCAACTACCTCCTTGTATTCCTGTAAAACATCTACCAAGGCCCACAATGTGCTTTTTCCCTTCTAACACATGTGAAAAATATTCTGGTGTTGCACTGAAATCAGGTCCATGGCTTGTACTGCTTGACTGCCTAACAATGGATGGCATTCTTCAGTGTCAACCACTATGAATTCTGAGTAGTATTGTCTTCTGTTCCATGGATGTTGTATTGACAGTCTGCATTTACCTGATAATTGTGTAGTTCCTTAATTGTACATCACCAGTATCTACTCAGGTCTATCCAATTTGATATCACTGCTAATTAGTTCTGCATGAACTATCTTGTATCTGGCTCTACAATCAAGCTGGAATCTGACTGGTAAGACCTCAACTTCTGCATAAAAAAAAAAAAATCAGTGTCCTTCCCTACCATAAATATTCTAGCTTTATTTCTTTTGGGGTTGTTGCTGCACTGGGAAGCAAATGGTTTTGTTTCCTCACAACAAAGTGGTACCCATCTTCAAGAAAGGGCGTAAAGTAGATCCCAGGAATCACAGGCCAATCAGCTTGACCTCAATCCCTGGTAAGATTCTGGAGAAAATTATCAAGGAGACCCTTTTGGATAAACTGGCTGAGGGCAACATCCTGAGGGCCAGCCAGCACAGATTTCTCATGGGTAGGTCTTGCCTGACCAATCTCATCTCCTTCTATGACCAGGTGACGTATCACCTGGACAAGGGAGAAGAGATTGACGTTATATGTCTGGACTTTAAAAATGCCTTTGATTTGGTGTCCCATGACCTCCTCATGGAAAAATTGGCCAACTGTGGCCTCGGCTACATCACAATCCAATGGCTGGGAAATTGGCTCTGAGGTCGGATGCAGAGAGTAGTGGTCGATGGTAATGAATCATTATGGCATTCCATGACCAGTGGCATTCCCCAAGGCTCTGTCCTTGGACTGGTTCTCTTTAATATCTTTATCAACAATGTGGACATTGGTGTTAGAAGTGCACTGGCTAAGTTCACTGATGACACTAAACTTTGGGGCATAGCATCCACACCTGAGGACAGGTTAGTGATCCAGGCTGACTAGGATAAACTTAGTAAGTGGGCAGATACAAACCTGATGATGTTCAATGCCAGTAAATGTAAGGTACTTCACCTCAGGAAAAAACCTTACTTATAGGCTCGGCAGTGCTATGCTTGCTAGCACCACTGCTGAAAGAGACTTGGGGGTCATGATTAACCACAAGATGAACATGAGCCACCAATGTGATGTCATAGCTGGTAAACCAAACAAAACTCTGGCTTGCATCCATATATGCTTCTCAAGTAAATCTCAGGATGTCATCCTCCTGCTGTACTTGGCCTTGGTGAGGCCACAGCTGGAATACTGCATCCAATTCTGGGCTCCACAATTCAAGAAGGATGTCAAGAAGCTTGATTGAGTCCAGAGGAGAGCCATGCGTATGATCAGAGGGCAAGAGAATAGGCCTTATGAAGAGAGGCTGAATGCCATAGGACTCCAGCCTGGAAAAGCACAGGCTCAGGGATGTGGAAGGGCTTGAGAGGATCCAGAGGAGAGCCACATGCATGATCAGAGGGCAAAAGAATAGGCCTTATGAAGAGAGGCTGAATGCCATAGGACTCCAGCCTGGAAAAGCACAGGCTCAGGGGGGACCTGGTGGCTGCTTATAAGTACATAAGGGGTGTACATCAGGACCTGGGAGAACATCTGTTCACCAGAGCACCCCAAGCAAAAACAAGGACCAACAGTCATAAACTCCTCCAAGACCATTTTAGGCTGGACATAAGGAAACAAATTTTTACTGTCTGAGCCCCCAAGACCTGGAATAGACTCCCTTCAGAAGTGGTACAGGCACCTACTCTGGACTCATTCAAGAAACGCTTGGATGCTTATCTTGCTGGGATCCTTTGACCCTAGCTGACTTCCTGCCCCTGGGCAGGAGGCTGGACGTGATTATCTTTGAGGTCCCTTCCAGCCCTAACGTCTATGAAATCTATGACATCTATGAAACTCAGGCATCTTTGCCCATAAGCTGGGCAAATTGCCATCTGCCTTACATGCTACATCCTGCAGTACCAACACTATCTTCATTCTGCCCCTGGGTCCCTTTAAACTGACCCTGTATAGTTGTTTCACACCAGCAGTTGTTTTGGTTCTTTCCTTAAATAATTCAATTGCTTGTGAAATTTAGATACACTTGTCCAGAGCCAGATCAGCCTCTCTTAACAATCTCTCCCTTAGAATTATTTGTGTGATATCTGATCCTTAGCTGTTTCTAATAAGGGAATCTATTAGGTTCCCAAAATTACATGTGGATGCCAATGTTTCCAGCTCTGTAATATAATTATCTACTACTTCTTCTGGACCCTGATTCCAGTTTTTAAAAAAACTACCTTTCTATAGCCCCATTTATCCTGGGGTCACAGTACTTATCAAAGGCCTTCATTAACTACTCTAATGTATTGGGCCCCTCAGGTAAGAGTGTTGCACTCACTTCTCTGCCCTCTGTCCCAATAAAGTAATGGAAAAAGTTTACTTTTATTTTCTCATCCTTGTCCAGTATGGTCAGCTGTATGTACAAGGTCAGCTCTTTCTTCCATTGCTTCCATGTTCCTGCCAGGCTTTTTTACTTGAAATCCAAGTGTGCAGGGCTTCTAGTCCTTCCATGCTGCCAGCTCTCTTTGGTGTGTGGGTCATACCTTAAATCACACATTCTTTACTGTGGTTCTCATCTGCTGCCAACATCTATCTATCTATCTATCTATCTATCTATCTATCTATCTATCACCTCAAAGTCAAATTTCATTCAAAAACACTAATGTCAGTCATACCAAGGTGAACAAGTACTGAGGACAAGACATATAAAAGGCAAGGTATTGCACTGACAGTTTGGTGACAGAATATTCAACAGTATTTTCTTTTTGGCTAGGGACAGACATTCAAAAAGCCTGAACCTGAATTGATTCAATCTTTGCAGGTTATTCTAACCTGGCTAGGCTGAATCAGTTTCTCACTGCACAGACATCCCATAAATGCAGGTGTCAGGTTTGACCTAGAAACCACTACACATAGCCCAAGCAAAAGTCTCTGTTATGTAACTAATGCCCATCTGCAATGATAAGGAGGAGACAGTCTTAGATAAAGGAGGCTTGCAAACAAAAGCAGAATCAGAGGACTAGGGCAAAGAGCTGATTTAAATATTAAGATTCACACCCCTAGGTGGGGAGAAAGTATGCTAATGAAACATACATGTATGGAAATGAGATACATAGCTAAAACACAGGTATAGAGACATGCTCAGTAAAGAACTCCTTGCATCACTCCCTTATAACCAATTAGCAAACAAGAATGCTTATGAAGGTCCAATACTCCTGTATAAAAGATGCTCATAATTAAGAATCTGTGTGCTTGTTACGTGAAATTATTCCGCTTGCACCTTGTATTGCTAGCAATAAATCTTCTTTATACTTTCACCCCTGGTATCTTATTGGCTTTTGCATACCGGGCACGATTCCAGACTTGAGCTGGGGCTCAACAGTTTTTGGCACCCCAGATGGGACTGCCTTAGATAACTTTGCCCGGACTAGCTGACGACCAGTCACAGCTCTTCCTTATCAAATGTCAGGCGCGCCCCGGGATCTCTTTTCCCGGTGAGACTTTGGTTTCAGGGGGAGCTGGATTGCTGAGGCGGCAGTAGCCTAACGGTGCAAAGCCATAGAGTGAAAGTACCAGTAACAGGCACCTGGGTGAGAGGGTAGAAAGGGCATAAGGCCTACCGTCAGCACGCCTGCCTGGGATTATCTCTGTAAGTATTCTGTCTGGCCCGAGTCCAAGACCAGTGATTTTTCCCCTGTGAGGACGAGGACTAAGAACAGATCCCTGGATCCCAGGTAAGTCGGACGGTCAGGACCGGGAAGGCAGCCCTGAGATGGGTACTATTAACAGTAAGGTTAGGAAATGTACCCCCCTCTCTTGTGCATTGGGACATTGGGCAGAGTTTGGTGGAGATCCTATGACTAAGAAGAAAGCTAAATTCTTCTGTGAAACTGCATGGCCACGCTATCAGCTAGATGATCAAGAACATTGGCCTCCGGAGGGAAGTGTTAATTATAATACTATCTTACAATTGATTTTGTTCTGCCGGCAGAATGGTAAATGGGAGGAATTGATGTATGCGCAAGCGTTTATGTCTCTTTGTAGAAATAGAAAGGTTTTGGAGGAATGTGGATTGGGGGAGGGGGTTCGGGGAAGTGAGATGGCTTTCATTGAACCAACTGTAAATCCTGTCCTGGACTGTCCGGAGCCGGAGGCTCTTCCCCCTCTGCTGCCTTTACCATATTCTCTTCCTCTTCCTTCTCCTCCTCCTGATACATCTGATTCCTTGCTGGCATCTGCTCTTCCTGCTTCTCCCCCC
>NW_005842278.1:1639092-1639559 GCF_000455745.1 Alligator sinensis
TGATTTAAATATTAAAAATCACACCCCTAGGTGGGGAGAAAGTGTGCTAATGAAACATACATGTATGTAAATGAGATACATAGCTAAAACACAGGTATAGAGACATGCTCAGTAAAGAACTCCTTGCGTCACTCCCTTATAACCAATTAGCAAACAAGAATGCTTATGAAGGTCCAATACTCCTGTATAAAAGATGCTCATAATTAAGACTCTGTGTGCTTGTTACGTGAAATTATTCCGCTTGCACCTTGTATTGCTAGCAATAAATCTTTATACTTTCACCCCTGGTATCTTTATTGGCTTTTGCATACCGGGCACGATCCCAGACTTGAGCTGGGGCTCAACACAGGCACATGCTTACAGTGGCTCAAGCTAGAAGCTCCCCAGTGTGCTAGAGCAGCCCTCCCTTCCCTTCCAGAGTGCTGGGCTGGGTGGGGGGTGGGCATGACCAGGCCCCGGTAAGATGC
>NW_005842278.1:1639569-1640826 GCF_000455745.1 Alligator sinensis
ACCAGCCCAGCAGAGAATTGATAACACAGTGCTTATCACCCCATTAAGAAAACACAGAGGGACATTACCAGCTACCTGTTGATTCTGCCTTTGTCCCATCTGCCACAGCACGAACCATAGCCAGCATATGGTCTGCTAGCTAATGCCAAGAGGTATCTGTGTAAGGCAAAGGGGACTGGGCAATCCCTGCTTAAAATAGCAGGGAGTGTGGAGGGGAGGGGAGGGAGGGAGCAGAGGGAAGCCAGGCAGATGCCTAGAGCCTCTGCTGGAGCTCTGCCCAGGAAGCAGAGGGGAGAGGCCAGCTCTGCTGTGGAGCAGAGAGCCCCACCCAGCCCAGAAAACATGCCGGAAAGCTGGGGGAGTCTGGTTTGACTTAAACTAGCAAGGGGTCTGGGACAGACATTGCATAAACCAGTTTGACCCAAATCAGTTAAGTCTGATACTACATTCAACCAGATTTATCTCAAACCAGTTTCAGCCATTTTCAAACTGGTTTATGTGCACTGAACATTTGTTCTGTTACAGGCTTAAACCAGTTTCTGATCACTTAAGATGGTTTATGTGTCATGTCTGTCCCTAGCTTTACAGAAGCTTCCTCTTCTCAAACTCCTTGTGCGTAGTGCTACCAAACTGAGCAAGAGACATGCTCACAACAATGCCAGCATACCAAAATGCAGAGAACTTCTCTTTAGCTCCATCTTTCCCTGCAGCAATGATTGCCCCAGCATAACCCATCCTTCCTCCTGGAGGAGCAGTCAGACCACCTATGAATGACACTACTGGCTTGGCATTGGGACCAGAATTATTTTCTTTCAGAATGCTGCAGCATCTTGTTTAGCATTACCTCTAATCTCACAAATCAATAAAATTTCCTTTGTATGAGGATCCTTCAGGAAGACATCAAGGCAATCAATAAAGTTAGTTCCATTGTAAAGATCTCCCCCAATACCACATTTCATGCACAAAGCTCTGTGTAATAATAAAGGGATTCCATCTGGATTGCAAGAACTCAGATCTTTATTAGACGAGCCATGCACTTGGTGCTGCTCCTTACATCCATGTGGCTCAGTATGTTTTCAGAACTACTGCAAAATTCTCCCAAGAAATGGAGCTTCCTGGTGTTACCTTCCAAATCTTCCCCACTACAACTTGTGTTCTAACATGTGAGAACCTGCAGGCTGTTATGCAGACTAGTTCCTAGGTCAAATTCCCCCTTCCTGTTCTTTACCCAGAATGCTGAACCACAGGGCTCTTTCC
>NW_005842278.1:1640836-1698528 GCF_000455745.1 Alligator sinensis
CAGAGTCCGCCACAGAAATTAGCACCTATCCTGAAGCTCCAGCTAGCATTTTCCTCCAAATCTCTCTCCTGGCCTTTTCTCAGAGTTCTCTTCTTCCCATTGAACTTCTTACCTTTCAAGCTGCCCTGAAGTCTTGCAACTATTGCTTGCTCCGTTTCACTGCTGAGATGCATCTTTCCTTGAACCTTCTCTCCTCCCTCCACTCCAAGTTTTTCTAGGTTCACTAATTACTCTGTGGGTACAGTTAACTCTTTCAGGGTCAGGGCTTACATAGTCCATCACAATCTTTGGATCACAGATCTGAAATACTGCTGCCAAAAATTCTGGGATATTTTGGAGAATTAACAGTGAGCTGCCCAGTATGCACTAATTGAAAACACCACAGCTTTACAAAACAGGAAGTTACACTACTAACAGACTGGTCAATTAGTAGAAGAAATAGGAGAGTGAGTAAGCAATTGAAGTTATAATGAAATTCACTTTTGCTTGGGACACCATTATTAAGGCAAAATCAAGCTTGGAATAAGTATTTTTAAAAACAAAAATCTGTGTATAAACACATTTCCTATCAGCTGGCCCAGTTTTTATTTCATTTTAATTTTTTGTATGCTTTGACATTTGCCTACATTGGAAAATATTTGAAAATATTAACGTTTGGGATAAGAATGACCAGACTAAACAAACATGGCTCGGAGTTTAAATAAATCAAAAAGTGACTTAGCAATGACAGAATGGCTTAGCAATGACGGAAGTATACTTACCATGAGGCTCATTCAATAGGGTCAGAAACTAAGAGCAACTGTTCAGTTTACTTTTTAATTCATCAAACAAATCTTAAAGCAGCAGAAGAAAATGCTGCTGTTATTCAGTCTCCAGTTAATGCAGTACTGATCTATCTGACCAAATGTTTTAGAGCATCAGGTAATAAACTCACCCCCTAGCACAAAATCTTTTTATTGGTCTAGTAAAAGGGAGCAGTAAATTAGCATGCCTTAGGGATGGATGAAACTACAGTGCAGCAAATAAAAGTAGCAAGTAAAAGCCATTTTGATATAATTAGTTTAAGAAGTTTTCAAGTTTGCTTTCAGGACTGCAGTCATCTCTCACTCCAGAAATTTGACTGAATTTTAAGGAGTGGGGGGAGGGGATTATTTCCAAATTCTAATTGTAAAATAAAGATGCCACAGAATACATTCACGGCATGGAAAATTAGGGGAAAAAAGAGGAATGTATTAATAGAAGAATCTATGGACCTGTTTTAAAATGATGTTTTGATCAGATGTTTTGGAGAGAGATGTTTAGAAAGCCCTTCCAGAGATCTCACTCATGAGGTATTATCTAGCCCATGAATCAAGAGAGAGTATCATTCAAATCGGGAGTTCTAAGTCCCACTGCACTTTTTCCACCCTGCCTTCACCACAACACTCTATCAAGAGGATAAGTGCAAGAAAGCAATTTGTCCAGAAAGGCACACTCATCCACATGATGAACAGGAATGCAGGACTGGAAGAACATTTCTAGGTCATTCAGTCCAGACAACTACATCATATAAAGGTAGTCATAAAATGGTTAAGCTAACTTAAAACTAGTTAGTTTCTTGTCCTAATAGAAACTAGTGGAAGATAATTCTAGAATCTCACTGAACTCTGCTGCTTAGAAACCTTCCAATTGCCAGGCTAAATTTATTCATGGCAAGTTAAGACCTATTTGTTCTTGTGCTAACATTGTCCTTTACTTTAAATATCGCTATCTCTTCTCTGTTTACTTGCTGATGCTTTTATATTCCCTCTTAGTCTTCATTTTGCTAAGCTAAACAACCAAGCTCTTTTCCTCTCCTTTTGTAGGATAAGCTGTTCATTCCTCTGATCATTTCAGTAGTCTTTCATGCACCTGTTCTAGGTTGAATATATCTTTCCTTAAGATGGGTGATCAAAATTGCATGGAAAATGCATACTTAGGGTAGTATTCATTATTAATTCCCTATCTCTCCTGGAAATATCTTACATATCACTATGTATTTGCTTTGTTACAACTATGCACAATGGTGGCAGATAGTCATTCTAATACACTTGGGTTTTTCTCTTCCTCTGTCATTTCCAGCTGATGAACTCCCAGTATTAGGGAGTAACAACAAGACTTTTTGCTAAGTGCTTGATGTTGGGCTTGGTACTATTAAATTTCATCTAATTTCTATTATGCCAGTGCTCAAGATCATCCAGATCTTCTTTTATGGTATTCCAATTCTCCATGCTATTAGCAATGACTCCCAAATTTATGTCATCAGCACACTTCATTAGCACAGTCCACATTTTTTTTAACCAAGGTCATTAATAAAAATATTAAGAAGAATGGTTCAAACACCAGTCTCTGGGACTCTGTTCATAATATCATCTCTTCAGCCCTGGGCAGTCCCTTCATGGAATACTGAAATCTCCCTTTCAGCCTTGCAATTCTTGGTCTAGTTTTCATAATTCTCATTTTAACTAATAATTTCCCATGTGGCATCATATCAAATGTTTTACTGAAGCTTATATAGATAGACTATATATAATCTATCTGTAAAATAGCTGATCATATTGATCTCATTCCTTCTGTTATCAAATGATATCAGGTTATTCTGACACAGTCTTTGGTAAACTAATATTGTATTTTATTCTATTTTTTGTTTTGTTTGCATCAGTGTCTCCTAATTGCTCTTTCTTTGAAGCCTTGTATGCAATTGAGGTCAGACTAGAGAGTTTACAGTCGTGATCCCAGTTCAGAGACTACAATTAAACAAAGAATTGTTCCTCTCTTAGGACCCATTAACATGCTTGTTCTATATAAGAACTAAAGAGAAAGCAGAAATTGTATTTTAGGAGCTGTAACAGGGAGCCAGGGGCCCCTGTTACTCAAAAGGGAGAAATATAGCCAATGACCTAGTGGCATAAATGGACAAGTGCCAAGAACAGCTGCAGGCCACAGACTGAATTGGCAGCAGGGGGGACTGGGTGGCTCATTAGCCTCAAGGGCAATACACTTGCATGAACCTGCAACTCACCTGGCGCTGATAAGGCAGCACCCTGGGAGAACAGATAAGGAGGCTGGCTGGGGAAGCCAGGCACTCCGGACAAAGAACCAGCTCAGCAGCTGCACTGGAACCAGAACGATACAAGCAGTACGGTGGGGAGCTCAGGAGGGGAGAAGGCTCTGGTGTACACCTGGGGAGGGGAACCTCTGTAGTGACAGCAATAATCTGTCCCTTCTTTACATGCACTTATCTAGACTGGGGACATCCGAGTTATGACTGCCACCTGACTGTTCTTTATGTCAGTTTACCCTGAGAAGGAATGTAGTTGTCGTAAAGAGACAGCACATATTTTTCTTTCAGGACAGTTGTCCACCACAAGCAGGGACATTTTGGTTAAGTAGGTAGCCTGTCCTTTTGTTTAAGCTTACTGGTGGGCCAAAAGTAACTAGCAGGGGAGGAAGGAGGTCACAGGGTGCCAGAGAGGCACATTAGGAGGCCCTGCTGGGAGCAGGAACAAGAGATAAGTTACAGCTAATTTCCACGAGCTTAAGGGAGAAGGCAGTGAGGAGGAGCTGAGGATGGGGAGGGCCAGAGTGCACTGCCCTGGGAGGGCAGTAGTTAGTAGGTTACAAGCCATGATGGCTGATCCTGTATTTAGAGAGAGAGAAGAGGTTGCTTGATGTAGAAAAGGCCAATAGGAGGTGGTCTTAGGAGTCAAGGTCACCTGACAATGGGACTAAGGCCAGTAAACCCAGCTAGATAAAAGGAGGCAAAGCCAGGAAGGCTCCTACAAGGACTCTGAGGCCTGGAAGACCAAATGGCAAGTGGGGCAAAGAACTCCGTTGTGTTGCTGACTGGTAACACCTGAGAGGCATGGGCATGGCTGTAGAGGAAGTCAGAGTCTATGGACACAGTCCTTAAGGCATCTGGTGCCCAGAGGCACCATTAGGAAATGGCCTGATGATAGATAAGATGCCAGCTGGCCCTGGGCAGGCTCCCAACCATTTTTCCCCAAGTAACATCTAGATGTAGCAAATGAGCAAGGGGGAGGGACACACACATCAAGAAGAGACAGGCTTTCTGGAATCAAAGTGGGTGCTACGCTGCTGCTCAGTCCCGGTCCTGTCCTAGAGGCACACACACATTTTATATATGTGAGCAAGAGAGAGAGAGAGAAGCTGACAAACCATCCACCAAAACCAATTCATTTTCCCATTAACACAGTTATAAAATGAATCCCAAGACTTTTCTTCATAGTTGGATTGCTTAAAGCAAAATTAGATGGGCTCATATATATCATAATAACACTTAGCATCTCTATATGGTGGATGTAAAGCTGTCTTCAATCTTTGATTCATTCAGGCAGGATGAAAAATACAGTTTTTCTAGTAGTATCACTGATACCTCCTTAAGGTTCAGACAAGCTGGTTCCTTTTATTAAAAAAAACTTCCAGATCTTTGCAGATTTGCCTTATAAATATGAATCTGTCACTAGCCAGTTTTCTGTATGACCTGTCCATAATCCATTAAAATTATAATGAGAGATATTTAAAAGTTCTGGATTTTTTTTAGTTGCTTCCTCAGTTCTGTTCTTCGTCTTTCCACATTTAAGCTCATCCTGTAATCTCTGCAAGGTCTTGGCATGCTCTTCTCATCACAGCAGCCATGCTCACTACCTGAATTCCACTTTAAATGCTTAGCACAGAAACACATATTGACATAGATTAATGATTCGCACCCAGGGTGCTGGGGCACCCTAGGGTGCCACCAGATCTTTGAAGGGTACCATGAAGTATGAGGAGATAAAAATGAAGAGATAAGGAGCTAAACTGAGCAGATAGGGACAATCTGGAGCCTGAGCCTTTCTGAATAATCCCCATCCCTGCCAGACTATCTGCAAGGAAGTAAACCCTGTAATCTATAAATTAGTTTTTGAAATTAGATACCACAAAATTTGTGGAGGGGTGCATCAAGTCTAAAAAGATTGAGAACCACTCACATGGATACTAGAACTGGTGAAAGTACAAAGTAAACTTTGAAAGATTAACCAATTCCTTTTGTACACCAAAATCTGTCACCAATGTGCTTTTCATTCCACAGTGCCTTTATATATAGATTTTACAGAACATTATGGTAATAATTTAATTAAGTCTTATAAATTCATTTTAAGGCAAGTAAGTACTCTCCGCAACTATAAATTATTGTTGAATCTTGGAAGCCTGCTGGGAAGCCATTTCTTCAAACATGTTTGTGTGCTTTTAACTATACAAACCCTTTCTTTTCTATATAACTATAGAAAATAGGCATCTATTTCCTATCAATTTTAATCTGTGACACAATGTGATTTAAATAAAAGACCTCTCAAAGAGAGAGGTTTGTTTGGCAATAGGGCAGATAACCATCATAAGGAGGTTATCACTGGCACAGACTTCACTGTTTTCAGTTTCTCTTCTCCTTTGTTCTTATTTCTAGGAATCATATAATAGAAGTGGCAGTTTTGTTCCTTCTTGATGCTTAGTTCTCCAGTTGATATAAAAAGAAATCCAAAATGGCAGCTTGGAAAGGGTGCCTATGGCTGCTTAGGAAGCTTTAAAGATTTGTTTCATGGAAATATCTCCCATTTATAATCATTTCAAAGCTAAAAGTGTGGCTTTCAAAGGTTCAAAACAGTTCCACGAGAGAACATAATCCTCTGTAGAGTGACTCCAGCAAGTTGCCACAAAGAATGTGTATCTGGAAAATTTGGGCCCCAGGATGCCAGAACCCATAGGGCCATAGAGACTTTGAAAGTGGAGGTATTTTAGCAGTTTTTGTAAATACAGTATTATGTTTTGGAAAGTGATAGCTGTTCTGGTTTTAAGAAGCCTTGAATCATTGCCCATACATATTTTCTCAGAAGAGAACCTCTCTCTTTCACTGCCAAAATTACAGTGGAACGAAAAAGAACTTGGAAATGTTTTATGCCAGAATTTGGATCTCAACAGAAGAGCTTCCTTGCTGCTGCTCTGCTTTTTAATCTTTACTCATTATTTTTAAACTATATCGATATCAGCCATACCTCATTTCAAATGAGCCAGAAGAGCTTATTTGAACCATCTAAAATTCAAAATTATACACTGAGTCTTTCTTTGTGATATAGCTGTATTTCAGTTTACATCCCAATATGCTATATGATATACACTATATAAATGGGGCACTGATTCAGAGGGGGCACAGGCAGCATCCTGCAATGCTTTGCACACCTGCTCTCCTGTGCTTAGCCCTGTACCCCTTCCCCTGCACCTTTCCAGCACTTGAGAGAATCTCTGCCTCAGACACCAAAACTGCTAGTTATGCTTCTGTTCATGTACATAGACAGCATTTATACTGAAAAATGTGATACATTTTGTTTACCCATCTCATCTTTCTATCAGCAGGTCCACAGACTTAAGAAACACATTGAAATGTAATTCTTTATTCTATATCCATATTACTTGTCTGTAAGAAAGTCACTCTGAATTGTATTTTTACATTAATATATCCATACTATTTATTGAACAATTCTCGAAGGCAAGAAACAACAAACTTTTTTATGAGACTAAGGAAGACAAAAGACTTAAGAAAAATAAAAGAAGTATGCTCAGTGAGAATGGTTATTTCAGATTCATCTTATTTTAGGTTATTATTGATTACTTTGTAGATTCCAGATATTTATTAACTCAGGAAGTTAAGTAGGATTTACTTTTATGTATCCAAAGAGCTTCTTTACTCTTTGGACAAGTCAGTCTGCTTGTAACATTTTCTTGCCAAAGGCCCCAAATCCTGCTATTCTTATTCAAGCAAATTTTTCAATGAAAGTTTTGCTTCAGCTAGGACTGATTGAAGATAGCAGGTTTAACACCAAAAGGTTGCAGACAATTTAGCTAGGCATTCTCTGTCAATCTAAATCAATGCAATGGGTTGAAAGTCTCAGTGCAGTTGTTTATTACAGGATTGCCCAATGTCAGTGTAGACAAGGACTGCAAGCAGCCCCCAGGTCACACACCAGCTGCAAGGGGTGGAGGTGAGGTGGGTCCTGGGACCTGCCCTGCTCCACAGGCTGCACCAGAGACTCACAGCTCCCTCACTCCCCTGCAGGTGGCATGTGGCCCCTCCCCACACTATGTGGGCTGTGCCAGTGGTACACCCTTGGTGTCTTCTCCTGCCATAAGGGAGTAGACAGGCTATATGTAGCCTGCAGGCCACTGACTGGAAAGCCCTGATCTATTAGACAAAAACAGAAGATCCAGTTACCTCAACCATTCCTGTTGTGAGGAATGGCAAATCTCAAAGAAATTGATTGAAAAAGAAGTGCCTAGTCATGGTCTAACTCTATTACTCATAAAGGTTATTATAAAACTTCTATTTACTTCAGTAGAACAAGGTTGGAGTAATGCTTGCCACTTCTTAAAAAGCATACCCAAGTTGTTATGCATTCCTGCACATATCTACTCCTTTTCGTATTTCAAGGCAATGTGTATGTCATAGAGCAGATACCTTTACCTTGTGCTTTTCGGGTACACTGACTTTACGAACAACACAATGTAATTAACTTCCTATTGAGTTGTCTTTCCCAGCAGTCTTTCTGACGTGGCTAAAAATGAGTCTCAATGACTGCCTAAAAAGGAGTCTCAATGACTGAGCTAAACAACAGTGATTGTTACTCTTCTGCAGTGAATTTGGTGAAAGCTGTTTGCATTGCTGCAAATTCTCAACTTCACTTCTAGATTCTAGGAGGGCTTCCTGTTACTTAGGAAGATTTGAAATAGTTTATCCTTGACTGGAATCTGTGATAATGCATGGCTTGAAGCCCTAGGGCTAATCGCTCCTCCCTGAATGTCAACCTCCATCTGCCTGCCCACCCAACCACTCAAATACCTAGTGTACTTGCCAGCCACACCTTGGTGTTATTGCTTAGTACAGGCCCTCAGTTTTGTTGGAAGGCAAACTTCTGATGCCCCTCCTCTGTTAGATTATAGAGCCCTTGGTCCTTATTATATTCTGCCTTCACATCATGGCTTCATCCACTTCCCATATAATTCAACTGGCTTCCTGACCCAAATAGTCAAATGCCTCACTCACCAAATTGCATGCTAGCCCAAGTAGTTCAACTAACTATCCTGCCCAAAACACTCCAAAAGTCTCACTCACCAGAATAAGCCAAATGGTGGACCCAAAGTAGTGCAACTGGCTAGCTCCCCCAAAAGAGTCCAAATGTTTTGCTTTCCAAGATTGCTCCAAATGGCTCACTCCCCCTAAATTAGAAAACATTCCCTAATTAAGAACAATCCTCACAATTCATGTGCCCCAAGTAGTCACAAAACTCCCCAAAAAGCCTACTCCCTGCTGCAGTTTCCTAGCTGCAGCCTCCCTGTTTCCAATCCAGCCACCCCTGCCGCTCAGCTCTGGCTCCTGTTTTCAGACTGCCGCCAGACTCAAGTCAGTCTTTGTTGAGTTATATCCAGTTCTGGCCTTTTCTCCAGACCTGCTGGACTTTGCCCAGCTCTTACCCTTCCTCAGGCACACTTGCCATTTGGGATCTAGTTTGACTCAGCTCCAGCCAGCAGGAACTCATCTTCCTTCCAGCGCCAGGTCCTTCCTGACTAGTGCTTCCTGCCCTTGCGCTTATATAGCACAGTGGGGGTATGACTCCCCATCTAGGCTAGCCATCCTAAAGGCCCAGACCCCTTTTCCTCCATCTCTTCATAATGAGCCCTGGGGCCTCCCATTATAATATCTAATATATTTCATCACCTCCCCAAAAAATACTGACTTCCACCAAGAATTCTGTAACTCAGTGCTAAACTGGAGAACAAATAACACTTCCCATTTCATTCTGTCAGAGCTGTACCTAAAGCTCTAACTACAGCTCTTTATCAAATTACTTTACGAAAAATGTATCTCCCTGTATTCTAGATTACACCCAGTTAATTAACTCCCAGTCACCCTTTATATAACTAAGTAGAAATCCTTAGTCCAATCCTTCTTCAGGAAAAAACAAACAAAAAACAAACCTTAAAATCTATGTTTCAGTGCATTCCTTTTACAGGAATCCCCTTCAATCTTCAAACGCAAACACTTTTCATTTTATTTCAAACCTTACAAAACTTCTACCCTGAGCAGAAGCAAAACACACTCAACTCTGCCTTCCTGAGTCCAACTCTGCCTTTACTGCAAAGGAAACCATTCCTTGCCCAGAGTTCACACACAAAAAACTGTGTTACTTACTCCTATTCCAGCAAGACACATGGTAGTCCTCTTAACTTTCAGGGCTCAACTGCTTCATGTTTCTGCTGTATGCAGCTAAAGTTCTCAGATGAGTATTGACTGAACCTAGTGTATTCCTTGCCTACCTCACAACAGTGCTCTGGTGACTAATGATAATTTGTAGAGCAGTTTTGATGAGAAAGCACTATTAAAATGGCAGATATAATTTAATTTGTTTGTTTTGTATGCTTCATATTCATTTAATCATTTGTACATGTCACTTAAAAATGATTTAACATTTTCATTGTTGACAGCAAAACTATTAAAAATGCATGTCCCTGGCAATACAAGTTTAGTTTGGCCTAAAAGCAAGCATCATAACTCTTCATCCCAGCATCAAGAGCATTTCCTTGACACGTTCTAAGACATCACTGTTTTTGAAGACTGTCTTATGAGAACCGTATTACATTTTCAAAGAGTGGAGCTGGAGTGGTGGGCAGAAGGAGAAATAGGTTTTAAAAGTAAAGTTGAAACTGAAGCAGTGAACCGTGATTAAAGAGAAAAAGCCAAAAACTACACTGATAACTGTCATTAGCATATTATCTAACAGAACTATAAAGGAATTTGTTTTGAATAATTATTAAATGCCTCTGTGCTTTGCCAGCAAAAATATGGCAAGATAACCTTTTGGTTTTACACCTCAGTCTTGAAATTAATTTGCAGGTGCAGACTTTTATTTCAGTCCTACTGATCTGAATAATCTTTTGTGGGATCACAACCATATTGTATTTTGCAATATTTAGAGGTAAAGTCCATTATGTGACACCACAAGTCTCCTTTCCTTATCCATAACCATGAACACAAAATGGGTGAAAATGACTGGAGAAAAAACAGTTAACAGGGTATTCATGTTATCAAGCATCATTTTCTGTGTTTTGAGAAATATATTTGTCATATTGTTCTTGTAGAGTACTTTTGTTCCTAGTATCATACCAAGTAACACCCTGTCAATTAGAAATGAACTATGGAGCTGGAGAGGGTTTCTTAGCAATATGCAAAGAGTCTGTGAAAAATTTCAAATCTCTCCAGTGTAAATATAGCATTTGATCCTGCTTTGAAAAACCCAATACTACACAGCTTTGGGGAGTGTTGATTCAGTTGAGCACCAAAAAACTTGTTTTTGCATATTTTTAATATATAACTGGTAGTATCTTAAACTGTGTATAAAAAGGGTACAAAATGGGACCCATTCTGGCAGAACTCATACTCAAAAATCCAGCATCTTGTCCATACAGGGTGGACATTAAGACATTTAATAAAAAGTAAAGGCTCGCCTTTCTTTTTACTTTCTTCAGGTATGCATGTATGTGGGCCATCTTATTCCAGTAAAGATAGATAAAGATATGAAGTGTGCATAAGTGCCAAAAGCTACAGTTATGCAGCTATGTAAGTGCCACTCAGAGGATTTAGCCCTTGGTGTGTATTCATACTTTGTTTTTTAATCACAATGTCATTTCACTTATGCCTCATAATGACAAGAGGCGGGTAGCTTCTGAAGTAGAACAAAATATGCTATGTGTAGGTGGTAATGTAGTCAAATGTAGTCACAGGGGTGGGAGGAGACAGATGACACAGTCCATTTTATCACGATTGTTTTAAAAATCACTGTTAAAATGAAGGGACTGAATATGAGACTTATAGGTCAAGGGCAAAATACAGGAACCCAAGCTAAGGAAAGATACTTCATTCAGGACGCTGCCCTGAAACGGAAGGGGTCCCAGGTTCTGGAACCTTGCATTTAACATTCACTGGATAAAATGATGAGCAGCAGGAGGATAGTTTCTGTTTCATGGAATATTTGAGGCCAGGGCTCAAACCCAGGTCATCTTCCCCTTCCAAGCAGTATTCTCCTCACTGGGCACATCTACACATGTGTTTTAATATGCAGTAGACTATTCTACTGTGAATTAAAGCAGCATGTAAAAAACCATGCTAATGCATTAATACACAGCAGAATAGTCTATTGTGCATTAAGCATCTCAAAAAAGTGTTTGTTTTTGCTACTGTGCATTACCACAGCCTAATGTGCCTTTACGTAGTACATCATATTAGAGGTACTAAATTTAATGCGCCATAGCAAAGGCACATTAATTAATATGTAGATGCACCCACTCACCCATGCTTCCTTTGATTTATTCTCCTTTTTCTGCTTCACATATTTTCTCTTCCTGAAGGGGAGGGCTACAGAATGCTCTGGGTGTAATGCCAAGACCAAGGGGCGGCATCTTATGGTCTGTGGGCCAGATACAGCTCAAGGAACCATTGGATCTGGCCCATGGACAGAGAGGCTTTGGTGGTGGGGGGCTGCAGCAGTGGGCTTTTACCCTGTGCAGTTTCAGGGAGCAGTTGTAGCAACAGCAGCCAGGTTATAGTCTAGCCAGCCCACTTTTGACCTGAGCTGAGTCGTTCGGGTGCACAGCTTAATCAGGTTGTTTACCACTGGGCTAGCAGTTATGAAAACTTTGCTGGAAAGTGGGAGGTGCAGGTTGAAGCAACCTAGTGGTGAAAGGGAGCTAGAACTCATATCTCCAGGTACCTGAGCAAGCCCCTAACCAATAGGCTATTGGGCTAAGGGTTCTTGTTCTCCTCCTGTGTTTTTTTCTGCAATAAATTTTTTGGAAATTAGCTGGTGTTACCAGTGTACCCATATGAATCTATCCTTCCCCAGACCCAATGCAGAATCTCATCTTTAAGCATGCTCAGAAGAGAAGAACAGGGTGAACATAGTTGCACAAGTGCAAATAGAATCCAAACTATATATAAGTGCTAACATTTTAGTTTTATGGTGCCACTTAGGCATGAAAAATTAAAATCGAATTTAACCCTAAGTCTTCCCTACTGCTGGACTGCTTGCATCCCAAATTTGTAAAGTCTGAGCATAGTAGCTTGATAAAAGTGTTGAAATTTTTATCTTGCCATTTCCTGCTATTGGTAATGACATCCTAATTCCATACTGTGATGAATACCCAAAGTAATTAAAATGCTAATATTTACATTCTGCAGTAATTCTGTTTATCCTAAAAGAACTAATATTTCATAAAACTTAAAAACAACAAGACTCAGTAATGGATGTGTCATTAAACAGAAATAAAGATTAACACTTAAAAGAAAAAAAACAATTTTTTACCCAATAGGAAGTGTGGAGGTATTTTTTTCCCTCTGACAGAAGTTTGACAGTGTCTGTTTCTTGCAATAGTATCTGACCTTTTCCCTGCAAGATTCTGTTATTTGAGTACCCAAGCCATAGAGTTTGAGTCTGGATTCTCAAAACCCTAAAATTCAAATGTGATCCTAGGTTTCAGTTTGTCCCTTTGTCCTTCTTCCATTTAATTTAGTATTGTTAAGCTCTGAGCCTATGTCTAACATGCAGTAATTTTTTTATTCCTATATTTACTCAAAACCAAGACAAGTGTGTGTCCCCCTCCCCTGTGCCCCCCCCCCACCTCCCCTGCACCAGCATAGAGGGGAAAAAAGCCTCATTTGGATTCAAGTACTGTCCTGGGATAGGTGGCAGCTGAGCTCTTGCTTTGGCCCCAGGCTCAGGGATGAAGCCAGAGCTGAGCTGCCACTTGCCCTGAGCTGGGGTGGCTCATTCGGCAGAGGAGGGGCCTCACAGCCAGAGGAGACCACAGGGTATATTTGGAGGGTGGCAGGGAACCTGTGTGTTCAGCCCAGAGAGTGCAGACGAAACAGCACAGCCTGTCCATCCTGTCCCCCCCCCATTCCTCGTCATTTTCTCTGGTTCCTCTAGCCTTGGCCTAGCCCACCTGGGAGTTGCTACTGCTTCTTCCTGGCTGGGCTGGGCTGGGGCTGCCATTGCTGCTGACTGCCCCAGAGATGCAGCAGAAGTGCAGCAGAATATAAACAGGGGATGGAGGGGGATGAGACAGGGGGCAGATAGTAGGGGACATGTGACAGGGAGGGATGCAAGGGAGGAAGCGGCAATGGGGATGGACAGGTTGGGGGCAAGGGGCAGGGTCTGGAGCCTTAGCCACTACCAGTGCTTTCCCCACCACAACAATGGGAGGGGACAAATTTAAGATGACCTTCCACTAACAAAATTCTATAGGTTGAAAATTATAATACATTTATACTTTTTCATGTACAAAATCTAATTATTGGGGGGTTGTCTTAAACTTGTAGTCATCTTGGATTTGAGTAAATAGGGTAAATTGTTTCAAAAGTTCAGTGTTCTGATCAATAGCGAATCCCCCTAAGTAATTTTAATACAGTGCTTTAATTAAAATAACACTTGGTTGGAAAAAATCTCTAAGTGTTTTTTTTCTCCTACATTTTAAAAAATGGTTACAAGGATTTGAAGATAATTTCAAGATAGGCAGTTATGGCCCAAGTCCCCAGCCCTCTTCATATCTCTGCAAGCACATACCCACAAGCTACTTCTTTAACTTCAGCTTCACTGCAGACGTTACTAGCCGTAGCCAACACTCTCTTGTAGAGCCAAGGGTGAAGTAGAGCATACCTGTGCATTGTGTTCAAGCACTATGCTAGAGTAATGCAACTAAAAATTCCTCATATTGACTATTCAAAGTGCTAGCAAATGCCCCAAATTATCCAACTAAAGAAACAGGGCTCAGGGGTCCCTTTAAGTTGTCTTTATTAACATTAACCCACAACAATAGAAAGTCAAATAATTTCCAAAATGAATGCTAAAAAAATCCCCAAAATCTTTCTATGTTGTGGCTGATACTCAGTACTTCTATATTTTCATTTTATGGATATTATAACTGGCATCATGGGTTTTACATAAGCAATCTCCCAAGGAGACTCAATACATTGACTTCATGACCCAATCAACCCATACCTGCAGCAAATTTGTGAATCTAGAAACCTTTTAGGTACTATAAATAGGTATGTTTTATTGGACTGTACAGCCCTGGAAACATAGGACTTCTGGAAGCTTTCCTGTTCCACTTGCAACTGTTTGATTTTTTTTAAAGATATGCTCCAAGACATTGACTTTAAATCAAGATTACAAATTCTGGATCACTTGAGAGTCTTTCCAATGACTTGTCAATCAATTTTAGATTGGATGTTCCATATTCATAGGCACTCAAAAAGCTCAAAACCTGAATTGTGGCTGAAAAAACTTTCAATGCATCTTGGGAATAGGGAACAAAGACTGGATCGTTTCAGTACTCCCTCAGCAGCAGGATGTCTTATATACTGTCATTAAGCTTCATATCACCTGAAAATTTCTGAACCCAACAGGAATCCTCCATTGGTAACTAGCTTTAGGGCAGCATTAAGCTTTTGTAACAGTGCAAAGCCACACCAGCTGTCTGCAGAGTTGGGCTCAAAGTATGAGGAATGTTTTCAAATCATCTTCATTTGTAACCATTCCAGGGACAGATGTAACTACTACAAATGTGCAATTTTTCAATCTATCAGCAGCCCTTTATTATTATTATTATTCGCCTTGAGTAGAGGTTTAACTTCATTCAGCTGCACAGTCACTTCAAAGGTTTTAAAATTGAATGCAACATCTCAGCATTTAAGTTCCAAAATACACTTTTTCACCCTTAGTGGTGAATAATTTGAAACCGCTTACTTCTGTATATTTCATCCAACTCAATTAAATTGCACTATAACATGCCCTTGTTTGTGTGAACTCTCTCCTGTTTATTGAGCAGCTTTTATTAACAGCTGGTTTTACTACATATAGCTGCTAATGCAGGGTTACTCCCCCACCTACCTTGTCCCTTTTCCCATTAACTGCACTCTCATTGGAATGGAAAGGCTGCAGCTTCACTTATAACACAAAATTTATACAGACACACAGGCATAAATCACATGCATATTTTACTGGGCTCAACAGGAATGAGGAAACCAAGTATCGCTACACATGGGAATAACAATGGGCTGGCAATGAAAAATCGAAGTGCATTCCTACGCTCTTGAGGAAAAGGCCACATTCCTTTTTCTGCCCAACAAATATAGCATTCATTCTGTGAAGTGCTGACCTCCCTCAGATCCCACTGAAGTAAAGGGAAGGTCAAGGGCTCCAAGGGCCTTGTTGTACATTGATTTTAGGTAGGTTCTGGAGCTCTTAATCCCTGGATTGTCCACACATTAAAACTGAAACTAGTTTTAAGGACACTTGAGGCAGCTTAAAGTTATACTAAACCAAGGGTGGGTTCTCTCTAATGCATGTTACCCAGCTCATGTTCCATTAATATGTGGCCACTCCCCACAGAGAAGCCACCCAAGCTGCAGTCCTCCAGCATCCCAGGATGCAGTATCCCCTCCCCCACCCTGCTACATACTTCATGACCTCCTGCTCGGTGTGGACAAACTTTCCACCCCCTGAACTCTACTATGCAGGGGGTGGTTCTGGCACCAAAGCAACTCCCCATCCTGCCTCCGGGGGTGTGACCTTCCCACCCCCAGCGGTGCAACCTCATGCAAACAGCCTGCAAAGCAACAAGCTATTACCTACTTCCTGCTACCTGGTAGTACCGAGGCTCTGAAATAGCTTGTAGTGCATGCAGCTGTTTCAGCATACCTGCTTGTCTGTATCCTTTCAATCCTAGTGTAATCTACAGTGGTGTAGAGAACAGGTGCAAGTTAGCTAGTGTATGTGTGATGCCTGCCTAGGCTATATATGGATATCTCCAACATAGTACACAATAATGTATACTAGATTGTTCCCAGCCACAGATCTCTCAAGAGAAACATCTTGCTCATTTTGGGTTCAATTTGTTCCATCAAATAAGATGGAATAAGGAGTTATACCTGTTCACCATCCCAATGGCAAAGGGTAATATGACCACCTTGGAAAGCATGGGAGGGGAGGGAGAAGGCACTCAGGTGGGGCAAATGAATGCTGCTCTTGCTCTCTTTCTTTTCCTCCCTAGGAAACAGCAAAAGGTGCAATGGTGAGCAAGCTTCTTGTTTGTCTTTGGGTAGCCATGCAGAGACTGATCACAACCTGGGCTCAAATGTGTACATAGTGTAAGTAAATCAGTCTCAATAACTTATCTTCTCATAAATTATCCTTGGTTTCATAAAACATACTGGAACCATTTGATGACATTGCTGTCTGCGTCTCGTGACAGCTCACTTGTACTAATGAAATGCACGTAGACCAACACTGTAGATTATTGGGGAGGTACAGCAGAATACAGATGTATGTCTGCACAGGCATTTTCTACAGAGAATATTAAACCAGTTGTCTGTAGGATGCATAGTCTCTTTGTTTGCTTTGGTATTTAAGGTATTGACTGTGATCCAGAAAGCTTATTTCTATTACATGAGTTCTGGTAACCTGGGAGCCATAGTTTTTTTCACCTACGAGCTGCCACTCCAGATGAGGTAAGGCAAAATTCTTGTGCTAAAGGTCCATAGATTTAAGGGTTTAGTAGCTGAATAGATCTTCTTCACTGGCCTGACAGGATTTTCATTAATTTATAAAGGAAAAGAGCCATTTGTATAAACACATTTTTTAGGTTTATGGCCTGTCTAGAAACACTATCAATCATTTTCAAATGAGCTCCTAAAACATTTACAAAACACAACTACTATCCCTGTGAATAGTCCAATGGCTCCCTTCACCCTTGCGCTCATGTTCCTCACGTTCCTTTCATAACTGGATAGCCCTGACCATCTCAGTAATGACTACAGATACTGATTAGCTGGCATAAGGGATTTTCAGAGTTGAGTAGAGCAGGGAGAGGTAAGAGAGCAGATGATTTGTGACTTATACCTGCCAAGCTGGGGGTCCCCGTTTCTATACCCTCCCTGTGCCACACCTGGAAGTGCTGCCAGGAAACATGCCCTGGCCACTCAGTGCCAGAAAGTGAGCCTGAGAGCAGTGCTGGGGCAAACTCTCAGGCCTGCTCTTGGACAGTGGTAGTGTTTTATTTCCAGGACTGATGGTACTGGGTGAGACTGGGTGTTCAGCTCAGACTTCTCAGTAGCACTCCAGGCACAGCACGTCCAATTGGTGTTGAATTTTCTCAAACTCTTATTACTCTGGAATCACAGAGCAGAGAGGGCTCTCGGTGTAGTTACTTTCATTTGGATCCATAGGGCTGTTCAGGAGCTTGACCTAAGGCCAGCTGAAGTCAGTGAAATGATCTCTATTGTCTTCACTGGGCTGTTGATCAGTCCCATAGGGGGAAAGGAATCAAAGGAATTCAGATAGAGAGAGGTTATGGCAGTGATCCTCTATTGCAGTGACACTTTCCTTCAGCTAAAGTGAACCGCTGTAGAATTGGGAAGTAGCCTGGCAACATCCTGTGTGGTTGCATGAGGAAAATATAACAGGTTTAAACCGTAAAACTTTTATTGTTATTTCTTCTCTATTTCTCCTGAAAACTGCAAAAGACTTAGTGTTTCTAACACCTACGCAGTGGGCACATCTACATGTGACACTACGTCGCTGTAGCAATGCGCTACGGCGATGTAGCATCCGCAGGCAAAAACCATGACACTGCCGCTACATTGCCATAGCAACACAGTTCCACAGTATATAGGTTGCTGTGGTGACATAGCAGCTAAAAATAACCGTGCACTGCCGGCACAGTGCAGTACGGGCTGTTACTGCGCCATCATTCGGTACTTCCAGATTTAACAACAGCACTGTAGAGGCATGTGTAGATGCACCCATTGTAATTTTCCTGCATTTGGGGCAATATTTTCCAAGGTCCTGGGCAGATCTTGGAGATCATGAGCCCTGTCAAACCCCTCTAAAGTCAGTAGGAACAGAAGATTTTTGGCACTTCCAGGAATTGTTCAGTACCTGGCAGGATCAGACCCTTGATGAGTTGAATGGTTGAGGCCAACCCCCAATATTAAATTAAGAATTTGAAGCATTGTGTTTTCCAACAACTGGGAAAGACTCATGAGTGACTTTTTTTTTTTTTTACTATATGGCTTCTCCTATTGAGAAGAGTGACATTTTCATTCACCCTGTGTGCACTTTATCTTTTCTGTATCTGTTCTGATGACAATCAAAAGGTAACTCTTCAAGTTCAAAGTAAAGTAGCCAGAAAATCTTTAATTAGAGTCATCATTTCTTAAGAAGTCTTTTAACAATATTTCTACAGAAGACTGCTACATGCTGCAAGACCCCAATTATGACACCAGTGCAACAAAGTGAAAAATGGAAAAATAGGGCTTTTTCAAGTTAGCAGTAAAAAGGGCAAAAAAAGATTAAACTCAGTTGGCTACACTTTTATTCAGCACACCAGGAAAGCTTTCTGAGAGAACCATTCTGAAAATTCAGTACACAAAAGATAGCTTTGATCAGCTTTCAGGTTTTAAGGGAAATGCAGCTAAAGTTGCAGAGGACTATCCAGTGGCACCTGTTTGTTAAATCCACAGACGAGTGAGAAACAATTTTTCTGAATTGCCTTGGCCAACTGAAGCATTGCTTCAACAAACACTACATACTTCATGACCTATTTCAATCACACCATTCCTAGATCAACTAGTTTTGAGGTTACATTATGAAAGCAAGCTAATGAATACTGTTGCCAGAACTGCTTATGTGCCAGGAATTTTCTGTGTTACGTGGTAACACAACAGAGATAGGTATATTTTTAAATGTTTTTGTGGTACAGTGCTGATATCAGCATCCATTTGAACTATTCAACACTAGAATATGATTTACACAATCATTTAATAAGTTAGTTACTCTTAAAACTGAGAGCAAACCTTTAATTGACATCTCAGGAAATAATTTATCAAGGAACAGAATCAACTTTTAGCTTATTGAAATATCACTTGCATGTACAAGACATTTCAAAGATCTTTAAAGCCAGACTTCCTAGTGCAAGTCATGACTAGGAACAGACTGATGACACATTATATTTATTCAATATTGTGGGAGAAGCTGTATACAGGTTTTTTGGTTTTTTATCTTCTTTGAATGCAACAGCTTCCAGTAGATGAACCACAGCATTTAGTATATTGGATCACGCCAACATTCCTAGCACCATTTTTTTTAAAACACACAGCTTATAACTGTAAGCCTTCAGGCACCAAAGTGAAGAATAAAACAGAATAGTTGAATATTTAAAAATAGGCTATAGAAAGCTTAGCAGTTTTAGATGCCTTATTAGACCTCTGGTTCAATGAAAGATCTCAACATTGCAGAATTTCATAGATAAATAAAGAAAAAAAAAAGAAATATCTTTTAGCCTTTGCTGTGAAAAATGACAATACTATGCATACTTGCTAAGAAGGTTTTAAGAAATACTTTGCAAAAGCTATTTATGTTTGCACACAAAGATTTGCACATGGTCTAGGTATAGGCAGGTTACTTTCAGCTGCCTAAACCTAGACCAGAAGTGGCATGCACAGATATGGACCACTGCCAGGAGTAACATGGGCAGCCTGAAGTAAGTAACTTGGAGTGGTGGGACTGGAGGGAAGGGGAGAGAGCTGCCGGGTCTGCAGGGAGAAGTGTGGTATGAGGGTCCAAGGGAGGCCAGTGGGTCTGCAGGGGACATTGGCAGGTCCACGGTGGAGGGACTGCCCAGCTGGGGAGAAGAAGGGGTTTGTAGGGGGGGTGCTAAAATAGCTTGGTCAAGGTCAGAGAGTTAAAACAGGACAGCCCTGGGGCTGGGGCAAATGGCTGGGCTTTCTCAGCACTGGGACTATGCTGCAAACACATGCAGGTGTTCACTAGATCAGGTTAACCCCTATGTAGAATAAGTTAACCCTTTCTCAATCTAAATTAATCCAAGGAGATGAACTAATTTAGATAAGGTGCACCATTCCAGAATAACTGAAGAGCACTGGGAGAGTTTATTTTCTGCATGAACGCTTGACCTAAGGTACTTTATATCAGTCCAGCACTGTGTGGCATGACTGTATTTAGATTTCCAGCTCAGGTATTGCTTTAATTTTTTTTCCATTCCAACAGATAGTGGTTCTTCAGAGCATCCCATTTCTTTACATAAAAGAATGTGTTTAGAGATGACAGGAGGTCTATAAAATCATGTCAGCTAAGAACATATAAAATGCAATATGAAAATAAGAAAGGCCTGGCACGATGGTTATAGAAATCTTATTGCTGTTTTAACATGTATTAAGGCTTTTTTTATTTTTCAATTCTTTTTTAAAGGACCACTTGATCTTTTTGAAAAATAATATACTGTGACTTTTTTTTGTTGCTGAAAATACGACTTTTCTGCCACAACAAATCGTGACTTTTTTCCATTTTTGGCATTTTAACCAGGCAGTCTTAAAAAGCTTTTGATCCTATCTTGACAAGATAAACAATATTAAGATTGTTAAAAAAAATCCAACTGTTGCTTGGCAGACTTTCCACACCAAGGCTGTGATTTTCAAGAGTACGTAATGGCAGCCTAGTCCTGTTGCCACTGAAGTCAATGGTAAAATTTTCATTAACTGAAATGCAAGCAGAACTTGGCCAGTGCCAGTTGATTTTTAAATCTCTTCCTAATTTCCCCATGAAGTGAATTTTCCAGCACAGTTAATGGAAGTTAAAATAGGGGTAGGGGAAAGGGCTGTTTCAAACATTAAGGAACTAGCTTCATTGCTGGCTCTCAGCTGAGTGAAACATCTTGCCTATCAGTGATGTTACTGAAGTTGGGATGTGCTGGAAACTTGGCATAAGGAAGCTTGCCTTGCCAAGCTGAACATCATCTTCTATGGCTAAAGAAATGGTTTCAAAGGGAAGTCCTGACCTGAAAAGATCTGAAAAGAGCATAGCTATTAAATCAAAGGCACTGCTCACATTGTGCAAAAGAGAAATGCAGGCCCAAGTCTTTGCAGGATTAAAAGACAAGTTAAAAAAATAGTCTTTCATCCCTGCTCCTTTACTTTCACATAAATAAAAAAGCGATGTTTTTCAGAAGAAAAGCAAATCACATCAATAAGTGATATTCCAGCAGGCTTCATCAGCACAGCCCTTTATTAAAAATGTAAATTAAAATTTAACTCCCTATGGAGCCTTAACCTCCCACCAATACAGCATGTGTTAAGTTACCTGTCTCATATAATAATATAAAAGCTGGGTTCTCAATTAGTAGGTGACTGACTAGCAGTGCACACACTTTAATTCATTATAATTGTAGTATTGTGAAATCCTATTGTTTTATTTATCAATGTGGCAGAAGTATCTGTCACACTGCATTAGAACACAAACTCTGTAAAATGAATGCTTGCATGAGCTCACCAATTTTAATTTATTGACTACATTATAGCTCCACAGGATAACAGAATAGATGAAATGCAAAATGCTCTTCAAATTCAACTCTGTGTCAGGAAACCACCAAGTGCCAATAGAAATTTCAAGCTTCTGATTCATGTTTGAATCTAGTAGCATCAGGTGGCTTGGGATCGTTCTAATAAAGATAACCTGGTCCTGTTATTTTCCTGCAAATGCAGAAAAGAAAATACATCCCAAACTCTTTGACGAACATATTCAGCTTTGGGGTTATTCTGTTTGGAAATAGATATTATGTTATATTCTACTCAGACGTTGCAAAGAAACATGTGCTTTGGCATTTGTTTTCCTACTTTGTGACTAATTAATTCAGTTCTGAGGTTATAAAGCAAAAGGCAATTATTTTAACCATGAAATCGATCTGTTCTTACAAGTGACTTTACATATTAGGTGCAGAATCAGATTGCTGTGCGCACAAGTTCAAAGGCCTGTAATGTTTGATATGTTTGCAAATTTACATTTTTTATTATATGCTAGCCCTTAGTACTCTTGCAGAAAGATGAAGTGTGGTAGCAGGACATGTTACAATGCAAACTCTGGAATGAATCTAGTACAAACTGAGTCTACACTTGCATTAATGCACCTTTGCTATTGAGCATTTAGTTTAGTATCTCTAATATGAGGTACTACATAAATGTGCAGTAGCTCACGCTACTGTGCAGTAGCAAAGGTGCATTATCTTTTTGTGATGCTTAATGTCATGGCAAAAAAGCCATGCAAATGTGAAGTAGAATTAGTCTACTGTGCATTAAGTGTCTTGTGTAGATGCACCCCCAAAACACTTTTGGTGTTAAAATACTGGAATGGTGCCAATTCATGGAGAAAAGAAAATAGGTCACAGTTTTATTAGATTTACAGAAGATCATGGGAATCCTTGAGAGGAAGCTGTAGCTATGGCACATTGCTCCTCAGGATGGAACTACTGCTGTCTACTGTGTTCCAAAGGGCTAGAGACACTATTGGGTCCACCAATTTAAATTGCAAGCCTGGAAATTAAAAACAGATAATTGAAGCCTGAAAAATCCAGAAACCCTTTGTTCTAATCCATACTAGAGGTAATTTGAATCATCACAGAGCTCAGAGACACCTTACCACACAAGAAATGCCTGCCAGAAGAGCATTCCATCTCTGTGAAATATGAAACGCCATAACCAGAAGAAAATATGACTACATCCAGCTTACCACCAAGCAACTTCAAGGTAAACAGACTATTTCAATTTTTCTCTGAGCCTAATCTGCATTTTATTTTTCAGGCATAAAATGAACTGTTCCAGACAGGAGATTTTACCACACCTTCAACTCTCTTATGAAATATGAACTTTCATAGCTACCCAGGAAAACTTTCACAATCTTTTCTCCTATGCCTGAAGAAGGGTGTCTGTGCCTGAAAGCTTGCAATTCAAGAATTTTTTTTTGCAAAAATCTAGTTGGTCTAATACAAGATATCACCTCTACCACAAATCCTGAATCCAAACTAAAAGAATTCCTTCCTATGTGGCTCTAGACAAGTAATTTCACCTTTCTCCCTGTTTTCTTACCTGTATAATGGTAATAATTCCAGCTTCCTGATGGGAGCCTCTCAGCCAGAGGTAGAGAGCTTACCTTTCTTTTTTCAGTTTAACTCAATAACAATGTTGATTCAATGGCACAGAAGATGAATTTCTGATTTAAGAGCTCAGGATTCTATTCTTCATGATCTAGACTGTAAAATTAGGTCCAAATGATATATGTACCATGGGTGCAGAATTGCCAGAGTTACTATGCGGTAGCACTGGCAAATGCCTTCTAAGTGATGCTACTGTGCAGTAGTCTAATATTACTGTACAGCAGGCCTGTGCGAAGCGGCTAGTATTCACTTCAGATTCGGATTCAGCCAATTTAGGGGACAGTGATTTGATTCGGTGATTCAAATCACTGTCCCGAATCGATTTGGCCAAATCTCATTTGAAGATTCGGCCGCTACTGAATTGGCCAAATCTCCAAATTGGCCCCATCGTCTGCCCACTCTCCCAGCCCTGTCAATAGCTGCCCAACCCAGTCCCAGCTCTCAGCTCTTTAAAAAAACAAAAGCCCTGACTCACCAGCTCCTGCTAGGTGAGGGGGGGGATCCATTTTTACTGGTATCCTGATTCGATTCAATTCAGATTTAGAGATTTGGCTGCCGAATCAGGCCAAATCTCCTCCAAATCAGATCAGCAACCAAAGCTTCGCACAGTCCTACTGCACAGTCATGTCTCAGCATTTTTTGCCATGAGACACTGCTGTGCAGTAGTATCAGGCTACTTCTTAGTCAACATCTCATGTAGACACACCCTGTAAGGTGTTATCCCATTATTGGGAACAAACACCAAGAAAATAAAACTGACTTATATAGACAACCTTCTTCTCCTAGACATATACCTAGAATAGCTACTGAAGACATGTATTTAGGGGCAGATATTTAGCCTGGATGGCCCTTGCATCAGGAGCTGCCTTTTCATCATATGTATGTAGCGTGTATAGCACAGTGATAATATATCCTCTTTGATTGACAAGATATATATAGGTGGAAGGGCAACACACTGACTGTATGATATAGCAGTATGATAGTGTTCATCATTCTAAAAGACAGGGTATTATGAATAATCCAAGTTATACATATCAGAGAAGATGCTAATAATGTCTACTTTTACTATAAACAAACATACTTTTATAAACATACTTTTACTATATTAAAACATGTAGATCCAAAAGCACCCCTGGCTAATACAGTAAGCATATTGCTTGAAAATGGCAGAATGATACATCAGTGCTTTTCCTGAGTTAATCATGCTGAGACGGGAATATTCCCATTATTCCCTTGTACTTCTAGCAGTGTATAATTCAGTGAGCAACTAACTATTCTTACCATTGTATAAGTGATTAGAATATGAAAGCTATTTACAATATGGATGAAGCAGCCAAGGATGATTTCAGAGAAGCTTTGATTTTTTTGCTCTACATTCAGAGATTACTCTGGATCTTAAAATAGTAGCACATTTGTATTTCTCCATCTCTAAACACCATGCAGGTGGTCACAGACCAGAGGCAGCTCTGAATGCACAGTGGCATTCAAAAGACTTTGGAATTGAAACAGAGTCCCTCCAAAAGTATTAAAAACAAGAAATAACAAAAAATTTAGAATGTTACCGCTTCAGTTGCTTATTGACACAATTGACATTACAGTTTTTGGCAACCAAATATTTTAGAAAAGCTGCTGAAAAACAGGAAAATTAGGACTGGGGATATGTTAGTTTTTCACTACCCTTCTCCAGTATCTCTGACTTCAGGTGGCTTTTTTTCTTGAGGTTTCTGAAACAGTATGCACCGATATCAAGAAAGCTGCTTTATTCATTCTATTTTGTTTATTACTGTAACATTTCAGTGATGTATACATACTGAGGTCATAGTAAAAGATAGATCTCCCCCTCTGTGTACTTCAACTGGTATATTGTTTAAAATAGACCTTTAGGGCTAAGGACAGAAATTACACATAATCTAGTATAAGCAATCAGAAGTTCAATGCAGATAGACTGGTTTCAAAATGGCAGAACCTGATTTAAGATAGACCTGGATGGATGTAGAATCAGATTTATTCATTTAGGTTAGATGAGCCTATCAAAAAGGAGGAACAGAGCCCCCTGCCATGAGGAGTTTCTCCTCCCAGCAGGGCTGGCTACACAGCCCTGCCCCCTACAAGCCCCCTGAAAAGCGGGGAATGAAGCCCCCTGCCCCCATCTCAGCCCCCTAGAGTTGGGGTCTTCTCAGCTGGAGACCCACACCATGGAGGGATTTCCCCTGTCTCCACCCAGCCAAGCTGGCTCCACAGAAGGAAGGATTGGGCCCCAACAGCTGGCTCAAGCCTCCTGGGCTGCCCAGTGCATCTTGCCAGTTGCTACTGATGCTAGGCCCAGTAGGACATGCTGGATGGCCTTGTGCCAGGTGTTGGGGATGGGGGCGCTCTATAGAGGAAGGATTGGACCTGCCCGTCTTCCCCAACCGAAGAATGAATGTGAGTTCCATTCATTAACGGTCCAATCTACGCAACTTAGAGAAACCTAAGATTGGATCAATTCTCCCTTGGGCCTTTTAACTATCTGTACTTAGCCTATGAATAATGTTGTAAAGAAGGCGAGAATTCAGTTGCGCTAATCCTTGTGGGTCCATATATTAACTAACACTAACTAACATTTTTTTATTTTGATGTTATAAATGATTGTGACCTTGAGGAGGAGAAGGATAACAAAGATTAAAAACACATCAATTATTTGTGGATAATCTAACCAGCTGATAAGTTTTTAACCATAACTTGTTCCCCATCTGTAAGAGCTACTAAATTGTTTTTAATATCTTATTAGTTAACTTGCTACCTAATGCAATGTATATTTTTCCAGAGAAGCTATGACCTAAGGGCATTCCCTAAGCATGGGCCCTTCACCATGAATTCCCTGCTTGAGGCCATTACAAGCTGAAAATTAATTTTATAGTATCACGCAGTGTCTCCCAGGGGAACTTTGTAAAGGATTCTGTTTAGAAATCACTTGGTCTACATATCAGTATTTCCTATTTTTGGTCTTACCATATACTTAATTAAAAACAAATGCATGGAAATAATTTCTCTGGGATTTCCAGGGCTTGTTGTGGAGATGCAGGGCAGCTTTTAATAGGGAATAAAAGAGACTAGTCATGGACATACAAACTGTGCCTTTAGCAGCTGTTAAAAAAATTGCTTAGCCATTGTTTCCAGATCCTCACAAGGCAGTCTGTAAACATATCAAACCTCAAACTCAAGCTTTAGTTCATTGTGAATATTTCTCACAGCTCCCGTGCCAATGTCAGATTAGTCCCAATAAGGAGATGCAAGAGAAAAGGCATTTAGTATTATTTGTGGAGGAACCCTAGTTATATATCTTCCTCAAAATGGAGAGGCACACACAAGTAGATGCACAGAAGTAACCAGCAAGTGTGAAGTGAAACAGGGTAAGATGCCCCCTACAAAAAAACTGAGCACTATAATGCCTTTTACTGTTTGACCCCATAACAAAACCCAGAACTCTGGTGGAGATGCTAAAGCTCCCCATATAATGCATGGTGAGAGCTGAGTGCTTCAGAATAGGATTCATAAAAAACAGCAGATTGAACAGAGGTTCCTGAAGTCAGCACACTCAGCAAGCTGCCACTCAACTGGTGGCTGAGTCAAGAAAGAACCCCAGTAATTTACCCCCAGATCCCGAGTTCTAAACACCCACTTGCATCTAGCTATTTACATGGCCAAGTAGGCTAGAAACAGATGTTGCATTTGTCCCATGACCAGTTGTGCCTGTATTTGTCCAGGAACAAAAAAGTTGAGGGACTGGCATGTACACACATTGCCCTTCTAATTGGGGTTCAGCGAGTGGATGAATGCACTGCCATTTTTTTGCCATTAATTCAATGATGCGATCCCAGGACAATCGTTCAGATGTACTTTGAGATGCCCCAGGAGAATCCATTAATGCTTCTTATCTCACAAACCTTTTTAGGGTTTGTCCTCTAATAACTGACATGGACATCTGAACAACTGCATGTTCCAAGAGAAAATGGTTTCTCCTGGGACAAACATAATGTTTGTTCATAGCTGTAGTGAACTGAACTCTTCCACTATTACTTATATGGTCCTTGTCAATGTCACATACTTCCCATTGATCCATCTCTCTTTCTACACAGGAAGAAAACCTGGTGCATTTTATTTTCTACATGTAGTACTTACTGAGAAAAGGCTGCCAGGTTTAATGAGGAAAAAGGCAGAAGTGGGTAAGTACTACTGTAGAAGCATTTAGCTTGGTGCTGCACCTATATAAGAGATACTTGGGACATGCAATTTAGACTATATTTTTGTTTAAGTCCCCTAATTTTTTGATGATACAATAATGACAGGATCTGTTGCATGTAAAGGGCATTTCTCCTTCATCAGATGTGTATGGAACTATCAAGGGTACATTAGAAACTTTGCCAGTCCAAGTCAATAGTATCTTGTGTAGAAAGCCTTAGCTACTAGGACAAAGTTGGAGACCTCACACAGGCAGGGTTATAATGGAGGGCTTGATCAGTTCATTTTCATCAGGCTAGTTTTAGCTTTGTCTTGCATTGCCCAGAATCTTCAGCACCACTAGGGATTTTTATCCAGACACAGATTAATTGACTGATTGATGGATGAGTTAACTGACTTTGGACAGTGCAGTAATAGCATCTTCAGTCTGTGGCATGGGGAAAGCCTGGAGCAGAGGATGGATCAGACTGACAACCCTAGGCAGACAAGGACTGCATGGTAATAAGGGTATAAGTGCTTGCAGCAAACATGCCTTTGGAGCAGTCGGTAGGCTGCGGCCCCAGAGGACTGGGATGTTATATGCAGTCAGAGATTTGCAGAATACGTTGTATATATATGTCTCAGTTGGTAATATTTTACTGTCTAGGGAGGTCCAGATGCTGCTGAATATTTAACCTGATTACCTTGTGGTGTTGTAAATAAAGCTTCACTTTTCAATATTCCAATAAGTAGTGTGATTGATCTACTGGTAATGGGAGGAAAGGCATGACAGGCTGCCAGTGTTAATGAAGTGTTTGTGGTGTTTCACTGAATTACCATGACACTAACAAAAATGTCTGCTTTCCAGCCATTATCTTTTCTAATCATTAACCCCAACTATGTGTTTTATTAGGCTCTCCAGGCTGAATAAAATGAGTGCATAATTACTAAAGAAAGGAAGAGGAAAAAATAATAATGCACATGATGGTGAACTTTAAATGTGACCGTTCTTATGTCTGTGACACATCTATTTTTAAACATTTAATATCTTAACCCACTGGCTATAAGCACTCCACATACTGTACAGTGTTAAATCAACTGATGTGCTAAAGTGGTTTTTGCTGCCATATGTTGTGTTATAATGGAAACCACAGCAGAGTGCATGTATTTTAGTAGAGCACTGAAGCTGTTCTGAAAAGAACAAAGAAGAGAGTGATAGGCTGTAAGACAGGATACTGTGCATTATGAACACTAAAAATCGGTGTAATGTTTGGTATTTATATTTTAATAAATCATTAAAAGCCTCTTTCCTACCCACTCACCTGCCTACCCCCAACATTATAAGACTCTTTCCTACCCACTCACCTGCCTACCCCCAACACTGACACTCTTCTTAGGTCAGCTCATTTGTTTTCTCCCTAGTTTGGTTAAATATTCAGATCAGGTAGTCCTAAGCAAAGAACAAAGGCTGCATAATTTGAACTTTAACTCATACTTCACAGGCCAGTGGCTCAGTCAGTCTGTGAGGAAAAGCAATTATTGCACTTGAGCTAGCACCAGGAATAGTATTATAAAGAAGGGTCAATGACATACCATTTCATTGGAGGAAAGATTTGTGGTTAAAAAAAATCAATTTTGTTAAAAGCATTATAATTTCACCTTCCTGACTAAAGAACTTTTCAAAAGCAAAAAAGGAGCCCTGGCATGACACAACCTGCAGGTAAATCTGGAAAATGGTTATAACCAAGTACCATTTTTGGTTCTAAATAGCCCTTTCCACTTCAAGCCCTTTAACCAAATGCTTTCTTAACAAAGATTTAAACAATGTTCATTTCCAAACAAATGAGAAAAGAAGGGCCATCTGTACTTGGACAACATTAATTTAAAGTGATCCTCAATACCTTTTGTAGCTTCTGTTTTAACAGTGACTGCTCCCAATCTTTAAAACAATTGCTGCTCTCTTTAGAGCAGGTAAATTGCTTCAGTGAGTGACAAGTTGGTCCTCTTGCTGTGAGACTGGGAGCTGTTCCTTCAATCAAAAGCGAGCTAGTTGGAAATAACTGATTTTATGCTTCACCGAGTTTGGTCTTGCCTGAATACAAGAGTACATTATTGAACTGCTTACCATGGATAAGAAGGGTCCAATGTGACTGATGTGCAAAGAGCCCAGCTTGTGTCTGCTTCACACTGAGGGAAAGGGGGCAGTGGGCAGAAATGTCCTTTAAACAGTTATAATATAATGTGGGGGCAATGGCTGATCCAAAAGACACCAAAACAATTGTCTGACTCCTGATGCAAGCAGCATCTGACTGCTCCCACAGGATGTTCCATCCTACAAAGCTTATGAATTTCAAAATGTGTTGGAAGGTTTTTCAGGCTGACTGAATTGTTTAACACAGGGTAAAGGGAAAAACCAATAGCAAATAGCACCCTGGCTAGTCTTACTCTCATTTTCCAGCTGAGGACTCAATACGTGAAGACTGAAACACTGAATTCAGGACCCCTTTCTGACTTTAACCATTCACTTTGTGCTCATCTGCCTCTGGCTCATGTATCCTTCCAGCCAGGGGATATTTCCTGTCCCAGGCTAATTATCACCCCTAACATGCACTGCCTTCAGCTTCTAAAATGAAGCAAGAAGGGCTGGACAGAACTGTTAGAAAAAGAATACAGAGAATGAAAAGGTAGCTGGGGTAGTTCTCATACAAATCCATCCTCTGTGGATAAAGAAAAGCTTAGGCCAGTAAATGCAGTAAAGGCCAGTGCTTGACCTTTGAGCCTGTGTCAACTTTGGTGGGAAAACAAATATTCCATTTCCATTATCATTCACCCTTTTTATACAGGAATATGCGAGACAACTGGCTATTGTATTAGAGAAAGAAAGCATGTCTTCAAAATCTCTTTTCAAACTTAGAATAAAGATCAATGTTATAGTTGTTTTATATATTGAGAAATTTTGGTCACTGGAACAGCAAATCAAGTTTCAGCTTGTATAGTCTATGATTATTCAAGAGCATTATTTTTCAGATACAATGACTGATAAATACATTACTGTAATATAAATCAGGTAGGGCCCACCACTCACCTGCTGCCTTCTCCCAGACTCCCTACATCTTCCATCCCTTACCTAACACAACTTTGATGTTATTAGTAGTTGTTGAGTGGGGGGGGCCCTCAGATCAGTAGCAGCAGCTCCATGGACAGTCTGGCCTGCTTGGAGGGACTGGATGTGTTTAAATCAGTAGGTACAGATGCTCTTCACCCGAGGGTGCTGAGGGAATTGGCAGGGGGTCATAGCGGGGCCCCTGGCATGGCTCTATGAGCGCTCATGAGGCACTGGCCAGGTACCAGAGGATCGGAAAATGGCCAATGTGGTCCCCATTTACAAGAAGGGGAGAAAGGAGGACCCTGGCAGTTATAGGCCAGTCAGTCTTACCTTGGTCCTTGGGAAGACCTTTGAGAAAATGATCAAGAAGCACATCTCCAAGGGCCCAGCCGGGAGGGATATGATCAGGGGCAACCAACATGGGTTCATTGAGAACAGATCCTGCCTGACTAACCTGTTTTCCTTTTATGATCAAGTCACAAAGTCCCTGGATGAGGGCATCGAGGTGGATGTCGTCTTTCTGGACTTTAAGAAGGCCTTTGACACTGTTTTCCACCACATTCTCCTAAAAAAACTAGGTGACTGAGGCATTGATGTCTATGGACAGATGAGTGGCAAATTGGCTAGATGGTCATACCCAGAGAGAGGTGGTGGACGCATCATTTTCGACCTAGAGGGATGTGGGCAGTGGAGTTCCCCAGGGCTCAGTCCTGGGGCCTGTACTCTTCACCATCTTTATCAGTGATCTGGATGTGGGCGTGGAATGCACGCTGTCCAAATTCGCTGACAACACCAAGTTGTGGGGCGAGGTGGGCATACTGGATGGGAGGGACAGAATCCAGCTAGATCTAGACAGGTTACAGAGGTGGGCGGATGAGAATAGGATGGAATTCAACACAGACAAGTGCAAGGTGCTGCATCTAGGGAGAAGGAACCAGCAACACACCTATAGGCTGGGAAACACCCTTCTTGTCAATACAGTGGCAGAAAGGGATCTTGGAGTCATTGTTGACTCCAGGATGAACATGAGCTGCCAATGTGAGGAAGCAGTCAGTAAGGCTAACCGCACCTTGTCATGCATCTACAGATGCCCGGGGCAGGGGGGTCGGACCTGATGATCTGTTTAGATCTGTTTAAGTCCCTTCCGACCCTACGTACTACTATACTATGATACTATGATACAAGCAAAGCTAAGCATGTCATCCTCCTGCTCTGCTCAGCATTGGTAAGGCTGCAGCTATAGTACTGTGTCCAGTTCTGGGCTCCACACTTGAAGAGGGATGTAGAGAAGCTGGAAAGAGTACAAAGGAGGGCCACATGAATGATTAGAGGTCTGGAGAATAGACCATACAAGGAGAGGCTGAAGGACATGGGATTGTTCAGCCTGGAAGAGAAGACTCGGGGGGGACTAAGGGGCAAACATCAGGGGCTAGGAGAACATCTGTTCACATCTGTTCACCAACACACCCCAGGGGAAGACTCGGAATAATGGCCATAAACTGATAGAAGATCACTTCAGATTAGACATAAGGAAATACTTCTTTACAGTTTGTGTGTCCAGAATCTGGAACAGACTCCCCCAGAGGTGGTACAGTCACCTTCCCTGGAGATCTTCAAAAGATGACTGGACATGCACCTCGCTGGGGTCATGTGACTTCAGCAGCCTTTCCTGCCTTAGAGCAGGGGGGCTGGACCTAATGATGTCATGAGGTCCCTTCCAGCCCCTAACTTCTATGAATCTATAGCAAGAAGGGACACTGTTTGCAGCCTCTTCTGCCCCTGTAGTCAGAACCCAGTTCTCCAGTTCACAAAATCAAATGAAACCAAAAAAGCACAAGCCATTCACGTCACAAAAGAAACAAGTAGTCTCCTTCCTTTAATAAATGTATTCCACAGTCCTTACCTGCTTAGGAGTCTTTCTCCCCATTTCCCTGGGCAGCTTATGTACCTGACCATCTACAACAGCACCCATACATTCCACAACTCTTCTCTCCTCTATTCCCAGTATGGCCCCTGGCTGGATGTAAATCCCCTAACTCAGCCTCCTTCTAGTCACTTGACCAGGTCTGCTGCACCCAGTGACCAGGTGCAGCCAGTGGCTCCTTAGCCACCTGTCTTTATTAATCCTAGGCTCAGTCCACCTGCACTGCTACCCTTAACTGCCTGCCCATTCAAGCCTCACTCTTAATAGGGGCAGGGAGTCCCTATTGCATACTAAAATATAATTGTAAAATCATAAAGGACCTATACACTTTGAAAACCCATTCTTAAATTCTGGAGTCAATCAGGAATTTTCAAAATGAAAGAGATGTGAGCAGATCTTTAGGGTTCTCCATCATACTTCTCAGATGAACATGAATGAAAACTTATAAAAATCCTAGCTCTTTATGGCTAGGGACAGAAGTTACACATAAGCTGGTTTAAGAAATCAGAAACTGGTTTAAACTTGTAACAGAACAGGAGTTCAGTGCACATAAACCAATTTCAAAATGGCTGAAACTGGTTTAAGATACACCTGGTTGAATGTAATATCAGACGTAACTGATTTAGGTCAAACCAGTTTATGAAACCTCTGTTTCAGACCCCTTCCTGGTTCAAGTTAAATCAGAGTCCCACAGCATTCCAGCATGCTTTGCAGCCCTGAGCTGGGCTGTGCTGTCTGATACAGAGAGCAGGGCTGGCCCTGCCCTTCTGGTCCCTAGCCAGTTCATTCACTTCACTGACTGGCTCACTGTCCCCCTCCCCCTCCCCAGAAAACCCAGGCTAGGATCTGGGGGCAGGGAGGGCAGTTAAACACATGAGCTACAGATCCCAGAGGCACTGAAAGCAGGAAGAGGAAGTGAGGAGCAACCCTGCAGAGTCCTACTTCTGTGAGTCTGGACTGCAAATCTCAGAAATCTCAGGGGCAGCAGGAAGAGGAAGAGAACACACAGCCCATGCTCGCTACATGCCAGTGACCCATGGTCTAGCATCCCCTGGCTTCTGGCCTGAGCCATTGCAGGCATGTGGCTGCATTTCCTGAATCAAAGGTAAATGTCTGTCCAGTTGTTTTTCAGTTTAATCTCTGTAGTTTAGACCAACCTGCAAAGACTAAATTGGTTCAACCTTGGGCTTTTTTGACGGTCTCTACTTAGCCTATACAAATTGCACTAGGATAAGGGATTTTAGTAATTTTAAAGGGAGGAACATGTCCATTTTCTTTCCACTGATTTACATTGGGAAAATGTATCTACTTAGCTAATAATACATTCCATTAAATGTTAATAGAACTTTTAATATTTCTTTTGAAAATTACATGTAAAAGTGCACACGATGCAAAATGTTAATAGATCCAATAGCATAAGTGGCAAATTGTCATTCCATCCTTAATATACAGAACCTATTGGAGAACATTTAGGCGCTTAATGCATTTTGCTCTGATAAAAATGCATCTTAACATTGTGCTAATGTCAGTTAGAAAAGCAATAGTTCTAAAATAAAACATTTTTAGCAGGCATCTTGATAACCATAGTAAAAACAATCTAAATAAACTGTTCTTAAAAGCCATAAACATTTTGTCATTTCTTCATGCATTACATGTAAATGATTCCATACCTCTAAAATGAAACAAACTTCTCAATTAATTTTATATACATCAGTGGGCTATTTCACTGTACTAGCTTAAATGCCAGCTTATATAGATCTATTGGAGCAATTGCTGTTAAAAATGAGCTAAAAGTAAAGGGGGCAGCTGTGCATGTGATATTATTTCACATTACATGCTTACAAACAGTTCCAATTGCAGTAGTTTATACAATAAATTGAATAATCAAGACAATGTAAACTAACATAATCTGTTAAAGAATATTCCAGCTTTCTTTATCAGATTATGATGCATTCATGTAACCACTACCCCCATAATTAACTGGATGCATAGGTCCAATCTTTGGTTCTCAACCTAGGAGTCCTTATGAAAGCTAGGAATGCTCCTCTCAAAAGAATCATTGGACCACAGTATGGAAAAGGTTGAGAATGACTGGTTTCATCCTTTGGTTTGTCCTACTAAGCATTTTGTTTTATGTATATGCCATCCATAAGATTCCATATAGTAATATGCAATAGATGTCACCATGCATTGTCACATAGTGTCTAATTACATTTATTCTGTTTTTCATGCAGTATATCTGCCTCATTCAGTGCACAGGATTGATAGTGTCCAACTGTTAATCTTAATGTTATATATGGGAAATGCAATGACTGAGTGATGTCCAGTGTTCCACCTTGTTTTGTACATATTCAAGGGCAATGGTACAATTAACAAAGATTAGCATTAACAGTAAGGCTGTGCAAAGCTTTGGTCCTTGATTCAATTCAGCAGAGATTTGACCTGATTCAGTGGCCAAATCTCCAAATCCGAATTGAATCAAAGGACCCTTTAATCTCTCTGAATAGAATCAGAACCCTCCAAATCGATTCGGAAAGATTTGATGATTTGGACATAGACACAGTTTTAAATGTTTTTTCTACATACCTCTAGGTAGCAGGTGGCTTGTGAAAGCTGCAATGCTGGGGTGCATGGAGTGTCCCACAGGAGCACAGGGGGCTCCCCAGAGTGCTTGGCAGCAGACCCAGAAGTGGACCAGAAGTCCATTTCTAGGTCCACCGGAGAGCACGCAGGTGACTGGTACCTCCTGTGAAGGACCACCCGTGGCGATGCCAATGAATTAATTAATTCAGAAAGTCATTAATTCTCTATGACCCACAGGTAGTCAGGTGTGGGGGCATTAAAGTAAGTTAATTTCCCTGAGCATTGATCTACTGCCCGACCCCACTCAGAGTTAGAAGAAGTAGCTACACGTTACAACACAGGTAGGTTGAGCAATATAAGCTGTATTACACAACAAAACCAGGGCAACAACTACCCAATGCAATATTCCCGTAACATCCAAGCTGAAACACAATAAAATACACCCAACAAGACAATAACCCAATGCAAATCCCAAACCCAATGTCCCTGGTCACACAACCAATCAACTACACTTAACAAGGAGTTTCAGTCACTACACAGTTAACTGCTGTGCAACCTCACAGACAATCCAGAAACCACAGATGGCAGCAAGAACACCCTGGGTCTAGGCAGTAGGAGAAACCCTTGACAGTCCCTGAGGATTTCTAGCTTTTCCCTGCTTAGATACTCAGCACCTCAAATAGGGAAAGGGTGATGCTTTACCCAACTGCAGCTTCCACAGCCGAAGCCCAAAGGAAAGAGCATGGGACAGGTCAGCCTCAGCAAGCTCAATCCCAACAACCAGGTCACAGCAAGGAACCTGCACTCGATGAACTCCCACACCCCAAGAGCCTGGAGTCAGGACTGTCCAGCCTGAGTGAAAGGAAAGCAAACCCAAGCCTTCAGAGCTCTCAGAGCTCCTGCTGGCTGCTCTGGACAGGATTTATGGCCTTCTAATCATGTGACCTGTCACTCACACAATGGTCCAATCATCGCCCTTTGTACAATACCCAATCAAATTCAAACCTGGGCAATACTTAAAAGGACCATTCAATTCAAACTACTGCAACTTAATACAGGCAATACCATTATACACTGCACATGTCCAGACCTTAAAAGTAGGTCATGACTTCATCAAGGTTGAGAGTTCAAACCCTCTAGAAACTTCTCACCTCTAGTAATATGGCACATGCGTGGACTTTCAGTGTTTTACACCTGGGTCTGGGGGCAGGGCACCCAGGGTCCCCCCATGGCTGATCACTGAGCTGGGAGGGCACAGGGGTCCCCCCAGCATGCTCCCCAGAGGACCCAGAAGTGGACCGGAAGTACTTCCAGTCTACTTCTGAGTTCACTGCTGAGCATGTGGAGGGGCCCCCCGCACTCCTGTGGGATGCTCCATGCGCTCCAGCATTGCAGCATTCACAAGCCACCCTGGTACCTTGAGGTACGTAGAAAAAACTTTTAAAGTTGTGTCTATGTCCAAATTGCTGATTCTCTGAATCAGCATCAAATCTTCAGATTTGGATTTGGCCATATTGAATCAGGGACAGTTATCCAAATCAACTAATTGAATCACTGTCCCTGATTCAGGCTGAATCCAAATCGAATAAGCCCCGCTTTGCACACTGCTAATTAACAGCATATTTGAGCTGTTAAGTTAAAATACCATAACATGCTTCAGCATGTATTCTTCTTAGTACACACAAACATGCATAAACACATTAAAAAAATTAAGGTTAAAAAATTAAGCATTCAGAAGTTCAGAAATGAAAAAATTAAGATTCCTAATGCAACCATAATTGGCCCTTTTGTAAGTATGCCTGTTACAGTTTATCCTGTTTTTCCCATAGTACATCTGCCTCACTCAATACACAGACTCATTGGTGTTCACTTAATTCAATATTTTGTTTTCTGTCATTGTTCAGTGCATGGCTGTAGGTATTATTTACTGTATAGTATTAAAACTTTGATCTGTGGACAAAATTATTCATTTCCACTTAGGATTTTCCCTAAAGCTCATCATTACGGAATCTGCTTCAAAAATAGTAATGAACTAATTTTCACTATACCCTTCTTTGGGTAGTGAAAGAATTCCCATTTTAAAGCTGACGAACTGAGACAGAGTAAGGGCTTTGTTTTCACATTGCACCTTGAGCTGCTCAAATTTTGACCTGTGTTAGTGTTAGCTTGAGTTTGGAGCAGTCAAACCTTAAAGCTAAAACCTTCTCTGAGGCCATGTCTCTGAGGCTTTACTGTGGAGTGGACTAATTAGCTATGGAGTAAAGCATCACTATCTACACATGCAGTGCTATTAGGCCACAGTAAACTAATCAATACTGTTGTAAGATAGTACTATCAGGGACAGTACTATCTTACAGCAGAGTAATTAACGGTGATTAAACTTACACATAGACACTTACCATGGGTGTAAATTGCACATACTCAGCCCAGCCAGCAGGGGTCTAGACTCCTGCCTACATCCTAGCCACATAGCTCCACACCTTCAGCAACCTCATGCCCTAGCCAACCCCTCTGCCACTCAATGCCACCACCCAGAGCCTGGGGCAGAGCAGGGCAGGAGCAGCACTTGTGTAAACTGCTCCCCCCGGCTCAAATTGCTGCTGTCCCAGGCGTACATGTAGACACTGTGCCCAGGAGTAGTTTAGTCTGGCTCAAAGTACTCCAGAGTTTATTGCTTTGAATTAATTGCACATGTAGATGCACCCTGAGTATCCCCGACCTGCTCAGCTGTGACTTGCCACTAGAGTGCTGGTGAGCAGGGGCTTGATTAGGAGCTACAGCTGAGTTACCACTACAGGGCTAGTGAGCCAGGACAGGCTTCTATCCCTGCCTTAGGTGGTGGGGGGCTGTGAGAGATGGGTTAGGGTGGGGAATGGGAACAAGAAGCTGGGAAGTGGAACATGGGATGGGGGTGGGTAATGAAACGGTAGTGGGGGAAGGGTGGGAAAATGAAGGAAGTCAGGCACTGAAGGATAAAATAAAAAGTAATAAAAAATAATGGAAAAAGAAAGAAGAAGTAAATTAAAGAAAGTCTCTTGTTTTAATAAATTGGGATTTGGGTGCGGGGGTTTCTGGTTATGCTTCCTGGGGTGGCTGGGAGGTGGAAGCAGTGAGGAAAGGTGCTTTTGGGAGAACTACTGCCCCTGCCCTGGGAAGAAAGCCCCAGGGCATGCAGACCTGATCCATCCCCCTATGTTATTCTGCCTGCACTCCCCCTAGACCCTACTCCTGAATCCATTCATGCCCTGCAACCTGGCTAGCTGGCATGTCCATGCAGGCGGTTTGCATGGCATTGCACCCCTGGGGGTGGGAGTAGGAGTTGGTTTGGTGCCCCTGGACACTTGAGTTTATGAGGTGGAAAGTTTGTTGACACAGATCAGGAGGGTGCGGGAGGGAACACTGCATCCTGGGATGCTGGAGAACAACAACCTGGGTGGCTCATCTGCGGGGAGTGGCTACATATTAATGGAACACAAATCAGGCAACATGGATCAGAGATAAACCTGCCCTGTAGTGGCATAAATTTAAGCTGCCTGAAGTGTGTTTAAAACTAGGTTCAGGTATTAATGTGTGGCCAATCCAGGGGTTAAGACTCCAGGCCTATTTGATACACTTTGGGATCATGGGCTTAGGCCCATCATGAAAAACTATAAGCCCCCTTTAATAAAGGAGGCCACTGGGGACACACCAACTGAGTTCTTGGGACAAATAAAAAGAAAACAGGAATTAAAAGTGAGGTCATAGGTTAATAACAGGGGATCCCCAAGGGGTTAAGAGTTCCAGGAACTGCCTTAAATTAAATGTGCAACAAAGGCCAAAGATAAAGATAAAAATAATCCATTAATTTTCCATGCCCAACTAAAACATTTGGAATTTATATTTATATATCTTAGCATCATATAGCATTTTATATGTGAAAGCACAACTCCCACTGATCTCAGTTGCAGCTGGGGCTGCAAATTGGACCTCAGGTCTTCAGAAAGAAAAGGACCAACCAATCCCAATTTTCCTTTCCAGATGCCATGTACAATCTAAGGACACGTCCAGATAAGCATGCACCTGTGTTTCCCCAGGGACAAATAGCAACGGCTGATAGTTGTGCCGCTGCTACTTGTTTCCAGGGAACACTCATGCACGTGCATTCTGGCATGCAGCAGATTGCCCTGGCTGGAGTAGGGGAGACTGCAGCCAGCAGCTGGGCTGGCCCCAGCAGCCTTACCTGGGATGCTGGGGCCTTCCAGGGCTGCAGCGGCAGCTGGCAACAGGGATCGTGGCCAGCAGCCAGAGTGTGGTTCTGGCTGGCCAGGCTCCAGTTTTGGGAGATGCATGCTGCCGCCAAGTACACTGCTCTGCTTTTTTCTAGAGCAGTTTTTTTTTTACACCAGGATCTCCTGGTGTCACAAAACCCTTCCACACTGCAAATTAGTAGTGTGGGGAATGCCTGCCTATGCAGCCTGTGCAGTGTGCAGTGCCACAAACTCCATGCGCGCACTTGTCTGGACACACAGTTAGTGTTAATATCTCCTCTTTCCACTCTCCTGGTCCAGTTGTTCTCTTGTTGGCATGCAGATTCCAAAACAAAGTCTCCTTGCCGAGTGGGTCCTAGACCACCTCCTATTGTGTCTTATTCTCTACTCTGTTTCCTTCCCTGATTTTTCCATTCCAGTTTCTTTGCTCAACCTAATTCAAGTCTCACTCCTCATCTCTTTACCCCTGTATCCCAGTTTCTTCCCTTGTTCTATCTCCCAGTTTCCCTGCTCATCCTCCCAATTTCTCCCACCAGTCCCAATGAGGCATTTTGTCCTTTTAGATTCATCTCCACCAGTCTGGCTCTTCCTCCTCTACAGGGGAATTGAGCACCTTCCTTCTCCAACTCACCCAGATTTAGCAAGGAAGTCAAAGAGAGCACAGGAAAGAGAAGTTGCTAGTTTTCAGGTCAGGCATCTGAATCCCGTACATCCTGCAGCAGCAAGGGGAATAACTGCAGAACATTCTTCACAGCTACAAGCAAGAGCATGCTCATCATGGACCGCACCTTTAGGGAATTTAGCTACTAAATACTAAGAAGTCTCTACTGAGAATGTGCAAACAAAGTTTTCAAAGGCATATAACTAGGGGTCAAATTTAGTCAGATTTTTCAAAGATGGCACATCCATGACAGCAAATCTTCATCTTTTTGAACATTTAAGTCCCTCCTCTAAATCATGGGAACACTGGATCTTGTCAAAGAAAAGATCATTAGAATGCAAGTAAAACTTTGAAAATGGTCAAAGTTTTTTGGCCTGAAATTTTGCCAAAACAAAAAATTGCCACCTGAAAAATTTGGGAACTGTACAAGTCACTGAAAATGGCATCTTATAAGGTGAAGTGTCAAACAACCTTAATAAAAGGTGATACAACTATTTTCTAAAGCCATGTTTTCTCATGTGTAACTACATAAACTACATTTCTGTTATTTTTCTGATAGAAATGATATTTTAAAGCTGACAATGTACTTTTAAGAGTCTTTGGGTACATTGCATTGATACACTCCATACATCACATCTGTTTTGTACTACCATAAAGCAGCCCTGAGCCAAGTGTGTGTCCCCAGAAGAATCTTCCCTCAGTAAAGGAATTTCCCCTCAGTAAAGGAATTCCTGTATACCACAGAGAGATCAGTTTCCACACCATCATTGTCCCAGTGGCCAAGAAATGCAGCTTGGGAGAAAGAAGCATGGCTGATTCCTAAATCCAAGTCAAAACCTTGTGTGCAATTTTCTGATGCTGCTTAACATGAGCAGTGGATTCGCAAACTTGAACTTTTGGCTGAGATAAGATTTTATAAAATAAACTAGTTTTATACAACTGCCCTGAAGGGCAGAACTGTCAGAACTACTGTTCCCTCTGAAACTATCCAAGAAAAATTCCTATTATACTTTTATATGAGAAGCCTACAAAACACAACTTCCATAATCTGTGAAAATGTCATCTTTTTTCCATGCACAAACCTATTTACAATATTGATACACAACATAATAAATCCACATACTACCACCTAACATATAAGTAGAGGTGCAAGAATATTGGATCAGCAGCAATATAAAGAAAACTGGCTGTATCAGAAATCAGGCTGACACGGCTGATAATTTGGCTGAAAAATGCCCGTGTGTGCATGCATCCACAGCATGCAGGCAGAGAGGAGCACAGCCCGGCAGCTTAAAGAGCTGCGTGCAGCTGGCAAGTCTGTTGTGATGGAAGGGGAGGGGGCAGGGGCAGGGGCTGGGGCAGGCGCTGCCCAGCTGGGCAGAACAGAGCACAGGATGGAGCTGCAGCTAATCCAGGGAGAGCGGGGAGGGGGGCGCAGGGGGGGCCTGCAGTCATCCCAAATTTTGCTGTAGCCCCCCATACCCTCCCTCCCAACACCACCACCACCACCACTTGCCCACAGTGCAGCCCTGGCTCAATGCTCTGCCTCCACCCATGCACCAGGAAAAGCCAGGGCTGCACTGGACGGACAGTGGCAGTGCTGGGTGGGGAGGCTATGGGGGGGCTACAACAAAATTCAGGGGGGCTGCAGCCCCCACCATACCCTGCTCCCAGCACTGCTGCCACCCACCCTAAGCCCAGCCCCCACCAAGAAGAGCCTGGAGCAGCCCCGGCTATGTCCTGCACCCCAAGCCACCGCAGCGGGATAGCACCTACCCCTGCCCCACTCCTTCCTCACCACAGGGGCCATTGATCTGCCCCCCCATGCACCTTTCCTCCCATCTTCCCTCCCCTTTCCTCTTCCACCACAACAGACTTACCAGCTGCACACAGCTGTATTGGAAATCGGATCAGTATCGGCTGACACACCTCCTTAAAAATCAGCTATCAGTATCAGCCCCCAAAATCTCTATTGGTGCACCCCTACATATAAGCATTGTGATACATGAAACAGATTTATCTTAAATTAAATGCATTTCCAAAATTGTTTCCCCATGTATATTTCTTGCAGAGCTACTTTCTAAATCAAATATGGAATCTTAAAATGTAGCAATGCAGAAAGAACTACATAGAATGGTTCCTTAGTTCATCTCTACTAATGAGAATATGCTTATGGCATACTTAGGAGTGCTCAGATCCTGGAAAGTATCAGGCAATCCACCTTCAAGAGAAGTGGCTACAGAATCTCTTGCAGTTTTTGCCTATTGCTAATCTGACCTTTAATTTTACATAGGTACCCATCTATACCTACATTTCCAGAGACAGATGTAGATAAATAGTAATTTAACTCTGCATCTGAGAGTAAATATTCAAATTGGGCAATGGTACAAGAAACAGATGCATTTGTAATTATGTTCATAAGAAATGAAGAACCCCATATTGGAAATTTGGTATTTTTAATTTGTAGGAGAAACTATTTATTGCTTGTTCGGCCGTAATGATTTTAGTTTTCTGCTTCACAGATAGTAGGTTTTATTGTTTTTCACCATATTATAAGACTTAATTCAATTTATATGTTGTTTCAGAATAAATTCAGCTTCAGATTCTCTATTATGCCTCCAGCAAAATAAATTTGCAATCAAATCTGTCTGGTGTGAATGACTGTTGAAATAAGTGTAGGTAGACTGGACATGTGGGAGGAAACAGTCTGAATCATCTTTTTCAAATGATTGAATTTAAACTCTGGATTTATTTAAATTACAATTTTTTTCAAGACAGGTGTTTTGCTAGCCTTCAGTATATCAGGTTCATATCAAAATTATTCTGAATCCTTTTGATACATAGAAACAACTGGAAAGATCTGTTATTTTATTCAGTCTGAAAATAAGAAGGATCACTTAAATGAAAAGAAAAAGGCAAATACAGCTAAGTGTCTGCTTTGCATAGTCAAACAGAACAAGTGTCTGCTTGTAAGAAAAGTGCATGCTATTTCTTCCTTATGCAGTAGAGTTATGAAGCAAACATTCATTTCTCAGATCAATATTCCACACGGATAAAAGAAGGGCAACACTGTAGTCAGTACTTCTGAGAATTCATTCATGTCTTGTTTTACAACTGAGTTACTTAGTTCAAGCATCTTCTAGTTAAAAATCTGCAATGTGGCTGGTCCTTCAGGGGGAACTTCAGTGCACCTACTCCATCTCCACTACTGGAGCTCCACTTTTACTTGAACAAAATCCATGAAGCATAATAATCTACTGATTTAAAAATCCAATTCATGTCGCAGCTCATCCTGTATTTTCAGAAGCTGCTCCCATTTCAGCTAAGGCTATAAGCATATGCCTATACATCCAAGCTATTCAGCAAAGCACTCAACATACTTCATCCTAGATTAAGGCCCATAGATTTCTATGGTACTTAGCAGGAGTCTAGAGTTCAGTATGTACTTGTATACTTTCTTGGGTTGGGATGAAGTGCTGAATCAAGGCTTAAAAAGTAGTATGTTTAGTCTCTGATAATTTACAAGCTTCTGTGGGAAAACAGTGATGTGTTAAATGCTATATTTCCGTTTCTATGTTTAAACTCTTCCTTTTAATTATACCTCTTATATTTGGGGGGGCGGTATATACACACACTAGCCAATTGCCCATCAAGAATGATGGGGGGGGGGGCAGAAGGGAGGCTTGCAAACACTAACCCCCCGCCCCATGCCGCTGCCTCCCAGGAGCGGGGGCAGGGGGTGAGGAAGCTTGCCCAACCATCCCCTCCTTCCCCATCTGCCAGCACCCCATACCACCACCACCTCCAAGGAGCAGGGCCAGGGGGGTGAGGCCAGCAGCACTGGCCTTACCCCCCTGCTCTGTCCCCTCTGTCCCTGCCATCATGGCGATGCTCCACCATGCTGCTGCTGCCTCCTGGCTGTAACACTCTTGGAGCACTCTGACAGATTGTTTCAGTAACCAATCAGAATGCTTCAAGAGCATTACGGACAGACAGACAGACAGACAGACAGACAGACTAAGCCCTTTATTATATTAGAATACACACACACACAAGCATTAATTTGCATTTAGCTTATTCTAAAAGTCCAGTGTTTCACATGCACGCATATGCATGTACATACACCAACCACTGTTCCCATATAGTATCATAGGAAAGTAGGGTTGGAAGGGAGCTCATGGGGTCATCTAGTCCAGCAAAATGCAAATCCACCCAACTTGATGCCATCTGCAAATTTTCTAAGCATGTACTCAATCCCACGGTCCAAATATTCAATGAAGATTTTTAACAATACTGGACCCAGAACAGACCCCTGTGGAATGCCACCTGATCCTGCGACCCAAAAAGACCTTAAGTCATTAATGACTACCTGTGGAGCATGATGATCCAATGTGTTATGTATCCAACTTACAATATTTTCTTCTAGTCTGTACTTAGTTTGTTAATGAGAATATCATGGGATACAATGTCAAAAGCCTTGCTAAAGTCAAGGTATATCGTATTCACTGCTCTCTCCCTGGTGTTGTGAGCAGAGTTCTAGTATTCAGGGAATTCTATCTGAAGAAAGCTAATACAATTTCATGTTAGCCCTCTGCCTTCATTGTCTTTTTCATCAATGGTCTGCTCAGCTCAGGAGATAGGACTAAGGATGACAGAGCTTGGAATAGCATCCTAGTTCTTAGGACCAGCCAAAGCTTTGATAAGAAAAACCTGTTGCAGGTAGCTCTTAGCTCATGTCAGTTATGTCACTATGCTATGCAAAGGATAAGCACAGCAAACTTGGAGAGAAGGGAGGCAGCAGGTGTCAGACCTGAGAGAGTACATTTGCAATAAGAACATTCTCTATTGGCCATTTATGGATAGCTCCTTATCTATTTGTAAGCCTTGATACAAAGACCTCACACTGGATTAAAGAATCCAGTCCCCTAGCCTCATTATTTTCCCAAATTAACCATAGGATTTGACAGTATTATGAAGTTGTATAACTAATAAATGTAAATGAGATAGAATAACAGAAAACTGTGCTCTGTGCCATGGACAAGCACGGGGACAGAGCCAGAGCCATGACTGAGAGTAGGTGGTGGCAGGGAGTAGGAGGAAGTAGTCAGAGGTAAGTGGGGGGCAGGGGGCAAGAGCAGCAAGTGACGAGGGGAAGATGCAGCAGAGAGCAACGGATAGGGGGTCAAGGAGTGGGATCAGGCCACTTGACCCCCCTGCTGTCTCCACCCACCCTCCTCCCCTGCTGCTTGTGTCCCTGTAGCCATTTTCACTGCTGCAACAGTTGCGGGGGGTGAATGTAATACAGCCCTCCAATAGTCAGATTCTATACATGGAAAATTATAACAAATGTATCAATTGTTCCATGTATAGGATCCAATTATTGGGGGCTTGTCTTAAATTTGAAGTCATCCTGGATTCAAGTATATACAGTACAATCTAATGTCCTTGGTGTGGCTACATGGGAATATTGAACTGCCTGTTTAGACTTTATAAATAATAGAGGGCCAAATTCTCAGCTTCTATAAATCTCCACTGACATCAGTGGAACTATGTCGATTTACACCTGCTTCAATTTTGCCCAAGCACTGCTTTGGAGATGGATGAAATTGTATATATAATTGCTTAGCTTCCAAGTAACATAAACAGCAGGGGTTAGGGTTTGCAGGATATGTGAGAACAAATGTCTCCAAGCTTTGGTTTGCTGAAGTTCAAATTCTCTGAAGTCCAGGTTTAAAAGGATCTCAAAGAATTCAAAGTAAGCCTCAATTAAAGGAACAGCCAAGTTCCACCAGGTTTTGCGCCAACAGCTATACAGAGCTATATGTTTAACCTGGGGGCAACATAAAACCATAACCAAAACAAGTTTTACTCATTCATTCATTACTGGGTTCTGGCTGCCTATAAAACATGTTCAGAAAACATTTAGACAAGCCATGCTGAATTTTTAGTTAATGATAAAATATGACTCAGATAAGCTTCAAAAAGTTTGAAATTTGTGAAGGAAGTTTCACACAATTTAAATTTCACATATACAAGAACCTCTTCGCCTTCAGAGATTTATTATACAGGCACAAACTAACATTTCATGAGTTTGGCTTTTTCCCAGAATAATACGAAATATCAAGAGCAGTACAAATATAGAATAAAACAAAACATGGCTGATAAGCTTTTGAAATCTAGTAACATACTGGTATTTCTGTCAAAGGCTTATATCAGTCTTCAGATGAACAATCACAGATGAAAATCTCTCAGCAAAATTAAATGCAGATGCTGTAAGACAAACTGCATAACCATCAGTGGATCATTTATGCTGGGAAATAGCTCATAAGTAATCGGAGTTGATAATCTTAAAAACGGTTATATTCTTGTGGGTGGACAGTTTAAAAGCTCAGTTTATAGATCCTACTGCAGTTCAAAAGCAAAAGATTTACTCCAGGCACTAATGCTTAAGTTAGGAATGACAGCTACAGTAATTAGCTGCTCTGAATCCCCTCTGAACTTAGAAAGGGTTCAGTTTTCAAAGTTTAATTTTCTAAAAAAAGAAAAAGAAGCCAACGGTAAACCAGAATGCAGTGGCAGGGTGAAATCCTAGTCTCAGCAAAGTCAACTGCAAAATTCTGCCACACTTATCTGGTAAACAACCTTGGACGTGGCTGGCAGAAGTATTTTCCTGTAGGCAGCATTGCTACGTTTTCCTGCTCTGAAAATATGGAGCAGATCCTAAAGATACTTTGAAGGGAGCACTAGTATCTTATCCAATCCAAAATCTTGAGCATTCTGAGTTGAAATTCACTCCTGCATAAAGATCAAGAACAAGACTTACAACCCAGAGAAGCATCCTTTGCATCCTCAAACAGGACTTTGCTAGTACACAGACCTTGTTCTGCTTCCTTACAGTCAGGGGAATTTCACCCTCATTGTCTACAGCATGAATGGTTGCTAGACCAAGGATAATCACATAAGAAGTAAATTCCTCAATAAAACAAAAGTAGAATAGATCACTTACCAGTTGAAGATCCTGAGCTATTTCCTGTTTTTATATTTTCATGAGTGTGGGTTTGAATATTAAGTTACAATATCAAAAAGGAACAGGAGTCATGCTTCAAGATACAGTCTAAACTCATTATCTCACCAGCATCCATATCAGACCAATTTATGGTGAGAAATAAGTTGGCAAGGAAGAGGTAGCAGCACGATTAAAGTTAATTTACCCAGCAGCAAATCACTTCCCAAGTGGCTAATGGCAAGATCTCTGGGGGGAGAGATAAAGAGCTTAAACTGTACATTCTTCTACAAGTAACCTCAATCAAAGAAAATAGGAATAATAGATTCCAGGCTGATTACAGACTGTTGATTCCTCTGTGATGCAGGGATGCAATTGCCATCAAGGATCTATAGTCATGGGCTTCAGAGTCAACCTAATAGATACAGCAACCTTAAAAAGTATGCTTTGTCAGTCACTGTAGTCTGGCAGTGAACATGCATACAGCAGTATGCCAATAGCACTGATTTGTTAAAAGGCCCTTCCAACAGGATAAATAAAAGAAATAAAGTTTTACAAAAGAGGAAAAAACCTGTGGATGGTATAAAAAGGCAAGAAAAGGAGGAGCAAGGAAAAAAATCACAGGTTACAGACCTCAGACTGTCAGAAAAAGTATTTTCAGATGAAACATAAATGGCAGATCTTCAGGGGGTATAAACTGTTATAGGCTCCCTCAGGGTCAAGTTATCTAACTCAGCACCTGTCCCTCTATTTATTCTATCCCATCCCTTTCCCCTTCTCAATTATTTCTGATTCATGTTCCTTTCAAGTAGCCTCCATGTACCTACAAGACTTTTTGTCTTCAGTAGGAGAATAACAAAAATATGAATCAGAAGATAAAAATTAAACAAGATGGTTTAAGTAGGACATGACCTGAAAGATGAATGGGTTAAGGCCAAATATGCTTCCCTCTTCTGTTGCGGACTCTCTTTGTATTGGATATTCATTCTAATGAGGGATTCCTTCAACTGACTGGCCATACCATCCTGCATTCTAAAGAAACAGAAACAGTTAAGTGTTGCTGGCACAACGGTGTCTGATGCAGAAGTGATCTGTTTGCCAGACAGCAACCAATTTTAATGGAAAATCAATTGGGGAAAGAGGGGCAAAAATAATTCACCATCTGTCTACTTTTTCATTATCATTTTGCCTTCCTGGTCAGGCTATTCCTAGGAAGTTTGTATTAGAACAGATGCATACATTAGGATTTAGCTAGATATAACTAGAGTGGATTTTTTTTTAAAGGTCTAGCTGAATTAAGCAAGGTCCTTTTGTCTGGCTGAATTTGTGGGAGCAGATCTGCTTTTGTCAATGTTTCTAACTCCATTTAAGTAGGGTGACCATATGTCCCATTTTACCCAGGACAGTCCAGATTTCAGAGGCTGGTCCCAGCCAGCTGTTAAGAATTATAATGGGTATCCTGGAAACACAAGGGCATAGGGCACAGTCTAGCCAGGAGTCAGAGTGGCAGAGAGTACCTTGCATGTGAGCAGGCAGGCACCACTGCCTGCCCAGCATGCAGCCCTGTCCCTGACGACTTGTGAGAGTGTGGAGGGGAGGGTTAGTGTCCCAGATTTCTCAAATGATGTCTCAAATTTTCAGAATTTCCATATGGTCAGCCTACATTTAAGTCACTAAAACTACAGCAAATAAAATCAACTGAGAATGTGCCCAGAGATGCATGCTGTTTAACTACAAATATCTGTCTGTACCTATTACTTGTCTTTCCTATGTTTTAGTCATACAAAGTTTGTTGCATGAAATCTAATATACATAGTAAATTCTAAATCAATTGCCTATTTTCAGGATAATTAAAATGCATGCTGTAACAGTATGTTTCAAATAGTTCACAGGAAATATACTGGGCAAAAGTCAGTGATGTTCAATAGATCTAACTGGCCATGTCTACACTGTGGCAGGCCAGTAGGGGGTGCTCCTGCATCATACCACCTACCTCCCTGAGCCCGACCACCTTCCCAGCTCTGAGTGCCTCCCTGGGGGCACCTCACACCTGGCCAACCCCCTTCCTGGAGCACACCCACTAGGCTGGGGGTTCCACTGCCACCACCCAGGGCTGGGCTTGATTCTGGCTCTGCACACCCTGGGAAACAGAGGCCTAGTAGCCCTTGAGGGAACTTGATTCACTTCAAGAACTTGGGATGCTTCCCTCCGTCAGAAGCACATGTAGTGGTCTCCCTTAGTCAGCCGAACCAAGGCGACCCCAAGGCATAATCTAGACCCACTCCCAATCAGTCTCCCACACTAGGTACAAAGGAGAACTATATTGGTTACAAGGAGCAGGGTTGGAATAGGGTACAGGGTACAGCAATATCAGATAAATCCCATAAAGCAAACTGGCGTGGCTGGGTAGCCTTTGATCATGCATCTGAGTTACTGCAAGCTATATATCTAGTTAGATCTCAGGTAGCTTACTCACAAGTATCATCCAGAGGCAGGTGGAGATTCCCTCTGGAGGCAGGAAGTTCCTTGATCATGAGTTTTGAAAGAGCAAGTTTCAGATGGTTCAGCTCTTCTCTCTCTCTCTGAGTGTTCCTCATGGCTGCTGCCCCCTCCTCCTGGGCAGTCCTTAACTTATATAGCTCTTGTGACCTCATTTACCTGGTCCAATGGAGGCCAGCACCTGTTGGCTGTCAGCCAACCAATTTGAAATACAACACTAGTTGCTGGGCAGACTGGCAGTTCGTAGCTCCCCAGGGAGCAAGCCCCTCACCCAGGTATGTGATGCCAGTCACATAGGCAGAGGGAGCAGTTTCCCCCCTCCCTCAAGAATGTATCTAACTCAGGTTACCTAAAGAGATAGGGTAAGGTATGTATCCTCTGCTGGGCCCATCCTAACCAAATTGTCACAGAGCAGAATTTATTGGGAGAAACAGAGATGGCCTTCTGCCACAACACATGCACTTTACTGCACGGTAGACTAATTAGCTGCAGAGTAAAGCATCACTGTCAAAATGTTTGACAGTATAAGGCTGCAGTAAACTAATTACCACTGCACTCAGATAGTACTATCGGGGATAGTACTATCTTACACTGGGGTACTTTACTATAATTAAATGAATATCTAGACACCGACTGCGGGCATAAATTATGCCTGGTCAGCCTAGCCAGCTGAGGACCAGACTCCTACCTGCCACCTAGCCACACAGCTCTGCACTTTCAGCACCCTTGAGCCCCAGCCAGCCCCTCTGCTTCCCAATGCTGCCCTCCAGAGCCCAGGCTGCATCCCGCCCCCCCTCCCACCCTTGTCCCCTGCCAGCCTGGGCCTGCTCCATCCCAGTTCAAATTGCTGTTGTCTCAGGCACCTGTGTAGATGCTGTGCCCAGAAGTAGTTTACTTCAGCTAAAACTGCTCCAGAGTTTATTGCTTCACATTAATTGCACGTGTAGATGCGCCCACTGACAGCAGAATTTGACTGAAGGTGTACCGCCATATGCTTTATTTATATTATTCTATATTTATACCTGTTGCCTATCTTATAACATTTAACATATGCTGTATGGTATGTATGTATGCATATATATTGTATTCTCAGAGACAAATTATCAATATATCAGAAATGTATTTTTCCCCACAAAGACTGCATAATATTATCTAATTCATTCCTAGATATGTCACTGAGTAACCCAGTGACATAGATACATTTCCCATTTCTCCAGTCAGTGGAATAGTTCCATTCCACATAGTCCTCTTAGCCTCATTTGATCCCTGTGATCCTTCACATAAGCTTACATGGACAAAGTATGATCAAAAAATCTAGAGAATGGAACTGACAAAAGCATAAACTGTGAGCGCACTTTAAGAGTTACACTATCAAATGCAATACACAATATGTCAGGGCAGTTCCTAAAAGCAGATTACTTCTGTTCCTACTCTTCTAGTAAAAGATAGCTTTCATTTTTGGAAGAGAACAAGGAGTTCTTTTTTTCTTACGGATATTGCACATCTAAAATATATGCATTGTTCATCACAAAGGCATCTTCATATATCTGTCATTACCATGTGAAGGAAAACATTTAATTTAGGATGGACTAGCTCTGTTTCCTGACCCTCCTGTATATCTGATCCTCAGGACTCACAATTTATGACTCTGATTCTTTTCACAGACTCTCCCTTTCAATATGACAACTAGTGAACATAATTTGCTCTTAAATTCTCAAGGTGTGACCCAGACCTGATAGTTTCTGCTGTGATCTCTTCATGTCCATTTGCAATGTTTTTAACTCACATTTAATAATGGTTAGTAAGTATAGTTTAGAGTTGATTGCTGTCAAATTGGTTTCTAACAGGGCTTGGAAGGTCATTGTGGATGGGAATAAATTCCTTCTTTAGCAGGCCCCTAATTTTTATCAGTGCTGGTTATAATTCGATGTGGGCTTGTTAAACAATGGAAAGTGCACACATGCAAACCAACTACTTACTATTTCAATTAAATTCCCAACAATTGTTCCAGAAAATACATTTCTGCTCCTAAACTCTATTTAAAAGATAAAAACTCTATTAAAATATTAAAATCAAACAGGATATTTAAATATGATTTTTTTACCTTATTTTGAAATAGATTGGTACTATGCTTGCTTGTTGATCAAACTGTGTTAGAAAATGGTTTGGCTCCAATCAACCCAAAATAAGAAAAAAAGGCTGAAAGGAATTATCAATACATTAATCCCTGGCACTTGTGATGTATGCATTAGTATCTCAAATAGTAGCAGCACCTATATGAATGCTTTCTAAACCTGGAAATGAAAAAGTTAACTTCCTATCTAAGAAATATTGACTGTTATGCAGTAAGAAGGCACTATGCTTTCCTCTGTTACTTCCAATATTTTGAGAATTAATAAGAGTCAAAAAATTCATGCAGAGCCCCATCACTACTCACTGATTCATGGGATCTCTTGAAAAAATTCTAAAGAATTTTTCCTCAAAGAGAAATGGTGCAACGTAAAAGAAAAACCAGTACAACCTATTCAGTGTAATTATGTCTATATTAGGTTATCTCTGCATGCATCTTATTCCTCTATCTGTCAAACAATTCCTTAAGCCTTGTACAACTTTCTCTGGACAAATGCAAAAAAAAAAATTGCCAGTCTACCAAATTCACAAAAGGTTATCTGTCCTCAGTCGGCTGCTAAAGCACAAGAAACTATGCTTTGATGAGAGGAAACAAGCCACCTCTACAACCCTGGAGCAAAAATAAAGGGAAAATCTTGTCTGACACTTTCCAGTAGAACTCCTATTCCTTAATCTAGAGCAAAAATTCTCAACCTTTGAGGGGTGCTGCGAGTCCCAGCCTTTGTGAAAGGAGGTAAGTGCTGGCTCCTTCACATGCCAAGCACCCTGCACTTGCATCCCGGCACCATTCCCCACTACCCTTACCGCCAGCTCTGGGAGGACGCGAGGAGCACAGGAACAAGCTCTGCTGAAAGCGCAGTCCACATACTATAGCAACCTCTGCACTGAACACCCCCATGCTCTGAGCAGTGCACTTGGCTGAGGGCAGGTAGGCAGACACAGGGCTGTGCTTTTACAGCCTGGTTCCTTCCCCCACTCCTCCCATGTTCTCAGAGCTGGTGGAAAGGGTCACAGGGAATGCTTCAACATTCAAGTCCCAGAGGAACAGTTGCAGCAGCAGGAGCCATGCTGGACCGCCTCAGGTACAAACTAGGGACAGAGAGAAGGCAGATCTTGAAAAGAGTGGGGCATGGAAGGGCCCTGCCCCTGCCACTCTCACCTGCACCAGCCTCTGCACCAGTGACCACTGTCACCCCATCAGCCTTGTGCAGGATTCCTGCCTCTTTCAGGAATCAAATTACCCACCCCTAAGCTACCAAATCTACTCCACCCAGCAGTCCCTGACATTTGAACATTATGCACTGCCCCCCCTCCCCTCCACCACTCTCAGGGGTGTCCTACACATTGGTGCCACCCCTTTTAAGGATGTCACAGGGTGTGAGCATGTAATGACTGTAAGAAATAAACTAGTCTTTAAGTCGGGTGCTGCTAAATTCCCCAAAGTTATCAAGGATAGCCTTGAGTCTGAAAAGGTTGAGACCCACTGCCCTAGACAGACAGAAAATACCAATTAAAAAATGAGATGACACATGAAACTAATCAAGCTCAAAGTTCCCTGGCTCAAAACAAAGAAATACTTTGCTCCCTTATGAGCTCTGCTCCCCCTTCCTTTTTCCCCCTTCCTGATAACTTTGGTTTGACATCATGCCCAACTTATGTTTGTAAGCTTCTTTGGGCAGGGATCTTATCTTTTATAGAGCTGCAAAGTGCCATGTTTATCCTATCATGTTATATGAATAACAAAGAATAGCTTTTATCTTTCGCTGATAAAGAAAAAGTAATTCTTCCTACAGCTACCTGCGCACAAGTGCCAGAAACTTTAATGGGGCTTCCTTCCATACATTTTAGCATGGATCAGGACTCAGTAATTCAGAAAGCCATAACCTATGAATGGTTAAGGCAAACCTATGAATTGATCTGCATGCATTTATATTGATCAACTTCAGGAGAGGCACAGAGCATGACTTGCCACAGAAATCTGTGCCCCCTTAACCCAAATAGTTCCTCAAATCCATGATATCAATAGTGGACCAGCCATTAGCAATAATAAAGCAGAGCAAGTACACTGACTATATTTAATAGCATATTAATACTGCACTCATACCTCATTTTGCTGAATGAACTCAAAATAATTTCCTAAGGAAAATCTTTTAGATGTTCCATAAGATGAGCATATGTGCTAAGCACACTGCTTTTTCTTCAGTGAACATTTCATCATGTTTCCTTGAAAAGAAGATAAACAGATCAATCTTCTAAAAGACTGAGTGCTGTCCTTTCCTTCATTTTTACACACAAAAAATGAATGATGAGGAAAAACCAGAATATTTGCACCATTCACCTGATTTGCATGCACAAGTCTGAGAAGCAAGTACCTAGAGTCAATGTCTGGAAAATCTGCCATTCAGTAAAAGACTGAAAAAATATAACCTACTTAGTTTATCAAAAGTTAGATTAAGAGGAGACTTGATCAGAGTCTGTAAGTACCTAAATAGGGAAAGCTATCTGTTGAGGTATAAACAAACAGCTAGACAAAGGAGATCAGCTGTGCAAGGATGTGTCCCAGAAAAGCTGAACTGCTTCATTGAATGAAACACACATCACCCATTGTCCTACCTATTGATCATATGGGACAGCAGGCGACGAGTTCACCTTTTACAGAGACATGCCTCAGGGAATTCCAGGGCATGTCCCTATAAGCTGGGAAAGCCTGGGTTCCCTGCTTACAGAGACATTCCCCGAGGAATCTCCATGGCATATGTGTGTAAGCAGAAAAAGCCAGAGATCCCTACATACAGCTGTGCCCCCAGGAATTTCTGGGGCATGTATCTACAAATATGGAAAGCTAAGGTTCCCAGCTTATGGAGTTGTACCTTGAAAATTCATGAGGCAGCATCTCTGTAAGAAGGGAAAACCAGGCAGGTGCTTTCAGGGCTTGCAGGGCTCAGTCCTGCACAGGAATTGCCAGGGTGTACAGGACCAGGCCTCTCAAGCCCTGGGATTTCCTGCCTGGGATGGCTGAAAAGCATGGGCAGCTCACACTCTCCCATCATAAAGCAAACAGATGTCTGCCATGAAAAAATAGTCTGAAGCATTGTTACCTTTTGTTGAGGCCACAAACAAAGGCATTTATGGTACAACAAAGAGCATTTGCTTTCACTTTGTACCACAATAAAAATTCTTATGCAAAGGTAACATCTGTTTCTAGCCTTGCTGCATATTCTTTAATTTAACAGAAAAAGACAAAACAAGATCTTGCCCATGGAAAAAGCTAAACAGATTCAGATTAAGTTACAAAGTGAAGGTGGCTCAACAGGACAAGTAACCTAGGGATATGTTGTATTCTCCATTATTTGAGCTCATAAAATGAAGATATGCTCTTTCTAAAAGATATGTTCCGAGTCAGGGATGGGCAAAATATGGTCTGCAGGCCACATCCAGCCCCCCAAGGGATTTTAGCCAGCCTGAAGCATAGCCGTTGGCCCTGCCTGGCCCAGGCAAGGTGGGCAGCAGCCTGAGCCATGGCACATAGGGCTGGTCCTGCCACTCCCAGGACTGCAATGGGGCTGGGATAACATGGCAGCCAGACTCACTTTCCAGAAGCCTGTGCAGTGATGGCTCCTTCCAGCTGCCACTGCCAGTCTCTACCACCACCACCAGCCCCAACCCCAGTGCCTAGGCACCCTGACCCATCCATCCCACACTCATTGCCAGGGGCATCAGATGAAGCGGGTAGGAGAGGTCTCCAGGGAGACTGGCCCAGGACCCACATAGGCAGGCCACACACAGCCAGGTGGATGGGATGGGGTCGTAGGCAGGCAGGGAGAAGCATCTGGGAGCATGATGGATGGGTGGAGTCAGGGCTGGGGCCCAGATCAGGATTGTGAAGCGGTGACAGTGCAAGGCTAGGGCCTGGGGCAGAGCTGTGATCCACTCCCCACGTGCCCCTAACCATGGAACCGGAGCTCGCCTCAGGGGCATGCAGGGAGCAGGTTGTGGCTCTGACCTGGACCCAGGCCATTGCCCCGCACTGTCACAGCCCCACAGTCCAAGATCCCAGCCCCAGCCACTCCTGCCTGTCCCACTCCCAGATGTTGCTCCCTGCTTGCCCACAGCTCCTTCCCATCTGCCCAGCTGGTGCAGGGCAGAGCCACTTAATGGTGAGCTGTTGGTGGGCCGAGGGGTGGGGATGGTGCTGACCCAGCCCATGACAGCTCACCAAAACCCTCTAAGTGGCCCTCCAGCCCAAATAATTGCCCACTTCTGGTCTAAGTCAACAAAAAGTTAAAGCTTGATTCAGGAATTATTTGGTAAAATGTTTTGGCTTGTGATATTCACAAGACTGGATTTGAGAATCACAAGATTCCTCTCAGCTTTAAAAACCTTTAAATTTGCACCCACTACTAAACAGTAGACAAAAATTGTGAATATAATTTTTGTACAAAAAAGCCCACAAAATGGAGACTTATTCTTTTGAAAAATTTGTCATGAACTGCATTATAGCAAAGACATAACTTACTAAGCTATTTATAATATGTACAGAACAGAGTCGTATTGTCTACACATTTTTTTCTTAATGATACTACTTTTTTCCTAGCTTAGGAAATTCTAAAAAAATGTCTTTAAAGTTCATTATAATCAGGTATTAGTTAAAAAGCAAAACTCAGGAAATGTTCAAGCTGAAGTTTCAAAAACCACACATACCATCTTAGTTATGTCTCCTTGCAGAGGCTTAGAATCTAATTGCAGGATCTCACACCAGTTCTAAATTAAAACAGATTAAAAATGTACAGTATTCTGGCAGGTTGCTGAGGTGCTAACAGACTGAGATGTAATCTGATTCTTACATTCGGTAATGGTAATACGGATGTGAAAAGCTAGTTTTAACAACTGTAACTTTAATGCTCAGAAAATCCTTATAAACTCTGTCAATATATTCAACACTAATTATATACTTTTAAGATACGCTTTTGTGAATAATATATGTTGAAACAGTACTTTACTGTATTTACATGAATCTGAGATAACCCTGAATTTATGAAGAGCCCACAATAATTAGATTCTATACATGGAAAAGTTATACATTTATTATAATTTTCCATGTATGGAATGTAATTATTGGGGGGTCATCTTAAATTCACTCCCCACACTGCTGCAGCGTGGCAGGCAATGGAGGGGAGCAGGTCATGTAGGGAGGTAAAGCAGCTTACCCCCTGCAGCCTGTCCCCCCATCACTTGCTCCCCCTGCATTCTGCCCCACCCCTTGTACCACTCCCCACAGCCTCTGCTCTCCCCTTTTCTTCCGCCATAGCCTCTGATCCCCTTCCCCTTCTCCCCACAGCTTCTGCTCCCACCTTCCTCCTCCCCATAGCCTCTGCTCTTCCTTCCTTCCTCCCCTGCCAACAACCTCTGATCCCCTCCCTCTTCACCCCACAGCCTCTACTCCCCTCTTCCTCCTCTCCCAACAGCCTCTGCCCCACTTTCTGTCTCCCCCCATAGGCTCTGCCCCCACATCCTTTCCCCCTCACCCTCACGGCCTCTGCTCCCCACCTGCCTCTCTCTCTGCTCCCTGACCCTTGCCACTGCTCTGTTGCTGGCAGGCTCCATCACTGCTCCAGCCTGGGGCACAAAGCATGATCCCAGCCCAGCCCCATATCAGCCATACTGATTCCACACCACTGCTATGGAGTCAGGCTGGGGTATGCTCTGGGCCCCAGGCTATTACAGGGATAAAGCCGACAGGGTACGCCCACAGAAGCAGAGCCCACATGGGGGAGGAGGAGGGAAACAGGTAGGGAGCAGAGCCTGCATGGGGGAAATGGGGGGAAGAGGTTTCAGAGGGGAGATGGTGGGGTGCAGAGGCACTGGGGGAGGCAGGCAGCACCTGGGTAGGGGCTGAAGCCAAATCCACAGTAGCCACCTACCCCCAACTGCCTTGTACTCAATTCCAAGGCAAGCACCTTTTTAGCCTATGTTAAATGGGGGGAAAACCTTGACTTGGAATCAAGCTAATACAGCATGTAGGGCAGAGTTAAAGTTGCTTTTATAAAGCGTAAGGTACATTTTAAAATCTGTATATATTATCATTAATCAAGGGTATGGAGAAATGTAAATAAGATAGTTATGTAAATTACTAGCCAACTGCCCATCAGGAATGGGGGAGGGAGGGGAAGCGGGCAGTGACAGAGCTCAGCCACCACCTCCAGGAGGGGGGGGGGGGA